>NW_027492641.1:0-340145 GCF_021521415.1 Bidens hawaiensis
CACGCAACGACTTCACGTAATTATGCGGTGAAAACCGGCATATCCGTGTTGATAGTTCATAAAAATGTAAAATCATCAGCGTCAATGTTTTAAGGAGCTTCGTTTCCATTAGAAGTGGCTCTTGGCCTTTTCTTTACAAATTTGGAATTGATTTACATGCAAACTGTGTAAATGAGCTCCCTTCAATGTTGTTGGGATGGGAGTGCCATCGAGCCGATACGCACCTGGTTCGGGATCTCGTTCTTTACGCAGCATGTAGTCTCCACATTGAAGCTGGAATTTTATTCGTGTTTTCCCCAGCTGGGGTTCTACACGCATTAGCCTGCTCAGCGTTCATTGCGCCACGAGGTGCGCGAGCGTCCCATCTCTGACAAATGCTTCGACCATGTCCTTCACGTCTATGCATTCTTCGGTGTTGTGGCCTTTTGTCCTGTGAAAGTCACAGTATTTGCTCCGATCAGCATTGTGACGATGTCGGATTATTTGAGGCTTTGGCCATGGGAGCTCCTCAGTGGCGAATATCTCGGTGACGCTTTTGGTGAGCGGCGTCCATCTGGAGTTCTTATTGGACTGTACGTTATCCCTTCCGCCTAACCGATTTTGCAAGCCGGATGAGGTGTCAAAGTTGACCCTTGACTGCCAAATGCCTAGCTTTCGCTTTTTGTTTAATCGGGCGGTAAGGACGTTGTCTTCCCCTGTTTTCTGGGTATAGAGGTTTGTGCTCTGTGGGAGATCTCTACCCAGTTGCTTCTCCGTTTCCGCAAAGCGTTTAGCTGCTGTCATGATGGCATCCCATGTGGATGGCATGCCATCTTTACCCGTTAAGGTGCGGATGAGCTCTGGGTCGTTCGCGCCCTGAATAAAGGCAGCGCGAACAAGATCTTCGCTAATGTTACCCAGACTTAGCTTCTTCGAGTTGAAGCGAGTGATGAAGTCCAGCAAAGATTCATCTTTTTCTCGAATGCACTTGAGGATTGTCCATTGCTCCTCGGTATACTTTCTTTGCTGGCTGAAGTGTTGGCTAAACTTCTGTTGGAAGTCAGCCCAGTCATAGATGTGGTTGACCGGTAGACGATCGAACCACGCTCTAGCAGCCCCGACCAGTGTCATTTGGAACATGTAACACCATGTAGGTTCCGTCCAACTACTGACGGTTACCCCCGCTATGAATCTGTTCAAATGATCATCTGGGTCGGATATACCATCATATGTGCCTATGCTGGACATTTGTTTGGCACTTTTTGGGGCGATTGCTTCTGCAATGTCCCTTGCAAATTTGGACGTTCCCGCATTTGCAACGTTTGGTCTGAATGTTTTGGAGAAGTCACGTGGACTTCCACCTGTGTTTTTTGGTTTGTAGGCTTCTCCAAAATGCCTTCTCGGTTGGGGATCCGTTTCCTTACGCTTCCCTTTTGCCCTATGGCGAGGGTTCGCGTCGGAGTCGGATTCCTCCGAGTCATCCAAGTAATCCTCGAATTCGTCAGCCTGTTGGACGGAACGCAAGCGTTCGTCCAACTCGGTTTGGAATTCCCTCTGACGTGCCTCCGCCCATGCCTTAACTTCATCGAGTGTTTGGCGGGGGAGTCTTGTTCGTTTCTCTAACTGGGTATCGGTGAATCCCAGTGAGCGATTATTTACTGCACTCGCCCCAGCTTGGGTAGCTGGGGTAGTGTTCGTAAAATTTACTTCACTTGCCCCGGCTTGGGTAGCCGGGGTAGTGTTTGTAAAAACTGTGTTGCCGGTATTCCCCCCAGTAGCTGGGGTTGTGGTTACCGGAATTTCTTTAACCATCTTAGAAGTTTGAAAAAACTGGAGAAAAATGGAGTTCTAGCTTTATGCACGGATGGCGCCAATGAAGAAACACTAACCGGACCCCGGGCAGATTACTGGTAACCTGGGGGTTAGATAGATGTTTCCCACGAGGGGTTAGACCCAGAGAAGATGGTTCTTCTGATAACCTGCAAAACAGACACCGTGAGCTTGTCACTGAGAAGGGGGGGGGGGTTCCTCCTTGTGACCACCCTCCGGCGTGAGAATCAGACTAGATTGCTCTTTAAATATAAGTGTATATTAAGAGATTGCTAGAGCAGATATCAGGTATAATATGATGATACAAGATGTTGAGATGATCATATCATTTGTGGTATTTATAGCCGAAGGTAGGTTTCCAAGGAGGTGTGGCCGGCTGCAACAGTGTTCCTGTTCCACCAACAGTGGCCTACGCACGTGCCCTGCTGGTAGTTGGTGGGTAGGCAGCGGCTGATAGTGACCAGGCCTGCTGTGTACTATTCCTTTTCCACCAACTGCCGGCTACGCACATGGTATGGCAGTAGTTGGTGAGTAGGCAGCGGCTAATAGTGACACAGTACAGGAGCATGCTGCTCGCCATACTGTGTCAATAAGCTGTCGTATCTTTAGTCAGATCTTTTTCCCATACCTCGTCAGGTACAGTACAGAAGATCTTCCTGTATCGTACGGACTGGCTTATTTGGCGGGAGTATTCCCCCTCCCGCCCTTGTGCGGGATAGTTCCCGGCTTCGCTCATTCCTTCAGGTGACACTGAGTGATTGAGAGCTAAGTGCCTTGTGCGTGTAGCCTTGCTGCGCGGGTGGCCTTCCCTGATGGCTTGTATCCGAGGCTGCGGGGACAGGCGGAGTCCTTCACCATCGGGAGGCATTTCCTGCGGGACCAGCTTGCGTACTGCGCGTAAGGACGTCACGTCTCTGAGCATGGTTGGTCCTGCGGATCCAGTTGGTTTCTGCGCAGACGTCCCTCTTCATGGTTGGTCCTGCGGATTATTTTAAATTGTGGTCGTTGCTGGGGGTCCGTTTTCAATTCCAGCCAGAAAAACCTCCGTCCCCGAACTTACTTCCACAGTGCGACTCCATCACTTCCTCCCATCCGTCTGTGCTCCACGTTAGACAAACCACACCCACAACACTTACATTATGGGTGCTCTAACATATCAATCCTTTCAACTCGTGGTACTGATTGCCTTTGTACAAATATCCTACAAAACGTAGAAAGCTGCATACATCTATAGTATATACCTAATAAATGAATAACTATTTAATGTCACATGTTATAATTTTGTTAGTCTAACCTACCTTTTTTCAGCTTCTCTTATTTCATCTTTCACTCATTTATAATATATAAATGTACATCTTGCAAAGTTAAAGAAAATTTTTTATTTAGTTTTTCGTTTATTCAATCTGTGTAAACACATCGGTTAAAACCTTAAGGTCATTCTTCTAGAGTTTGTCGTGCTCCACTGTAATAGGTGCACTTGTTATCCTGATGGATGCCGATTCAAGATATTGAATTTTCCCTAAACGGTTGTCAAAGAGTTCCTTTACCCCAAATTCAAGCACTACTCAACCACTACGGTATCAACCTCCTTTCTACGCATTACATGGCTTAGCCGTTGTATTGATGCATAAGATGTTTCCATAATTGGTTGAGTATGTCGTTGTTTATGGAGTCAAATCGTTCATCGATTAGACATGTCAACTGTTTATAACACATAAATGGTTGATATGATTTAGTGAAGCAATTATACTTATATAAAGTTTAAATTATTGATATTGTTATTTTCTTAATTGTTATTATTGATAACTTTTTAATAACGGTTAACTCATCATTTAAATGTATTTTTAAATTTGCATCTATATATATCGCGAGACTACCTTTAATATTATTTTACTTCTAATAATATACTTTATATTTTGATTTTTGAATAAAAGATAAGATTTAGCTATCAAATTTAGAGAATTTTGTTTAGAAAGACGACATTTTTTTAGGCTATAACACCCTTCAAATTTAGAGAGCCCCTAATGCCCCACTCTGGTCATACTATGTTGTCTTAACCGGGTTCACGCTGGCTTTAGAGTTTAGCTTGGCGTTTCCCGGAAAACCATGCCACCGACTGCCACTTCGTAGTCCTTGTGCCACCATAAGAGCATAACTCTATGGCGTAACACAAGCTGGGACGAAAACCCGGGGAGCTCACGATTCGAACTGACTGGGACGAAAACCCGGGGAGCTCACGATTCGAACTGACAACATTTGCATAAGACCTAACTCAATTCATTTATTGTTAATATCCGATCCAAAAGTGAAACAAGTGAGATTCAAACTTAATTACCCACTAAAGAACCCAAATCTCTTACTATTAAACCATATGTGAAGGATATCAAATTTAAAGACCTGACTTATGTAATAGGAAATTAATGATTTATTAAATACTGTATATATATTTAAAGTAATTTAAATATGTTGCTAAATCTTCTCTCTTTGGAAGAAAATTACAAAAATAGATTTTAGTGTCTTTGCCTTTACTCCTAGGTAATTTAAAACCCTACAAGCAATACTTATTTATAGTTTTATACCCATCCCCCCCCTCTCTCTTACAAGTTCAAAACCTCCATAGCCTCTTCCATCATCGAATTAAATGATTTTAGCTATAGGGTCTACTCAAAGTTTTCGTATTTCTATTGCGAATGTCACAACTACATAAACCTTATTTAGATGAAAGGTTTGAAACTTTGATAAATTGCGGCCAGTGTTTTTTAAAATTTTAAAGATTAATTATTACTTAAGGGTGTGCATGAAATCGAAGAAAAAACTGATACAAAACCCAAAAACCGATAAACTGCAGCTAGCGTTTATAAAAATTTTAAAGGTAATTGTTACTTAAGGGTGTACATGAAATCAAAGAAAAAACTGATACAAAGCCCAAAAACCGAAAAAACCAAACCGTAACAACCGAACTAAAACAAAAGGTTTTATGTTTTTTTAAAAACCTAACTTACGGTTCGGTTCAGTTTTACATGTGATAAAACCAAAGAATTTCAATGTTTTTGTTACGTAATAATTGTATAAATGCGTAACTTAAATATTTTGACACTCAACATAAATATTTGTCGCACATACATGTACAATAATCAATAGGTTGTTACTTAACGAAATGATTTAGACAAATATTCTTTATTTTGGGCACACTTTTTTTTCAAGCCCAAATATTCAAGATCAAATAGCAAAATCTAAAAAGCCGAACCCAAACGGTTTAAAAATCCAAAGTTTCGATTTATGGTTTGGTTTTAACCCAATACCGACCCAAACCGTACTGCGCAAACCACTATAAACATATATAAGGCTTTTTAAACTCTAATTGTGACCCTGAACCACCATTGAAGTTGTTAAAATATAATTTATCTTTTGTGGAGAATTGATCCCAGCCCTTTGAAGATAAAATCAGCTTTGTAGACCACCATTTAGATAAGCGAATTCACAAGTAACCAGATAGACTTAGAAGTTTGAATGAAAAGTCTTTCACATGTCGACCATCTCTATTGGTCCCATTCATAGGAACAATTCAAAACTGATAAAATTTCATAATTATAAAAAAAAATGGTGGCTACTCTAGTCCGTGATGATAGTTCATTACATAAATGTTATTTGGAGGCTACAAAATCTATTGAAGATATAAAGAATTTCTATCTTTGGCCTCGAGACTATACTGATACAAAAATAGTGGCCATGGTGGTTGATGATGCCCTCTTTATAATTGCATTTTTAAACTCTGCTGCAATCAACGCATGTGAAAGATTAATATCTCAATCAGTGCATTGTTAGAGTCTTGTTATTAATAGAAAACCAAGTCTCGATCTTTGTTATTGAAAAACTTTTTCATTGCATTTTAAAGAATCAAATTGCCACTTTACCGAGATACCTCTTGCAACTAATATCACAGAGCTATATGTTTGCAGATGCAAAAGGTGAAATTTGTTTTGACGTTGATAAAACTTTTTCACACGTAAAACATATTTTATTTTAGAGTTTTTGTGGAGCCTCTACATTCCTTCACAAAAACTTTTCAAGGGCCTCCACCAACTCAAAGGTGCATTATGTCATAAGGCTCTACTTTAGATTGATCAAGTTTGAACCGCACACGAACCCACAATAGGCAATGAGAGTTCTTGTGAAAACACGTACGGGTCGGCGTGTGACCCTTAAGATGCCAATACTAAATGTGGATTGTAACACAAAATATGTGTTAAACAACCTTATTGCATACGAACAATCTCATAATCATGATTTTGTAATATCATATATGTACATTTAATGTGCGCATTGGTGGCGACTACTGAGGATGTGGAAAGGCTAGGAATGGAAGGAGTTCTAGTTAATATTCTTAAATCAAGCCAAGGAAGCATATATATATTAAGCAACATTGCCAGATTTCTCCCAAGTGCCAACGTTTTATGAAAAGCAAACACACGAATTAGAGCAGTAGTTCAAGACATCATGGATAGCGTGGTCTGTTTGAAGCGTTATTTCAGTTCAATTGTATTGTTTATTCTAGCAGTTGTCTCGGGTCTTTTGGGTGCTAGACAGTGGGCTTATGCAGTGAAAGCTGACTTTAAGTAAATGATTCACACCAAATTTCAATTTTGCTTAACGTTATTTCTGGATTATTTTGACAGTTTTTCTTAACATTCTTTCTTTGATTATTTCGACAATTTTGGTTAACATTATTTCTAGATTATTTTGGCAGGTTTGCTTAATGTTTTAGTGTGAAATTAGCTACAATGTGTAATTAGTTACAAATTTTCTTAATTACACACTAAAACATTAAGCAAAACTGTCAAAATAATCCATTATATGTTTTCAAACAGACCACGATATCCATGATGTCTTGAAGTACTGCTCTAATTCATGCATTTGCTTTCCATAAAACGTTGACACTTGGGAGAAGTCTGCCAATGCTGCTTAAATATATTATATGTTTTCTTGGCCTGATTTAAGAATATTAACTAGAACTCCTGCCATTCCTAGCCTTTCCACATTCTCAGTCGTCGCACCAATGCGCACATTAAATGTACATATGATGTTACAAAAGCATGATTATGAGACTGTTTGTATGCAATAAGGCTGTTTAACACATATTCTATGTTACAATCCACATTTAGTATTGACATCTTAAGGGTCACACGCCGGCCCGTACGTATTTTCACAAGGACTCACATTGCCCATTGTGGGTTCGTGTGTGGTTCAAACTTGATCGGTCTAAAGTAGAGCCTTATGACATAATGCACCTTTGAGTTGCTGGATGCCCTTGAAAAGTGTTTATGAAGGAATGTACAGGCTCCACAAAAACTCTAAAATGTGAATATGTTTTATGCGTGAAAAAGTTTTATCAACGTCCACACAAATTTTACCTTTTTTCATATGCAAACAATGAGCTCTGTGATATTAGTGGCGAGAGGTATCTCGGTAAAGTGGCACTTGGATCCTTTATAATGCAATGAAAAAGTTTTTCAACAACAAAGATCGGGACTTGATTTTCTATTAATACCAAGTTCCTAGCAATGCACAGATTGAGATACTTGTATTTTACATATGGTGATTGCAGCAGAAGTTTACAAAATGCAATTATAATGAGGACATCATTAACCACCATGGCCACTATTTTTGTATCAATATAGTAAAGATAGAACTTCTTGATATTTGCAATAGATTGTGTAGCCTCCAAATAACAATTATCTAATGAAATATAATCACGGATCGGTGTAGTCACAATTTCTTTTTTATAATTACGAAATTCCATCAATTTGGAAGTTCTCCTTATGAATGGGACCGATAGAGATGCTCAACGGGGTGAATGACTTTTCGTTCAAACTTCTTTTATGTCCATCGGGAAACCTGCGGATTCGCTTATCTTAATGGTGGTCTACAAAACTGATTTTATCTTCTAAGTGCTTATGAAACGTTTGAATGATCTTCAAAACCTACCCACACACCTATATGTCGGATCAAGCTTTTGTTATTAATTGACGATTAGTGTTTAATCAGGTTGCATCATCATTGGCAACATTAATGATACAAGGTTTGAAACCCTATGAATAAGTTGTATATAATAATAATTTTCTTCATCAAATTTGCTTACACTGATATGATCAACTTCTGTATTAATTTGTCAGTGCAAACCAAAGGGTTTTTTTTATAGAGGCAAGCCTCTAAAGACAAATGCATGTTTGGCCATTTGAAAAGGAGGAAATATGGCCTTTTCTACTAAGATCATGGCCCTTACTACATTGATAACAACCATCATATGCCACATACACACACTAAATATTTGCTTCACACTACTCTAGTACCCTCCCACCAGGTACACATCAATCCTTTCCATAACCAACCAAATTAACACTTTGGAAATAAAGCAGAAACTAGTAGAAACAAAACTACAATGTGCAATAAACTATGCACACTCACGCACTCAAGGAAGTTTCTGTATAATGCCTCATAATGGTATATAAAGTTGTCAAAAATATAAGATGATAATTGTAAAGCTAATTAATATAAGCACACATATGTTGCAAATCCATCCAAATCTTTCATAAAACCATTAAAATGTTATAAACGTAAACAACCATATCCAGAAACCATACCAACATAGGGACAATGTGTTTTTTTTTTCAGTGGTGATCGGTCAATAAAAAAATTATTTTATTAAAATCCGGTTCAACAAAATATTTCAGATAATAATTAATCAAATTAATTAATATGTGCGTAGCGGAATAAAAACGAATAATCAACACTTTAACAAACCCGACATGATCCGGTTACAAAACCATACGAGCACAATAAAAATATGCAATACGTTAATAACTACCGATGAGATAAATACATACCTCGGTTAATGAATAACCGGTTGAGACACCAAGGTTCAACGAACGTTGCTAGTTGACGAACCGAACAAACGGAGTGTGACGGTGGCGCGAGAGGCAACAGCGTCGGCTGTAAGCGGGCAGCAGCGGAGGACTACGCGTGTTGCGCGGCGTCGTACGATGGTGGCCAGTGGTGGCGGTGGTTTCTAATTTATTATCGGCCGTAAACGACAGGAATAGGTTGAAGTTGTTTGGCGGTGGCTTACACCACTTTTCTTGGAGACTAATCCAAGCAATTACGTAGGTGCCCATATTATTGTTATTATAAGATTATTTATATTATCTTGTTAGGGTATAATCACGTCCAAAGCCCAGTCCATTTTAACTATCATTAAAGCCTAAACCACTTTATTTAATTAGTAAATAAAATATATTATTTATAACTATTATAAATAATAATTCAATCACAATATATTCATCATTTATCAGTTTAACAATTTAAATGGATTTTAGTTTGTTGTCTAAAATGTAACTTTCACGAATCATAATTCAGTCGGCCGAGTTAACTTACTAAAACCGGTCCACTTCCAAGACAATGACATTAAACATCAATATTCCTCCACAGTTTCAAAATTTCAAATCATCATAAAAGATTGAAAAGTAATGCTTTGCAATTAACTAAGATATCATCAAAGATATCATCAAAATCAAATTAACAAAACATCACCTAATTTGCAGAAAACAGAAGTAACTTTATAGTAGATAGCATTTACATAAGTTTCTTTTTATTGTAAACTAGAATTTAGAACCCCCGCGTTGCGGGGGGTTGTGAACCCATATAAAAAACAGACATGAAAATAATAAACACACATGCGTTGGAAGCGTCTTCTCGCGCGCGAATGTTTTAGATATGTGTCAAGAAAGTCTCAAAAAATATTGATGATATGTATTCAGTGAAACAATATATGTATTTCTAATGAACCATCAAATCGTCATGGTTGTAGGATATTCAACCGTGACATTTTATATTCGCAGCATTAGCATGTCAAGAAACAAAACACCCAATTTACACCATTAGTTGAAAAGGCATTCATTTTGCAAACAGGAAGATAGTTAGCAAGTTGACCATATCTACCACAAGTAAAGCAATAAAGTGAGACTTTTGAGATATACAACAATTTGGCTGATGATGGTTTTTTTGAAGTAGTAATACATGAAAAACAAAGTGAGTTCAAAGAGTAAAACAACCGACAATCCAAACCAACCATTTCCGTCACTTGTCATTAGACATTAATATTAACATTAGTGCAAAGCTTTTGAGCTGCTTTGTAATCCTTCGGGTTCATACATGTACTGTTAAGTCAGGAATAGAAGTGAACGCAAACCAACCTGTTTGTATATTTAAACCGGGCCCAAACAGGTTCATACATTCCTTTAGTCGGGGGTTAAGTTTTCTAGATCGCTTTCTTAACGACCACCAGACATTCCTTTAGTCAGGTCGGTTAACGTCTACCTATTTGGTTAACGTCTACCTATTTGACTTCAAATCCCCAAATTGTAACCCTTTGTTCTAAGCTTGTGTATAAAGGCATCATTGGAACCATATTGTAATGGCATCAAAACTTTCTTCCTCTTACAACTGGGCTAATGAATTCCAAGCATCCACCACCACCAACACACTACTATGGCACCATTTAAGTAAACAAAATCATTTTACCTTTCCGGTCAAAAGAAGCCAAAGAAGATCCTCTCCAAACGGCTCACCGTCAGGCTGAGGATGTTTCCCACAACAGCCGTGGCATTCCTCTCATGCCACCGACTACCTTTAGAAATTTTAAAATGTGTGTTAATATTAAGTAACGAATATAGTTACTAAACAGATGCAAATAATCATAATATGAAACTTACATTTTTAAGTTGTAAATCCAATTATATTCCATGGTTTTTCCATTCCACAAACTACTTGCATCGTTTCACACTCCTTAGATTCAAATTGGCATTCAGTAAACACATGGCATACCTTAATTCATCTGTGCAGAGTGTTGAAGTTCAAGAGAATCACCTGCATATTTCAAATAATTAAAGATTATTAAAATCACAAAGAGGCTTGATCCTTTATTACCCAAAAATGTTTAGAATTATCTAAACGTTAAAAAAAAATGAGATATGAGCCTCCAATTCTCATCATTATTGAGTGAGAAAATCCGTCGCCGCCACTGCCGCCAAAGACAACCGGAAAGCCACCGGCAACAGCACCTCCTTTCTGTCACTACAAATTAGTTATTCAAAAAGGGGATCTGACAGTCGAGACTTGCAACGATTCCATAAATTAGGGTTTGATTCGGAGGTAGAGAGAAGGGTTGTAGGTATTGTGGGTGAAGGGGTGGAAATGGCGTCGTGGCAACAATGGAGGTGGAGGGATTGACTGGAGATTTGTCTGATGAGAGAGAACAGAAAAACATATCAAAGCAAAAAGAAGCTAGGAGAGAACATGTGTTGTGCCAGCTGTCATGAATCAGACACACACGTGTATTACATGAATAAACTAATATAACAACATAAGGTACATGTTCTTAAGCATTGAAGACTGGAACAGTAAATTTGAGAGAGGGCACCGACCTTCTAATTTATAATACGAGGGCGGTTAACGTACGTTAATCCCTTATCGTACAAACAGTACGAGACACAATCAAGCGTCTGATCAATTTTTTAAAACACACGCCTCTTTCTTCAAAAAGGGTAACATCGTCAAATAATTATCCCTAAAATCTCTCTCAATTAAGCGAGCGGTTACCATAAATTAATCTCGGCGACGAAAGCGTACTAATTCAATCAACTAAAAGTATCAACTGTTCCGGCGATAAAGCAAGTGAAGCACACTACATTCAATCTTAACGAAGATGGATAAAACAAAGAACCCTAACTCATCTGCTTCAATGAAAGAACAAAGATCAAAGCATAAACAAGATAAAACTCAGATTATTAATAAATCAGGTGTTTGTTTATTATTTCTGTAGTCGATTTAGGTTTTAGAGAGCATTTTAATTGTTGTTTTCATGAGCGTTTGACAACAATCAGTGGATGTTGTCAAACGCTCATGAAAAATTGTATTATTTGTTTTTAATTATTGGTTATTACCTTGTTAATTAACATCTGTTCGTAAGCGCATGAAAAGCGTTTGGGATAATTTCACCATATTTTTATACCAAGTGTTAAATAACTGCCTTGTGCGTCTGATGAGCGTTTGGTAAGCTTCTTTTTTATAACTGCCTTGTGCGTCTGATGAGCGTTGTAGATAACTGAGTAACATGTACTTAACTGCCTTGTGCGTCTGATGAGCATTTGGTAAGCTTCTTTTTTATAACTGAATGATACCTGGTTCTGCATATAGTGTTAGGCGTCTGATGAGCGTTTTATGTGTGATCAGTTAAACGAAATGATGAAACAAAACAAGTTGATGCCGGAGTAAAAAACTTAAGAAAAAACATGTTGAAACAAACTCTGATTCGGACTTTGAAGTTCCAATTAACACATTTTTATCAAATAAAAGGAAAGAGGTGGAAGAGAGTAGTTCGGATTCAGACTTCCAAAAACCAGCGAATAAAGTTGTTAAAGAAAAGAAGGTTGTTAAAAAAGGAAGGTTGTTAAAGAAAAGAAGCCAGCTGAGAGGGTACAAAGGAATCCTTTTGTTGAATTTATAGACAGAAAGTTGCGACTCAGATGTGCACCATTTAACATTGTCGAAGCAGTGGCTGAAATGAGCTCTAAAAAGAAAGATTGTTTGAAAGAAATGGGATTTGGTTCAATATTAAACCTGCAAATTAATCAAACTCCATCAATCTTAGGGCATTGGTTGCTGATGAACTATGATCACCGGTTTAATAATGTGAACACCGGCAGTTGTGTTATTAAGGTAACAACAGCAAAAGTCCATGAGGTGTTGGGTATACCAATTGGTAAGATACCCATTTTAGACAGGAGTAGACCAAGGTTGGGGGATGATATAACTACAGATCTGTTCAAGAACCAATTCCCGACACCAAGAATAAGTATAAAGCATGTGAGACAGAAATTGATGGATGATCAAGTAGTTGGTGACATGTTTAAAATTAATTTTCTTGTGTTGTTCAACACATGTATAAGATTTATAACAAAATCAACAACAGTCAACCAACAATTCATCACCGCAATCGATAAAATCTCAGATATTCTAGATATGGACTGGTGCAGCTATGCAAGTGAAAACCTAAATATGACAAAGAAAGAATGGAAATATGTCAATGCACAATACAACGGTCCCATCACCTTCCTTACGATGCTTTACACGCATGAGTACCAGAAGAAATATGGTCCATTTGGCTCTCCGGTCACAACACATGCAGTCAACTACATAACAACAACAACTCTTGCAAAGATGGAGAAATACTTGTATAATACTGGACCTCCTTTAGATAATGCTTCTGAAAACGAGGAATACGCTCCTGCATATGAGAATGATGTTGAAGCTAATGTTGAAACTGCAACTGATACCGCTGATGCTGGTAAAGATGATGTTGCAGCTGCTGGTGAAAATGCAGCTGCTGGTAAGATTGCAGCCACCGGTGACAAGATAATTCCTGAAGCTGCTGCTGATAATACAGTTGATATTCCTTCTGCTGATAAACATGCAGAAACAGTTGCAAAAGAATCTGAAGGTATTAAACGCTTCTCAAGACGCTTAGCTATATTTTTTTTTTACCAATTTCATGCATAAACGCTTTCCACACTCTCACACTTATTGCTTCACAGTTGTCTCACTTGAAGATCATCTAGACGTGGTGCATCCAAAAGAAGCTGAAGGTATTAAACGCTTCTTAAACGCTTGGTTTTATTTTTTTTACCAGTTTCATACATAAAACACTTATGGGATTTGTATTTCTTTTAATGATACATTAACATATGTCAGGGGCAGATGAGGGGAGTGAAACAGAATCAGATAATGCCGATCACAATGCCGAAGGCGAATTTGATGATGATGATACGTATTCACATTTGAGTTTGCAAATGCCATTGGGAACACACACACAAGAGCTGTTTGACTTTTATATAACCCCACTTCAGCTGTCTGGAATATCTGCTTACCTACCACCAAAAGAAACAAAGGAAGAAAAGGTGAGACATACATAAAATCAGAATATCTTAATTTAATTAAAAACTATATTTTCATTGTACAGTCTTGGAATAAGAAAATGGATAAGAAGATGAAGAAATTTGAAATACTTTGCAAAGAAATCAATAAATTGGTCCGTGAAGGGAAGGAAAAACATCTATCAAATCCACATATCTTTGCTAGGTGTTGTGATTGGGAAGACATTTTCAATCCTAATTTGGTTACCAAAACACAAGAAAGTGAAACCATGAAAAACAACACACTACTTAATTTAGGTAAGAAAAGCAATCTAACTCTTTATCAAAAAATATATATATGTCTTTGAAAGTTCCCACTTCTTATACAGCTGCAGCAATTGAGACAGTTCATTTAGATGCAGTAGTTGGTTCAGATACTGTGCTTGGTGAAAAAGGAAGTGGTACGATTCCTGAAGTTTATAATCTATCAGAAGAAAAGAAAAAATCTGGGGAAACTGTTGATGATGCAGGAGTTAGTGGTGCAGGCGCTGGTGATGCAGTGGTAAATATAGAGGTTGAGGAGCACGAAAAAGGTAATAAATTAAAAACTATTTTTATACAACTTAAAAGAAATATTATTTATAAAATATTAAATAACAGCTGTCATTGGTAATGAATCTCAACTAAATAAAGATGAAGAAATTAATGTAACAGAGCTAGAAGGGAATAATAAACTTGATTCAGTTGTCTCTACAGTACTTGCATGAGCAAAAGAAGGTATTTTTATTCTTAAATAATAAACTTAAACGCTTGTCAAACACTCTGTTAGTATGTTTAAACTTAAACGCTATCTTAAGATTCACAAGTTGGATCGAAAGACGATAAGATGGAACACACTGTTGCAAAAGAAGCTGAAGGTATTAAAAGCTTCTTAAAAGCTTATCTATATTTTTTTCTTAAACGCTTCTTAAACACTTATCTCACTTGAAGCTCATATAGTGCATCCAAAGGAAGCAGAAATTCCAAAAGAAGCTGAAGGTATTAAACAATTCTTAAACGCTTCTTAAACGCTTATATATATATATATATATATATATATATATATATATATATATATATATTTTTACCATTTTCATACATAAACGCTTTTTACACGCTCACACTTATTGCTTCACAGTTATCTCGCTTGAAGCTCATATGGTGCATGTTCATACAAATGCTCAAGAGTCTAGTTCCCTTGCATTAGAGATGATACAAGGAGGAGAAAACAAAGATGGTGTTGATCCCATAAACACTGATGCAACTCTCGAAGATATCATAGGTAAGACATAAAAAAATGCATTTGCTTTATAAAAAAAAATTAGTAACCTGCTTCAGTGACTTTAACTTGTTGTTTTTCAGTTACTAGAATTGAAGAGAAAAACCAAGTGAAAATTTCAAAAGCTGAAGCTGAGATGTCACCAAGTGAAAATTTCATAACACCGACATCAACTTCAAAAATGATACCCAAAATTACATCTCCTGTATCATTAATACAAGAAAATAAAGACAAGGAGTTGGTGAGAGAAGAAAGAAAGAGAAAGTTACCTCCTGTATTGAGATCACCATATGTTTTAAGAGAGGTTGAACTAAACACAATAGTCACAGATGATGAGAAAACAATTGCAGGGTATATATTTTTTTGCCTTAAAGACATATGGGAAGAGGTTTTCAAGAGTAATTACACCGATTCATTTAAGGTGATTTTTGGGAGTTTTTGTCCTGGTTTATATATAAGAACAAACGCAATGGATGCATTCTGTGAACTCATGAACTTTGAAGAAAAGAAAAAATCTGCAGAATCACCATTCAGGTTCTTTGGTACAAGCACACTGCTGGTATGCTTTAACTATACATGTTATCTTAAAAACGCTTGTTAAACTCATTAACATGTATTATGTATCTACGCTTATCAAACGCTTATTTGAATTCTTATGCAGACAAGTGACCATTATAATGAGGAATTTGGTCACACAAACGAACAAAGACTCGATGTGTTTACGGACAACATTGAGAAAGAGCTGATGAGGTCTGATGTCAAAACAATGAAGACAGTTGCTATTTTCTTCGTGCTAATACTAGATAGAGATCACTTCTATGTGGTTGTTTTCAACCTTCAAACCGGAGTGATAGAGTTGTTTGACAACAGTGGACATCAAGAAGTACCGGCTAATAAAAAGTTTAAAAAGCCAGAAGACAAAAAAAAAAAGAAATCAAAAGACTTTTTGTAGAAAGATATAAAAAGCATCCCCAAATCCTGGTAAACGCTCAACAAACTCTCAGCAAAAAATCTATTATAATATTTGTGAATTACTTAACTGCGTTTAATGTATTTTTAGAGAACCGTCTTCTACATGTATCTTAAGAAAATCAATCACCCCATTGCTGAACAAATCAGTAAGGCTCCAATCACAAGATTAAGGATGTCATGGAGAACAACCGAAAACGGGGTAGATTGTGGGATTTTTGCTATGAGACACATGGAGAAGTAAGATGGGAAGAAACCATGGACGTGCGGATTTTACAAGGAATGTCCTAGACAAGTGAATCATCTAAGAAAGTTGAGGACAAAGTATTTGGCAAAAATCCTTCTGTCGGATATAAACAAGAATAGAGATCAACTAATCGAGAAGGCGCAAGAATTTATGGAAAATAACGACAAAGAAATGTCCGCATAGGAGATGGTTGAAGAACTCAAAAGAAGGCAAACACTAATTTAAATTTGTTGTCTATTTTAGTCAATGGCCTTATGTTATAAAGAAACAACTAACAACAAACATTGGAATTTTATTATTACCAGACAAAAATACTACGGAGTACATGATTAAAAAAAACATTACAAAACGCTCATGAAACTCTCAGACATCACCCACTTGTCTCCTACTCTAATAGTGACTTGAGAACATCCAACTTCAATTTAATTGAACAGTTTAGCTCGAGAATTTCCTTTGATAAATCTTTGAACTGTTCTAACTCATTCTTCCCTATGTCAACCATAAACAAAACCGCAAGATCCCGGATAACACTGGCAGACATTTTGACAAGAACGTTCGTAATAACATCCCTTTAATCATGTTATTATTAAGCATCATAAACTCATGTGTTAGCTTGTCACGGCAAGCTTTGTCGGCGGCTACCTGCTCAACAATTTTCATCTTCAACGCTTCCTTGAAAGATGATGAAGATGATGAGGCATACATTATAACTGATTTTGAGATGGGTGGATATAACTGTGACAAAATATAACATATATACAGGAAAAATATCACGGACCAAATAGTACAAAAAAAGGACAAAACAAACGAATGCAGGGTCACGGACCAAAAATAGTGAAAAAAAATAATAATAAAAAGACAAAACGCTTGAACAACGCTCATAAGTGCATGCTCACGGACGCAACATACCAACAGTGTAAGTTCAGTATACGCTTTTCAGACGCTAAAACATGGAATGAAGGATGTAATAAGACGCTCATTATACGCAAAACCATTGAATCTCGTAAAAAAGAAACTAGTTTCTAATGAAGTTTTGTCAAAAACTTAAAATTACATTTATTACAAACTCATCTGCCAAAATTTATGTCCAAAATAAAAAAATATTTTTGTAATGATAGCCTACATCAAATCACTCTAATTAAAATTACACTATGTCAACAACCAAAACATAGATTAAAAAATATATATATGACGCTTGTATCACTCTTAACAAATAATAAATGCAGTTTTTGTGATAATCATAGCCTACATCAAATTAAATGACACTGAACAAAATAAACTCCATCTCAACTACCCACAATCAATAGACATCCAAATTATGTCTATATATTTCACATCCATTGTTATTAATCATATCACACAAAAAAATGTTTTCAAGTGATAAAGCCGTTAAAAACATGGTGAATGCAAAACTTGATCTTGAGAAACAAAAAGATGAGAAGTTTCTCAACGCCCTTCAACACTCACAAGCCTACGTGCTTCAAGAGAAATCAAAAACTCTTGATGCATACAATGAACTCATGCAGCTACCAGACAATGAGTTCAAGGCACAGACTACTGAGTTCCTCAAGCAGCAGACTACATGCTACAACTCCGTGTATGATACTTTGGTTGACACGGTTTCAAATTTGTTAGTCAACATGGAGTTCAAGGAAGATGGGCGTGAGAAGATCAAGAAACAGGGAGCGGTGGGGGTTGATGGGGTTTGGGTTGATGGGGTCTGATGATGGGGTTTGATGGGTCTGATGGGGTCTGATGGGGGGTAACCATTAAAATAAATAAATAAATAAATAAAATTTTTATCTTTGTTAAACGTTTGTCATACTCTTGTTATACGCTTGTCATACGCTTGTTATACGTTTGTGAAACACGCATCATAAAACACAAAAAAACTAACTCTTTCTATCTAAAACAATCAATCACATTTGTCATACTCTTTGTCATACGCTTGTGTAAAAAAGGTACCTACAAAACACACAATCTAAAAACACAAAAAAAACTAAAACTTCCTACGAATTCATTGTTACGGTTGCTGCTGCATTGCTTTACAAGTTCGGCTGTTGTGGCCAGTTTTGTGACAAATTTGACACTCCCTATATCCCTTCCCAGAGCGACTAATGGCTATCTCTTTCTTCGATTTAATTCTTTTGTGCGATCCACGACCCTTGTTTCTTATTCCAGTAGGTACACGAACAGTAACTTCTGATGGCTGTTTAAAACCTAAAACAACAGCAAATCTATCTCTTTTAGATGGACGTACCCTTTCATACCGAGTTAAGTCTGCTTTTTCAATCATCAAATTCATCTCATCTCTAACTTTAATCAATTCATCAATATCTGCAACATAACTATTGATATGGTATTCACTGGCATACTTTATTTCTCTTGAAATTTCTTTATCATTCCCAAACTCTAACATTGGAACTGTTCTGATATTCACTGCAACCTCTTTCCTCCATTGATCATTTATATATCTTTTAGGAAATTTCTTGACTTGATACATATTCATGACGTAGAAAATATGACGACACAACAAACCATATTGTTCGAATCTTTTGCAGGAGCATGTTGCAATAGACTATTCACCAAACTCACCGTCCTTTTAAACACAACATAAAAAAATAAAACGCTTATTAAACGCTTGTTATTTAACTTAATCTTAAACAACTTTAAACTAAAACGCTTAATAAATGCTCATAATTACCTCCAAAAAACCTGGAACATACGCATTAAAATCCATTATTTTACACCTCAAAAACCCTCCTTCTTCACATGAACTGAATTGTGAAACACTACCAACAATTTCATTCATTTCATCTTGAAGATCATTAGATATAGCTCTTGTATATATTCTAACCGCTTCTTTTTGAGATAACTTCTGGTTTCTAACTGCGGATACGTGTATCTACTATCATGATCACACTGTCTGCCATTGTATCTCTGTATCTCCATACAAAAATCAAAATGGTTGAAAAACTCAACCAATGTTAATTGAGAATTTGTAGCTTTTCCAAAAAAATGGTTTTCGCTCTCTGATCATGATGTTGTACGTATCAATCCAGACAAAAGTTCATCTCTATAAAAAGCAGGTATCCAGTCAAATCTGATTTCATACATATCAGTAAGCCATTTATTCTTGTCAAGCTCAAACTCAACCATTATAGCCTGCCATTTTTTCTCAAATTCTAAAGGACTAATTGAATCGGTCCACACAATGTTACATAGCCTACTCTTAAAATCTTCGTTGTTACATAAATCAGCCCCCACCTGATACAAAAAAAACATATTAAAACGCTTGTGTAGACACTCGTTGATACAATATATAATCATGTCACGCTCATAAAACGCTCACATATTAAAACATCAAAAACAAAAAGACAACTGCCATTAAATGCTTGTCAAATGCCCATTATTCAACCAGCCTAAAACACGATTAAGAAAGTTACCTTGTCAGCAACTTTCTTCATGATATGCCACATACATAACCTATGCCTTGTATTTGGAAACATAGCTGCAATAGCTTGCTTCATAGCAGGGTCTTGATCAGTAACAACCTTCGGTGCTTGACCAAACGACTTTAGTAACATTTGCAATAACCATGTGTATGATTCAATAGTTTCAGAAGCTAGTAAACCAGCACAGACAGTAACACTATGACAATGGTTATCAATTGCCGTGAACGGGACAAAAACCATCTTGTATCTATACATAGAAAATCATATAAAAATACACACAAAAAACATATACATACACACAATCCTATACATACACACAAACTTACTTGTTAGTCTTAAATGTAGCATCAAAAGATATAATATCCCCAAATGCAAGATAATTACTCTTTGAAGTCTCATCAGCCCAAAACATACGAATTAACTCACGATTATCATTGACATCATATTCAAAAGAATAATCGGATGAAAATGTTTTCTTCGCACACAATCTCTGAACAATCATCTCAGCATCATACTCTCCAATATAACAGTTCAAACCTTGTCTAAAATTCTTACAATCATCTTTAGTTGCACCTACCTTTTCAAACCCATCGTACTGTGTTCTCATAAGGTTAAACGCTTTAACAGGTCCCAAGTTCATATTAGAAAGCTCATAAATAGCTTCCTCTTGGACATGTGTTAACTTCCTCGCAGAATGAACAAACTGCATATCAGAATCTACAACCATTCTATGATTATGTCCTTCAACAAAATAATCTACCTCAAAAAAACCACCATCAACAGATTTCAACTGTATATGTGCTCTACAACCACATCTAATTGTCAGCCTCTTCCTCCTTTTGTAATATGTCTTGCTTGATTCATTACAATCACCTTTTGAATCACACATTTTAGCTGGCTTGTAACCTTCTTTACAACATGTAAAGTACTTGGTCTTCAGTACACCACCATACACATAAGATCCACTGTAGGCTCCTGGACGGATCGTACACGGGACGTCGCTAACAACGCAGGTGCGGAATCCCTGCGTGGGTAGATACGAGTGTAGAGTATGTAGAGATCGAACACGAAAGCAATAAACCAACCACGTTATATTGATAACAAACACGTGACCCGAGGTCACAGTTACAGACTGTGACACGAACACGTTCACTGAACAACTGAAACAAACCCTAAAATGACCAACAACGTAAACTGTTCGCTGAACAGTATATAAACACGACAACTTCGCCACAGGCGAAGTTGTCAATAACTTCGCTGATTCAACAAGTTCGCCATAGCGAACTTGTTGACAACTTCGCGTTTTACATAAATAATCATAATCAAAACATAATTACATTACAGACTCGATTACAAATGCTAGACTATGAACTACTAACACATGTACCAACAGACTCCCCCTTGGCAGTAGCTTCATATCTTGATCTTCAACTCTTGAGTCTTGTAATCTTGCATCTCTAAGCATGCGCCCCTTCTCTAACACATACCGACACCACCCGTTGATATTTCCTAGCTTGATCATTCCAAGCAGGAATGTAGAAGATCTTCTTCTCGTTGAGCACTTTCAGATCAGCCTTCGATAGATTAACAAGATGCATCGGGTCGTAAACCCGAAGTACTTCTTGTTCATCCTCATCTTCCATTACCGCCTCAGCTGTCTCACAATCCACGTACCACCATTTTAGATCTTTGAGCACGTCCTTGGGCATGAACTTCATCGGTACTTCTTTAAGGCACCGGATCGGTTTGTATTTCATGACCATCCAAGGTTTTCCATCAACTCTCAGACCTCTATCCTTGTCTTCGACAAGTTTTCCCTTTTGTGGTTTCAGTAGCTCAAACTTTTTCTCTTTAACGCACTCTTTCCACACAATCTTCGCAATGATTCTAGCCATGTTGTCTTCGCTTCTGTTTATCAATCCCAATCTGGCTAAATCTTTTACTTCACATTCTGGTAGTGTGTTTAGAGATCTCAACTTTCTCTGGAAGTACTGAATGCCATCGTACCTCTTGATCACAAAGAGCCGCAGCTGCTCGTCGTATAACCAGCAGATAATACCTTTCTTGGCTTCTGCGTATCCCTTAATATTGTAACTTTTTCTGAACATCTTAGGGACCGCCGGCTTCTTCGTCTTAACAAACCAGTGGGCACAACCCTCCTTCCACTTCGGTTGTTCCTCCCACTCAGCATCTTCCTCTACATTCTCATCACCCATCTCTGGTCTCTCAACCTCCGGAATCTCGTGTTCCACGGAGTTATCAACAATCTCACTTTCTTCTAATACGTTTTCAACCGTAATCTGTTATCCAATCCTCTCAATCTCATCCACTGGCAGCACATCATCTTCCATCATAAACTCATCATCCTCCTCATCCAACTCTTTCAATGCATCTATCTCGTCTTCAACATCATCATCATCATCAACTGCTACAACATCGTCACCAGCTGCATTTGTAGACTCCCCCTCAGTTGTGGAAGCCCCAAGAGCCTGAGAGGTTCTTGGCAGCTCACCACCTGCACCTTCTGGTGCATTGGGATCATCGTCATGATCTTCTCTTCGTTTCGTCCTCAACTCATCACCCCTACACGTCTTCTCCCCCTGAGATGCCAAGAATGCCTTGAAGGCATCTATCACTTTTCCGTGTTCAACCAGGAGGGCTGCTTGTAGTCGATTGGATTCCACTAGGCTCTGAATAGTCTTTGTCTGATCAGCAACAATCTGTTCTAGTGACGTAATCCTCTCGGAATCTGAAGTAGGCGTTGGAGTTGGCGGGACATCAGCAGCAGAAGTGACCGCAGGTGGTACACTTGGTAACCCTGCAGTAGAAGTGATGGTCGACTCCACAAACCGTGCAACTACCACCGGTGGATTAAGCGGTTGTGGTGGTAGAGACACAACTGTTGGGGCCGACGTCTCGACCGCTGTAACCTGTGTTGTAGTAGGAATAAGAGACATACCAGATAAGGCAGGTGGAGCAAAACGTACCAGCCTTGAAGATTCTCCAGCTCCCGAACCCATACCTCTCTGTTCTCTTCTTGAACGTCTGAGCACAATCTGCACTGCCTCCTCTTCATCAACTTCTTCCTCATCCTCGTTTTCCGTTCTCGGTCTCTTTCCCGTAGTCCGTTCCCGAGACACCATAAGTCTTCTTGCCTCAGCAAACGTCTCGTCTAGATCAGAGTCAGCTACCGAAGTAGCTGCTCTAGTAACATCCATAAACTGAGGACCCGAGACATCCATATCAAACACACCATGTACGCCAAAGGCAGCATTAAGATCAACGTCTTCAGCAGTAGACACAGCATGAGATACAGTAGCTGGCACAGCAGCAGAGGCAACAGTAGAAACCACAGGCGCAGCTGATACAGCATGAGGTGCTGCCGCCTGATGTGGTTGGGGGTCTCTGAACTCGTCCCCTCCTGCAGGAACATACTCCGGATTGATGAGATATCCGAATAAGGGAGTATGCCTGGGACGCAGCTCAGGCTTGCTTCGAGTGCTCGAGGTGCGGCACTGAGCAAAGATACGTTTCGTCACGCATTCGACGTATCTTATTGGGCGTCTCTGTGGTAGCGACGGAGCGACATGATTTAAAATCATCTGTAAGAAACGAGGATACATAGTGAATCGCTCGCGCGCCACAGCCCTTCGTTGACGATCAATCTCGTAAAATATAAGCTGACTGAATGAATATCTGCGGTTGTAAGTCAGCGCTATCATGGCCGACTGCATCGTCGCGCCCATCCCGTCTGTTCCTGCCTTCCTGCCGGACATGCATACTATTAAAACATGCATCAGGAAGCGCCACTGATCTAGCAGAAACCCTTTCCTCCTCTGCGAGTCCCCCAGCGGACCCGAATAACCCATCCTCAAATAAGCTCCATCCCGGAAAGGAGCTACGAACTCCGTTGGGTCATCTCTAGTTTCTTCACCGAACTGCAGAGCCAACCGTATGTCTTCCGAGGAAAACTGTATGTTGTGACCATTTACGGTTGCTCGCATCACCGGAGGCTCAGGCCTGCAATCGTAGTACACTGTCTGCCAAAAGTCTTCAATGTTAGGCAGAGAAATAGGCAGTGTATTTGTCAGCGCGTGAAAGACTCTTGATCGCAGGAGAAACGTGATAATCTCCCTGTAGTCTTCGACGCCTCGTGCGTCTGGATCTAACGTGATGTACTGGTTATGGGCTGGAAAGAATTGTCGTTGCTCATCACCATCATCACCACCAGCACCACCAATAGCAGCCATATCTGCACCAAACAAAACAAGTTAGACAGTGTGTAAGCAGCTCACAAGTTCGCTAAGTACCACGAGCGAAGTTGTGATTAAACCTGTACAGGCGAACTTATAGGTGAGGCGAAGTTGGGAACAACTTCGCTTCAACTATAATTTCGTCTAAAAACTGTTAAGTAAAATGGCATAGGCGAAGTTGATGATAACTTCGCCGAATCACAACATCGCCACAGGCGAACTTGAGTTCAAGGCGAAGTTACGGATAACTTCGCCACTGGCGAACTTAAGCTTCAAGGCGAAGTTACGGATAACTTCGCCACAGGCGAAATTAATCTCTTGGCGAAGTTGTGGATAACTTCGCCTAAACCTTAACTTCGCCTGAATCTGAAACGGCGACTGTTCAGATTCAAAGGGTTAGATCCGATGTTTTCGGACCGATTTGACGATCCATCAGTGAATAACAGCATGGATTAATGATATTGAGACGTAAAGGACGTCCATGAACACGTAACACAAAGGTGAAAATCATGGTTTTGAAGGTTCGACGACCCGAGGTCTCGAACCGGGTAAAACTATAACGAACGAGTATGTTTGGATGATATTGACAACACATACCACGAGTATAGTAGAAGCTAGAAACACAAGATCGAAAACGAATGGTAAAACAAGATCGCCGATAATCTGGTATAGATTATATGTTCGCCGGAAATAAGAAATATATGTTACTGTTACTGTTTCAAAGTCCTTATATAGGGCTGACTTGGTTCAGGCGAAGTTACGTTTAACTTCGCCTAGGCGAAGTTAAGAACAACTTCGCCTAATTCAACAACTTCGCCCGTAATTTCAAAATCAGCCCTTTAAGTTTGAAAAATCTTGCACTTAACATTTGAAGTTTCCAAAAAGAGTTAAACAAAAAAAAAAGATCATGTCCAAGTAACCAGTTTTACAATAACACAACTACAAAAATAGAAAAACTTATAAAAATTTTAACGAATTAAGGGATCAAATTTCAGTCTAGTCAGGGATCACTATGTTTTAGAAAAGATCCCAACAGGAATCATACTAACTATGTGACTGTCACTCGGATCCGTGTTTAGCTGTATTATGACATAGAGAAACAGGTTGCAAGCATGTAAATAACTTAAATGGTTTTCATCGTTTCTGTGATACGGATTAAGGTTCAGTTAAGCTTAAAAATTTAAGTTGGCAACAAGTCAGAGATAATGATGTCTTCTATCTATTCTCAAAGCGTATTTGGCTATACCCAACTCACCCCGAATTGACTTCGACCCATAGTGTCTGATTAACTTGTATATACTCGTTGACTGCTTCCCGTTCTCTTCTTACTCCAGACATGAGAAGTCTTGATTGTTACTATGTCTCATAAGTACTAAAGATATACACATTTTTTTTTTTTTTTTTTTAACCAAACATTCTTATTGACTTCGGAGTATTAAACTACTGCAAGTCCCGAATCTGGATCACTGCAGTGTCTTGAAATGCTTTCTTCACGGGAATCAGATCACTCACGGGCTCGTGTATGACTGGGTAGTTGCTTTTCTGCCTATCATTCGGAAAGATATGTGTGAAGACATTCAAAACTCTTAAGAAGTTTCCACGTAAATTCGAGTAGTTTAAGTTAGTATCACATACACTTTTACGCACCATAAAAATTACCATGACATACAATGACTGTTCTAAAGCCTTTTAAGCCTAATAACTTCACTAGTTAAGCACACACAATCAGTATATATATCATTTTCCAAGGTTGGATCAATTTTCTGTTAAACACAGCACAGAACTTCTTACGAAGTATTAGACTTGAAAAGTAATTTCATTTCCCTAAAAAATTTTGATTTCAATCGCCCCGATCACGTCAAAGTAGTCAGGTAAACGGCTATCCTGAAGATCCAATGGATCAACTGGACCGACCACATACAAGTATGTGTCCTTCTTACTAAGAATGACCGACTAATTTTCAGCAACTGAAAGAACACACGTCATAACTGCCCCGGTCACTTTCAGTCTTCCGGTTAATGGCTATCCTCATTCTCTAAGTTGAAACGAGGACCAAAACATATCCTAGGATATGTCCATCAAACTGAGGTAACCGACTAATTTTAAGCAATAATGACACACCTTTTTTTTTTTTTTTTTTTTTTTTTTTTTTAAATAAATACAAAGACATGGTTACTCGGGATTGATCATCCCGTTCAGCTCAATTAGGTTTTGAAATCTGGATTTATCAAACGCTTTTGTAAACAGATCAGCAAAATTTTCAAGTGTATCAACTTTTTCGATCTTGATCAGTTTCTTCTCAGCACAATCCCGTATGAAATGATGACGGATGTCAATATGCTTAGTTTTACTGTGCTTCACGGGATTGTTAATTACTGAGATGGCGGCAGTGTTATCAATTAAAATAGGAGTGAGTAAGAAATTCAGACCATAGTCGCGCAATTGTTGCTGAATCCACAAAACCTGAGAGCAGCAGTTGGATGCTGCCATGTATTCAGCTTCGCATGTTGAAATTGCAACTGATGTCTGTTTCTTGCACTGCCAGGAAACTAATCTTCCTCCAAGAAACTGACAGCCTCCTGTTGTTGACTTCCGACTCTGATTGCAACCCCCATAATCAGAATCTGTATAAGCCACCAGTTCAACGTCTCCTCCCTTTGGGTACCACAACCCTAGCTTCGGCTTGCCCTTGAGATACCGTAGTATCCTCTTTGCACCTTTCAAATGAGATTCTTTCGGATTTGCCTGAAAACGTGCACAAAGACAAACAGCAAACATTATATCAGGCCTAGAAGCAGTTAAATACATTAATGAACCTATTATCGCCCGATACTGAGTTGGGTCCACATCTGCGTCACCATCTGATTCAGCACCCAATTTGTGATTGACGCAGATTGGAGTATCATATGGAGAACTGTCCTCCATCTTGAATCTTTTCAGCACATCATGAACGTACTTCGTTTGATGAATGAACATCCCATCCTTCTTCTGATCAACCTGCAATCCTAGAAAGAAAGTTAGTTCACCCATAGCACTCATCTCGAATCGTTTCTTCATGACAGCTTCAAAATCCTGACACATGGATACTCTTGATGCAGCAAAAATGATATCATCCACGTAGACTTGAACCAGTAGGAAGTCACATCCTTCTCTCTTCACAAACAACGTACTATCAATCAATCCCCTTTCAAAACCATTTTCCAGCAAGTAGTCCGATAACGTTGAATACCAGGCACGAGGTGCCTGATGTAACCCATATAACGCCTTGCTCAACCTGTATACATGATCAGGAAAGTCTGGGTCAGGAAAACCCGGAGGTTGCTCAACATACACAACCTCATCAACTTTCCCGTTTAGAAACGCGCTCTTCACATCCAACTGAAATACCTTCATCTTTTTAAATGCAGCAAACGCCAAAAACAATCGAATCGCTTCTAACCGGGTGACAGGAGCAAACACCTCGATGTAATCAATACCCTCTTGCTGATTAAAACCATTAACAACCAGCCTCGCCTTATTTCTTACGATAATTCCCTTATCATCTCTCTTACACTTGAACACCCATTTTGTGCCTATAGCGTGCACATTCCTTGGTTTTTCAACCAAAGTCCAAACTTCCATTTTTTTCGAACTGAGCCAACTCTTCTTGCATGGCTTCGACCCACGAGCTGTCCTTTAAAGCCATTTGATAATTCTTTGGTTCAATTTGGCTTATAAAGCAGGAGTACAAACATTCATTCATTATACCCGTTTCTTTTATGCTTGTATAAACACAGGTGTGCTCATTCAAGCTACTTCTGGTTTGTACACCGGAGGACACATCACCTATAATATTCTCCAATGGGTGATCTTTGTGAATTCTCGTGGTCGGAACAGCACCGACATGCAAATTATCTTCCAAATTTGAAGAGATCTCATCAATGGTTGTTTCTGGCTGAGAGTGAAAAGGATTAATAAATTCATCTTCAGTTGAGGCTGCAGGGGTATCGATAGGGTTTGATGTGGAAGGTTGAGATTTCTCAAACATCTGATGTTGCAATAGATTCTCTTCCTCATCAAGTATCATCTTCGTCACAGCTCTTTCGTCTTCTTCAGAAATTTCCAAATCAGGTACGTTAAACGACTTAAAAAGTTTAACATAGTCGAAAAGCTCAGCAGGTCCATTGCTTGGTTTTGGCGGTTGGTAACTAGTAATGTCGGTGTTACAAACCACCTCCACCTTGCAAGTCGACGTATTGAAGACCCGTCTGTTGGGAGTCCCAACAACATAACCGACTAGGATTCCCTCATCGGCTACTTCACCAAATTTCGAATTAGTCTTCAAAATCGAACAAGGAGACCCAAATGGTTCAAGACCGCACAAGTTGGGCTTCCTTCCGTGCATAAGCTCGTAACAAGTTTTTCCAAGTCTCTTAACGGTTAGCACCCTATTCAGAACATAGCAGGCTGTAGCAACTGCTTCAGCCCAAAACATCACAGGAAGCTTCGAGTCTGCCAGCATAGTTCTGGCTCCTTCAATTAACGTTCGGTTCTTCCTTTCAGCCACTCCATTCTGTTGTGGAGTATATGGAGCGCTGTATTGATGCTCAATTCCTTTCTGAAGACAGAAGATTTCCATTTCAAAGTTCTTGAACTCTGTCCCATTGTCGCTTCTGATGAATTTAACTGATTTACTCATGACGTTCTCAACTTTTGTAATGAGATTCTTCACCATCTGAGTCGTCTCGTCTTTCGTTTTCAGAAAATACACCCACGAGTATCGCGAGTAGTCATCAGTTATCACCAAGCAGTAAGAGGTACCGCCTAGACTTTGTACATTCACGGGACCGAAGAGATCCATATGAAGTAGTTCTAGAGTACCGGCAATTGAATTAATTTTCTTGGTGAGATGGGATTTCTTGTGTTGCTTTCCCTTCTTGCAGGCTATGCATTTGTCTTCAAAGTTAAAACTTTTTAAGGGAACGCCCATCACAAGCCCATTCTTGACAATGAAGTTCATCTTGCGAAGATGAATATGTCCCATTCTCCTGTGCCACAATTCTGATTCTGATTCGCTTGCTTTTGTCATTAAACAAGATTCTCTGGTGGCCATTTCAGTAGACCTCATATCCATCACGTATGTATTCGTTTCACGTGGAGCTTTCATTACTATCCATTCTTCTGGTATTTGAAAACTAGGCTTCAATACGATCGCTTCATTTTTCGTGAAATGGACAGTGTAATCTTTATCACAAATCTGCGACACACTCAGCAGATTATGCTTTAACTCCTCCACAAAGTTTACATTCTCAAGTGTCATTCTCCCATTCGACACAGTTCCTCTACCGGTAATCCTTCCACCGCTTTCACCAGCAAAACTAACTCTTGCTCCCTGAACAGGTTTTAAATCTTGCAACAAGTGTTTGTTGCCCGTCATGTGCCTGGAACAGCCGCTATCTACAATCCAAAGATTGTTGGCAGCCCTGTTCAACTGTTCCTGCACAATAAAACAAAGAGTTGGAATCTTGGGACCCAAGACCAATTGGTCTTGGATCGATACGTCCCGTACCCTGGCTTTCTCAAGTTAGCATCAGGATAATTTCTGTAAGTCCTGTTAGGGAATCTCCCTGCAGATTGAGTGTAATGCCTTCCAAACCTTTGAGAATTGAAAGTGTTATATCTTGTGGTTTGGTTGTAAAACTGAGGTTTGTTTTTATGAAAACTTGAATTCGATACATTTTGGCATTTTTTAAAGTTTTCATTTTTAGCAGTAGCAAAATGACGCTTATACTCAGTTTTATTTTGCTTCACATCTCTAAATCTCGGTTTCAAAGGGCAATCTGCAACTAGATGTCCTAACTTGTTACATCTAAAGCAACATCGACTCTCCATTTTCTTGTCAAATGTTGGTTTGGATGTAGAGGCAGTGTTACCAGCCGTTCGTCTCACATAAGGTGGGACGTACGGATTGAGTGGAGAACTCTTTTTAGAAACTTTATTTTTATCTCCATCGGTGGGTAAGCCTACCTTCTCTTTTGTCTGACCAGATTCGGACAACTTATCCGAATCCGATGAGACAGGACTTGAAACAGAAATATTCACACTAGAAACAGGCGAACTCGTTTCGCCACAGCTAACACTTGGTTCTACACTTGTAATCTTGATAGGAGTTGTCTGAGGAACCTCGAAATCAACAGATTTTTGAACACTTGGATTATAAGTATAGTTGTGGTTAAAGGGTGGTGGAACTTCGTGATAACCGATTCCTCCCCTCTTTGCAGAGGTACCTTGATCACTCACGAGGTGATCAAGGATTGCCGAGGAATTCCTGAACTGCTCAAGTTTGCGGTTCAGTTCCACCACCTTTACCTGGTGGTCAGCAATCTGTTTATCCCGATCAGCAATCACTTTAGTTTTTTCCTCCAAAACTTCATAACTAAGATCAATTATTTCAATTTTCTCAGCAAGTTTAAGCTTTAAGCTTTGAATGTCTTTTTCACATGCTTTTATTTTAATTTTATAACTTGTTTCTCTTGTTTTTGTAAAATGGTGATCTTCTTTAATAGTTTTAAAGTCAGCATCTAAACGGACGTACTGATCAGTCATAGTTGTTAGTTGCTCAGACAAATTTTCACAATTAGTACAAATATTCTTATTACTTACCTCGGAGCGAGTGTCCTTGTCATTTGCCATGAAAGCTGTTTCTTCTTCAGTAGCTTTCTCAGTTCCATCAACCTTCTCACATTCTTTAACTTCAGTCTCAGCCATGTTCGCTTGCTCACCAGAACCACTTGAATGCGAGTTCCAGTTGTACTCACCTGCTTCTCTGGTCAACATGGCGTTAATCTCTCTGTTAACTCCAGAGTGTTGTGTAGGCCGACCTTGTCCTCGTTCAACCCTCTCATTTCTGCATTCCTTGGCAAAGTGCCCGTACTGTTGACAATTATAGCACCTTACCTTGGATTTGTCGAACCCAGGCCGACCACCAACAAACTTTCTCCCAGTTTTGTTCATAAACCGTTTCACACGCCTCACAATCATTGCCATTTGCCATTGCAAGTCCATCTCCTCCAGATCATCAGCATCGATCTGGTCGTAATCCTCATCTAGTACAGCAGGGTCCACAATCTTCCCCTGGATGTAGTTTTCGTAGGAAGCAATAAATGAAGCATAGACTGCAAACTGCTCTTCAGCAGATTTTACACTCATAGGCATCTTGGTATAATTATTGCTTGATGCATTTGCAGAAAAACCACTTGAGGATGCTTGAGGCTTTGAAGTACTTGATCCTCCAGCAACGAAACATACATCACCATTCGAGTTTACAGAGACGTTTCCTTCATGAGACGAGTCAGAACCTGACTCCCCTTTAGAGTAATAAGCAGCAGATTCAGGCCTCGAACTTGAGCCTGAGTTAACCTTTGCACCATACATACCAGGGTCTTGTATCTGATCTGTAGGTGTTTCTTTTCGAACCATATTAAGCTCATAAGTTCTGAGCTTGTTCACTGCCGTTTCAAGATCATAATTAGGAAAGTCTCTGTCTTCCCTCATAAGAACGGTGTACATTTCCCACTTCGGTGGGAGAGCATCGAGAAGTTTTTCAACGATCTCTTCTTCTCGGTAAGCAATCGAATAATTGCTAAGCTCTGTCATTAGATGATAGTATCTGGTGATAATATCATCCAGTGATTCGTTCTTCAAAAATTTGAAGACGGAGAACTGGGTCTTTAAGAGTTTGATCTTTGACGCACGGATACCCACATTCCCCTCGAATCTATTTTCAAGAGCATCCCAAAGCTCTCTCGCAGAAGTGTACTTTCGGAACGTATGGAGAACCTCTTGAGGAAGTGCCATTGTTATAGCTGCATGGGCCTTACTCTCAGCCTCATACATTTTCTTTTCTTCGTCCTCCATTTTGCTATACTTCTTAACCACATCACGTCCTTCGTATTGCATAGTTGGAGGGATATATCCATCCTGGATGCACACCCACATTTTGGCATCCTGGTATTTGATGTATTGGATGAATCTGTCCTTCCATGCCACGAAGTCAGTTCCTTTCATCAGCCTCGGGGCCTTAGTGGCAGACCCCGCTTCTACTTCCATCTTGACCAAATCGAAGATGTTAATCGACGACATCCTTGCGAAAACCTGAAAAACCTGAAAATAATAATAAAATATTAAAACAGCTCAGTAGGCGAAGTTAAGAATAACTTCGCTTGAAAGTTAACTTCGCTGAAAAGAGAACTTCGCTGGGCCTTAAATTCGCTTGAACTGGCGAAGTTAAAAATAACTTCGCTTAGAATGAGCGAACTTAGGAGTTAAGCGAACTTGGGTGGGAAGCGAAGTTGCGGATAACTTCGCTGAGGCGAACTTATGAGGTAAGCGAAGTTGTGGTTAACTTCGCTAATCCTTATATCTTCGCCGAAAACCCTAATTCCAGTGACGGTAACTTCGCCTGAAGAATGGTAACTTCGCCCGAAGAACGATAACTTCGCCCGATGAACAAGGAAACTGTTCAGATCTGATTTCGTCAATCCAGCAGTTTCCGATCAATGCAATGGCTTGAAAATGACTGTCAAGCACGAGCAAAACACAATCCCAACATAAACACGTCCCGCGAAAAGGTCAAACGAGACGTTTCTACACCCGCGTGAAATCCCGAACCTCACAATCGAGCCGATGGCTCTGATACCAATTGTAAGCTCCTGGACGGATCGTACACGGGACGTCGCTAACAACGCAGGTGCGGAATCCCTGCGTGGGTAGATACGAGTGTAGAGTATGTAGAGATCGAACACGAAAGCAATAAACCAACCACGTTATATTGATAACAAACACGTGACCCGAGGTCACAGTTACAGACTGTGACACGAACACGTTCACTGAACAACTGAAACAAACCCTAAAATGACCAACAACGTAAACTGTTCGCTGAACAGTATATAAACACGACAACTTCGCCACAGGCGAAGTTGTCAATAACTTCGCTGATTCAACAAGTTCGCCATAGCGAACTTGTTGACAACTTTGCGTTTTACATAAATAATCATAATCAAAACATAATTACATTACAGACTCGATTACAAATGCTAGACTATGAACTACTGACACATGTACCAACAGACTCCCCCTTGGCAGTAGCTTCATATCTTGATCTTCAACTCTTGAGTCTTGTAATCTTGCATCTCTAAGCATGCGCCCCTTCTCTAACACATACCGACACCACCCGTTGATATTTCCTAGCTTGATCCTTCCAAGCAGGAATGTAGAAGATCTTTTTCTCGTTGAGCGCCTTCAGATCAGCCTTCGATAGATTAACAAGATGCATCGGGTCGTAAACCCGAAGTACTTCTTGTTCATCCTCATCTTCCATTACCGCCTCAGCTGTCTCACAATCCACGTACCACCATTTTAGATCTTTGAGCACGTCCTTGGGCATGAACTTCATCGGTACTTCTTTAAGGCACCGGATCGGTTTGTATTTCATGACCATCCAAGGTTTTCCATCAACTCTCAGACCTCTATCCTTGTCTTCGACAAGTTTTCCCTTTTGTGGTTTCAGTAGCTCAAACTTTTTCTCTTTAACGCACTCTTTCCACACAATCTTCGCAATGATTCTAGCCATGTTGTCTTCGCTTCTGTTTATCAATCCCAATCTGGCTAAATCTTTTACTTCACATTCTGGCAGTGTGTTTAGAGATCTCAACTTTCTCTGGAAGTACTGAATGCCATCGTACCTCTTGATCACAAAGAGCCGCAGCTGCTCGTCGTATAACCAGCAGATAATACCTTTCTTGGCTTCCGCGTATCCCTTAATATTGTAACTTTTTCTGAACATCTTAGGGACCGCCGGCTTCTTCGTCTTAACAAACCAGTGGGCACAACCCTCCTTCCACTTCGGTTGTTCCTCCCACTCAGCATCTTCCTCTACATTCTCATCACCCATCTCTGGTCTCTCAACCTCCGGAATCTCGTGTTCCACGGAGTTATCAACAATCTCACTTTCTTCTAATACGTTTTCAACCGTAATCTGTTATCCAATCCTCTCAATCTCATCCACTGGCAGCACATCATCTTCCATCATAAATTCATCATCCTCCTCATCCAACTCTTTCAATGCATCTATCACGTCTTCAACATCATCATCATCATCAACTGCTACAACATCGTCACCAGCTGCATTTGTAGACTCCCCCTCAGTTGTGGAAGCCCCAAGAGCCTGAGAGGTTCTTGGCAGCTCACCACCTGCACCTTCTGGTGCATTGGGATCATCGTCATGATCTTCTCTTCGTAGAGTATGTAGAGATCGAACACGAAAGCAATAAACCAACCACGTTATATTGATAACAAACACGTGACCCGAGGTCACAGTTACAGACTGTGACACGAACACGTTCACTGAACAACTGAAACAAACCCTAAAATGACCAACAACGTAAACTGTTCGCTGAACAGTATATAAACACGACAACTTCGCCACAGGCGAAGTTGTCAATAACTTCGCTGATTCAACAAGTTCGCCATAGCGAACTTGTTGACAACTTCGCGTTTTACATAAATAATCATAATCAAAACATAATTACATTACAGACTCGATTACAAATGCTAGACTATGAACTACTGACACATGTACCAACATCCACCTTTACGAGCCCCAAATCCAGTTTTTTTAGCATATTCACAATAAAAATCAAATGCTTGATCAATTGATGAAAACATCATTCCTTTAACAGGTCTGTAAGAAGAAGCAACTTCAGGAATGATATTAACCCCTTCACCTTCAACCAAAACACTTGATTCATCTACACAAAACATCAAAAAATCAAAATTATAATCCATAGACGCTCAACACACGCTCAAAATTATAATCAATCCAATTTAACAATCCTAATAGTAACACGCTCATAATACACTCAAAATATAAAACGTTAATCAAATATAGTAACACGCTCATGATACGTTCGTATTATGAAACATCAAAACACAGAGGCAGTCCTAATATGAAAACGCTCGTAAAACACTCACAAACTAGACTAATCAGTTATCACGTGAATCTCATGAGAACTAACATACATAATTACTATTACGCACATAAGACGCTCATATTATTAAACGTTATAATCAGCTTATAATCAGTTATAGTAACACGCTCATTATACGTTCATATTATGAAACATCATAAAATCAAACTAGACTAATTAATTATCTACAGTGACTTAATTCAAAAATAACAAAAACTTACATTCGCGATCGTCTTCCATTCAAAACTCTAATATCACAAAATAGCTTGAAAAAACTGATTCGTGAACTCAATTGATAGTTTTTGGTAAAAAAATTATTTTGTAAAATAAGAAATTGATTTTGATTAAGCTAAATATCAGGATTGTAACCGTTTATACGCGAATTACCAATTTTAAATGAGGAATCAAAAAGACAATCGTACCCTGAACGCTTAAAAAAACACGGGATCTCCTCAACCGCTTTCAACTGAATCATAAGTGTAGATCGACGCTTGCTGTTGTCGCGTACAGTTTTGTACGATAAGGATTTTCGTATTCCATCTTTTCTCTTTATTATATATATATATATATATATATATATATAATTTGTAATACATTGGGAGCAGTCTATGTAAAAATAAACAAATAAAAAACCCTTTCTTGTAGATATGCATAAATTCACATTAACACATTCGCTAAAACAGTAGCTACATCTAGAGGTGCAAACGAGCTGAGTTCATGTTCATTCATTTAATTAAATGAACCAAAAAAATGTGTTCATGTTCGATTCCAAACGGTTCACTGAACATTTGATTCGTTTACATGGGACGAGTTCCGTCTAGTTTCTTCACAACTTATTTTAAATTTGTTTTACCTATTGGCCCATTAGAAATATAACATAACCCGAATATGCTAATTCAATATTAATGGTTCGAAGCTGCTTTTGTTGACTTTGACCTGCAAGTCAAGTTTAGACTGAGCTAATAAGTTCTCTTGAGAAGACATAATCGGTTTTACATGTCTCCGATCACGTTAACGCCATTCATTATCCTTCTTCCCAACACGCAGAGCAAAAATGAATGTATTTTATATAAAAAATTGTTATTATTATAATAATGTTTAATACAAAATGGGTTTTATTTTATATTTTATAAAAGAAAATATGTTTATTTATATCATTTAAAATAATACTAAATTTAATATTTTAATACAATTAAGATGAAAATAAAGTTTTTGTAATAATAATGATTAAGATTGAATTTTTTTTAATATATAAAAAGGTGGTGAAGTTTTAACTTTACCAAAATACCCTCTCTACCATTTAAAATTGTTTTTTTCTCTCTTCACGTTTAATTTTTTTATTAAAATTTAATTTAATCCACAAAATAACAACACATTAATTAAATGTGTGGCTGTACATGAGTTTTTAATATGAGGAAATTCTCAAAATAGTCAATTTGAATAGAGAGATTTTCAAAATAGTTCATTTAAAGAGAGAGATTCCCAAAATAGTCCATACAAATTTATCTCCAACGTGACATTGGTAATCGTGACGTGAGATTTGTTAACCACTCACAGTGTGACACGTGTAAAGGTACATGAAAGTTACTCCCAAATCTGTCTTCACCGATAGTTTTCTGGCCAAAATCTTTTTCTGAAAAACCATAGTTTTCGAATTAAAGTTATCGACCCTGTGAGTTTTCAAAAAAGACGAAATTCGCATTTTTTTGAAATTCATCTCCTCCGACGCATTTCAGGTGAATTTCGTCTCCTATGAGAAATTTCAAAAAAGTTACAAAAAAAACGATACTTTTACAATAAATTTAGTCTCTTTAGATGATTATCAAAAAAGTAAAAAAAAAAAGCTAATTTCCCAATGAATTTAATCTCCAAAGATGATTTTCATAAAAGTTTTAAAAATATGGCAAGTGTTAAGAATGTGATGGGTGGTGGATGATGGCGGTGGGTGGTGGTGGTTGATGATGACGGTGGGAGGTGGTGGTGAATGGTGGTGGTGGTGGATGGCGGTGGTGGTGAATGGTGGTGGACGGCGGTGGGTGGATGGTGGTGGTGGTTAATGGTGGTGGTGGATGATGGTGGTTGATGATGGCGGTGGGTGGTGGTGGTGGGCGGTGGTGGTGATGGTGGTGGGCGGTTGGTGGTGGTGGTTAATGGTGGCGGTGGGTGGTAGATATGATTTTCAAAAAAGTTTTAAAGACAACTATATTTTTTATGCAAAAAAAAAAGATAACTTTTGTTTTGGATAGAAATCTACTAAGGATAATGTAACCAAATCCGTAAAGTGAGGTATAGTGCTAAATTGATAAGGATGAATATATGAACGAAATTAAGATGAACACAATGATTTTTTGCGAGGAAAAACCCTTTGATCTTGTTCAGATCAAAAGAAAAAACCCCGGGTGATGACAACTCGTCGATCACCGGCTTATTAATATCAAAAAATGGTTACAATGGGTGGAGTTGTTGATCTACGATTACAATCGAGCTAAGTGTGTGTGAGATTACAAAGAATTTGCGAGCTAGAATCTGTAGTAGTAAAGCTAGTGAACCGTATGTGTCCTAGGGTTGATCACAACTCAATGTTTATAAAGAAAACAAAAAATAACTAACTAACCACTAGGTCCTAAAAACTCGCTAGTCTTCCAATTTCTTCCATCGTGCTGTTTGACCACGTGTTTATTGAAGTTCCATAGCGAAATAAATGGTAGACTAGGTCTAGGATCCGTTGCAGCTATTATAATCAGTCTTCATGCAAAAATTATCCGTTAATAGCAATGTTGACTAAGAATCTTAGATCCAGACTCAGTTAGAGAATTCTTCAGAAGGATAATTGATCCAAGCACGTTTTCAAGAATAACATATCCTATCCTTAGTACTCAGTTATTGATGACTCAACAAGAAGTCCTATAAATCCGCCACTTCTTCTACTAGCTTATTCCTCAGTCTTGATCATGTGCTAAGATGCCTTATAGTGAGATATACGGTAGACTTGATCATAAAATTGTTATACCTGGCTAACACATCACCATTAAAAATGCAATCATTAGTAAACAAATAATACCGAGGATCATTGATCCTTCATAACCTAATACATATTTTAAAGATAATCTATCCACAAGATAGTTAAGGATAATGGATCCTCAGCATATAATTCAGGCCCTAACAACTTTCATCTAAAAATCATCGAATTTAAATAATTTATAACAAAATCCATCTTTTCTGACAAGTCTTCTTTTTATGCAAAAAAAAAAGATGAAATCACCTGAAATGCGTCGGAGGCGATGGTTTCAAAAAAACACGGAAATCGATAGCTTTTGAAAACTCATGGGGCCGATAACTTTAATTCGAAAACCATGGTTTTTCATAAAAAGATTTTTGCCAGAAAACTATCGGTGCAGACATATTTGGGAGTAACTTTCATGTACCTTTACACGTGTCACACTGTGAGTGATTAACAAATCTCACGTCACGATTACCAATGTCATGTTGGAGATAAGTTTGTATGGACTATTTTGGGAATTTCCCCTTTTAATATTCTTACAACACAATGAGTTCTCAAATTATAGATGGCAATGATTCGGGTCTGGGACGGGCCTAGGTATTCCCAGACCCATACCCTATTATAGAGACCCGTCCCAAACTCTTCGGATATTTATTGGGTAATTACCCATCGAGTATCGGGGATACTCATAGGGTTCCGGGTTTTTTATCGGGTTTTAACAAAATACCAATCGGGTTCCACATGTGAGCTAAGATCTTTAATATGGGGTAATGGAATGGACGAGAGAATTAAATGGACAAAGGAATGGAATTGATCATTACCATTTTATTGTTTTGTTTGGTTACCATGCAGAAAACTAGGAATGGAATGAATAATTAATTAATGTTGTTAGAAATGAAAAAAAATGGAATAAAATAAAGTTGGCTATAAGCGGTGGTAGATGTAATGGGTGGTGGTGGTGGCGGCAGTGGTAGTTGTGGTGAGCAATGATGGGTGGTGGTAGTGGCGAGAGTGGGAGGCGATCGGTGATGGTGGTTAGTTGTGACATTCGTCAATTTTGGGTCTCGTTTTATATTCATTTGGTAATCATTTTTTAACATGTCGATTCCTTTTGCGTTTCATTTTAATAAATTATACTTCGTAATGGTGGTTAAGTTTGTAAACCCGAACCGGCAATTTATCAAGTCTTTGATATTATAACTCTAGCGTGTGTGAGGTTCTTCAAAATACCGTTAATTTTAGTTATAAGTTTGGTTAAATAAACTATTAGGGACTAAAATGTGTTTTCCTTAAGGCTACACAAGATTTAATTTAATTATAACTAAATATCAAACATGGAGGGCCATTTATGTAAATATGTATTTTACATATAAAAAGAAAAATAGCTAACCCTAACATATTAACATTCCCAGCCGTCACCCCTTCTCCCAGCCGTTTTCCGGCGACCACACATCCGGCGACGATCGGCGACGGCTATTCCGGCCACATCCCTCCCTTGTTCTCCGACACCACCACACCATTTTTCCCTCTCTCGGTCCACAAAACCCCCACCCTCTACGCTCCCTCGTTTTCCGGCGAGCTCCTTCACCTCCGGCAGCACCCTCTTCCCCCCCCCCCCCCGCTCGTTTTTCCGGCCAAATTCCCCATTGGACCGGAAAACCGTGGCCGCCGTCTCTCTCTCTCTCTCGCCGTTTCTCTCTCTCTATCCCTCTATCTCTCTCTCCGTCTCTAACTCTCTATCTCTCCCGTCTCTCTCTATCTCTCTCCCCGTCTCTCTCTCTCTTATGCGTTTTCTGGCGCGCCTCCAGCGGCCGGAATGGGCTTCGGTGACCCGCCGTTTCTTCATCTCCGACGACCCCATGAATGGTTAATAGGTAAAGATTAACAATTGTGAGTTTAGTTATGAGTTAATTAACAAATCACTATCTTGGTTCGATTTGTTCGCACGTTAGTTATTGAACTTGAGGTCACGGGTTCGATTTCCCTCTGTGACTAACTTTGATTTGTTTTTGTTAACAAGTTATTCAAGTTAGTATTACCATTTTTATTAACATTATGTTTATTATCTAGATTTTTATTTTTATTATTATTATTATTACTATTACTATTATTAGTATTATTATTATTATTATTAATGTTATTATCATTATTATAAATATTAAAGTTGTTATATTATTATTAAAGATCATATTATTATTATTATTTATTAAAATTATATTTTTCTCATTTATTATTAGCAATAATATTATTATATTTACTTTGTTAACTCGTTTAGAAATCGAACCCACATCGAGTATGATATCATTATTACTATCAATATTATTTACTAGTATTATCATTTTTATCAACAACATTTTAATTAATACTAAGATCTTTATTCTTTAACTATTATTATTAGTATTATACTATATTAGTATTATTATTAATAATTATTGTTATTATTATTATTATCATCTTTATCTTATATCTATATACATATATATACATAACCTATCTTTTAGAATTTTTATTATCATTACTATCATTTATCATTAATAATATTATTATAAACTTTATTATCAATTCATTTATAAAAACCGAACTCTTGATTTAAAACCCGTCTTGTTTCTATTTAATATTGGTTTAGTTATTTAAAAGCCCCAATAAAATAATATTATTTTTATTTTAATTATCAATTAAGTACGAGTCCCTAATCGTTAACAAACTAACCGGTAACCCGATTAACAACCGAACCGTCTCATTCAATGTTTCAATGTAATTTCAACTAAAGTTCGAGTTCATTAATATATTTTATCTATTCGTTTTCAATTAACTTTCAAGTCGGATCTGTTCGTTTACCGTTCGAGCTTCATTTATCTATCTCTTTATTTCTCGGTTCATCAATCGAGGTGAGTACTTTCATACCCCGTTTTTCATCTTTCGTTTTGGGGTGACATTTCATACTTATCAAACTAAATGCTTTATTTACTTGAATCTTTAAACCCACAAACGTGATTGTATACTTTACTTATATAATTCCTCGATTTGGTGTTCTATGCTTACATGCTTAAATGTTTATTGCTTTGGCGGGTAGCCACACTTGAATGCTAAACTTTGAATGCTAAGGCAGGTTGGCCTCACAAAATCTGATCTATTTGGTATCCCCTTATAGACGGTATCGCGATCCGAATCGAAATCCCGAATCCATGTAGTATTCTCATATGGAGGGTGTCGTTAATGTATTCTTATTAACGATAACTATTTAGCATGAGGCGGGTAGCCTCATGGACACTATGATCTGAGTATACTTGGTTGTTACCATTTAGAAAGGGTGCGAACTATTTATCTTTTGCATATCTAAATTGTTGCTATTATTTATTGTTTTGTATACAAGTTTTGTGGTTTTTTATTATTATATACCTATATGCTCAAACTTATGAATTGCTCACCAACTTTTGTGTTGACAAACTTTATTTTATGAAATGTTACAGGTTTGACTTTTGTTGACACGAGGACTTGATGAAAAACGTTATCAAGACTATTAGGGTATTAGTAAAAAAAACGAACAATATGATTACTACTTGTTCCAATTTTTTTATATGAACGAGATGTGTTTGTTTATTGATTTATGAAATAAAATGAGTTGATTAAATATTGTCACTTTAAATAGTGTATTGTGTATTTGGGAAATCGGTCGCACCCCGACATGTTCCGCCGCCTTTGGTCAGGGTGTGACATTAGTGGTGGTTAGTGACGTTAGTTAACGGTGGCAGGTGGTGTAGGTGGTGTGGCGGAGGCGATGGCCGGCAGTAATGGCGTGAGAGGTGGTGGTAGCGGGAGGTGGTGGGTAGGTTGCGGTGATGGTGGGTGGCGGTGAATGTGGTGGTGGTGGTCAGTGGAGGCGACGGTGGGGTGGTGGTGGGAGGCGGTGGTGGGTGGTGATCGGTGGTAATAGTGGGAGGGCGGTGGAGATGAGTAGGGTGAAAATGGGATGGAATGAAAAAAAAACAAGGGAAACATACTGCATGATAAACATCCATTACATTACATATTTTAACTAGATGAAAGATAAAGATACTTGTTAAACACATTGCTTGTATTATGAAGGAATATTATGATCCGGATCGGTCAATGCTAGAATTGGTCTTTGCACCTGCAGAAGAATGGATTTCACGCAGTGACTGACATTATTGATGCCACAATGAATGAACTTCAAAGCTTTTTCCTGGTGAAATTGCAGCAGATGGGAGAAAAGCAAAAATATTGTTATATCATGTAATAAAAACACCAAGGTTAGTTGGTATGTCTATCTAACAAGGAGTTAGCATTAACCATAAATGAACAATTTGTATTAATACTTGTGTTTCAGGTCGGTTTATAAAACAGTACCAGACTGTGAACCTTGTTGTCCGTTACAAGATCTCCAATAGAAAGATTTTATTTAGCTGGTGATTACACAAAACAAAAGTATTTGGCTTCAATGGAGGGTGCGGTTTTGTCAGGAAAGTTTTGTGCCCAAGCTATTGTACAGGTAATAAATCTTCTTCAGTGGTTATTAATAAAACACAAAGAAGCCTTGATTTTGTGTGTTATGATGCATCTTGTTACACAGGACTACGAGTTGCTTGCTGCAAGAGGGGAAGTGGTGACTGTTGAAGCAAGTCTGGTCTAATTGTCCAAAAGATGAAGACGTGGTAAGCTGAAAATTGATAAAATACGCACCCATAGGAATTTAAGTGAAACTTATCTTGTACCTGTTACTTCATATGTAGGACATGGGTCACATTTTATTTAAAGAATTAAATGAAAATAAACTCTAACGATACTCTCGTTAGTAATGGGAAATATTCTATGTTTTGGACAAAAATCTGCTAAGGATAATGTATCCAAATCTGTTATGTGAGGTTTAGTGCTAAAACGATAACAACGATTATATGAACGAAAATGATATGAACACCGTGATTTGTTGCGAGGAAAAATCCTTTGATCTTGTTCAGATCAAAAGAAAAAAACCCCGGGTGATGACAACTCGTCGATCACCACTTTATTAATATCAAAAAAGGGTTACAATGGTTGTGGAGATTAGATCGATGTTACAAGAATTGCTAATGTGTACAGAGAGTGTTCGGTTCTGCTCTGAGTGTGTGTGTGTATACAGTGATGAATGAATCTCCTAATCAATCATAATCTCAGTATATAAAGAAAAGAAATAATAACTAACTAACAAATAGGTCCTAAAAATCCGCAACTCCTCCACTAACCACTCCATATCTTTGACCACGTGCATAAAGGAGTCTTGTAGCGAAAGTTTAGGCATACTTGGTCCTTGGAGCCGTTATATATAGCTCTGGAACTCTTTAGAAGGATAATTGATCCAGACACGTCTTCAAGGATAACATATCCTCAGTACTCAGCTATTTGTGCCTCAAAAAGAAGTCCTATAAATCCGCCATCTTCCCACTATCTTCATCCACATCTTTGACCACGTGTTTGACAAATCCAATAGCGAGATATCCGGTAGAATAAGTCTTGGAGCTGTTGTACTTATTAAATAACAACCTACACACAAGAAACAATTGTTAATAATACCAATTACTGAGGATCCTTGATCCTGACAGGATCTGTCTAAGGATAACCGATCCTAGAACATATGTCAGGATAACATCTCCACAGTGTCAAATTTCCGTGCCCTAACAATTTCCCCCAAAATGGCGGTTGTGATAAGATCATAACTGTCATTTTGCCTTTGAATTCAGACTTCCTGCAAAAACATATGAGATTTGACAAGCTAGATATAATTATCAAATATCTATAGAGTTTCTTTGGGAACTTCCCTTCTGGCTATATATCCAACTCATCTTATTCTCCCTGCACATCATGAACAGCTAGTAACACATGTTTAACCAGGATATATAGTCCATATTTTGAATGGTGAAGTCCGGGTTAAAACTGTAAGTAAGTTTAATAAACGACATCTTTTGACTATTTGCTTGTTACTTGTTATTTTGAAAGTTTGTTTGATAGAGCTTTAGTTTTATTGAATGTTTTAAGAAATAATCTTGAGTAAAAAGTTTTAGGATAGAATATCCTTGCAAAAATGATTTAAAAATCTTAAATCCTTAAGTAAAAGGGTCTACAAAGATCTTAGCCAAATAAATGTAAATTGACAAGTAGAAATCATACCATATGGTCTAATTAGACCTAGGTTACCATAAGTAATGATCCTTGTAGAAATAAGTTATTGATTTTGAATCCATAAGACTTTGTCTTCGTGATGAACTTAGAAAATCTGTTGCAAATAACTCGTAATGTTATCTGGGATTAAACCCATTAAGCTGGGGACAAGCCCAAATAATAAACTGGGGACAAGCCCGTGCAACTGGGGACAAGCCCGTGTAACTAGGGACAAGCCCGTGAACTGGGGACAAGCCCAAACTGGTGTTAAACTGGGGACAAGCCCAAAACTGGTGTTAATCTGGGGACAAGCCCAAAACTGGTGTTAATCTGGGGACAAGCGCAAATATTGGGACAAGCCCAAATACTGGGGACAAGCCCAAATACTGGTGTTAATCTGGGGACAAGCCCAAATACTGGGGACAAGCCCAAACTGGGGACTGGCCCAAAGATACGGATGTCACATAGGGACTCGCCCAAACCGGGATTTAGCCCAAACATGAGATAACATGAAAACGTTATAAACCTTGGCTAACATGAAAATGTTAGAAACCTTTGTCTTGAGATAACGTGAAAACGTTATAAACCAGTGGTATGGTACGTCTACCATAAATCGTAGGAACCTCCATATAGCCGAAGACAACGAAATTGTCAGCCACTAAGCGTGTACTGGTCCCGCAGCCCCGGACTATACGTTGGATAACGTGCGCTCCAAGCGAGAGTGTAGAAACTCTATTTATAAGAAAGGTGAAAACCTTTAAACCTTAGAGGATATGACCATCAGGGGTCATACCCAGACGTGGGCTAGGCCAAGAGAAATAGTTTAGTACCTTAAAGATGAAGGAGAGGTGGCCAACCTCTTTAGACATTTGAACATCTTACTAACATCCTGCATTGTTACTTAAAACTTGGAAGATACAAAATGTTAAGAATATGTTATCCTTAAATAAGTAATAAGAAATTTAAAAGGATAAGTTATCAGATAGATATTACCAATTTTGTGGATCCTTGATCCTTTAAGGATACTTGATCCTTAGAGCATACTTGATCCTGATCAGAAAAAGTATTTCTTGAGGTGGATAGCATTCCATGCTCTTGGTAACCTGTTGTCTTCCATTGTGAGAAAATGATATGCCCCTTTTCCTGCTTCCGACTCGATCAGATAAGGACCTTCCCACTTGGGTGCTAGCTTTCTATCTGCCGGATTGGTTGTGTTTCGGAAGGCTTTCCTCAAAACTAGATCCCCTTCTTGAAATCTTCTGATCCTTATATTTTTGTTGTAGGCACCAGCTACCCTTTGTTGATATGTTGCCATTCTGATCTTGGCTAGGTCTCTGAGTTCTTCAATAGTATCCAAGTCTTCAAGAAGATTTCTTCATTGGCCTCTGGATCACGAATGCTTGTTCTGGCTGTTGGTACCACCATTTCTGTAGGGATAACTGCTTCTGACCCAAACACTAATGAGAAGGGTGTTTGGGCCGTTGCATTCTTGGGTGTTGTCATGTCAGCCCAAAGAACATAAGGTAGCTCTTCAGCCTACTTTCCTTTTCTGGATCCTAGCTTCTTTTTCTAGTTGTTGATGATGATCTAGTTGCTTGACTCTGCTTGGCCATTAGCTTGAGGATGCACTGGAGCAGAGGTAATCATCTTGATGCCCCAGCTATCACAAAAGTTAGTGGTTCTTTTCCCGATAAACTGGGAACCATTATCACAAATAATTTCTGAAGGGATACCAAATCTAGTAATAATGTTTCTTTTAATGAAAGATATCACCTCTTTTTCGTGAACCTGAACAAAAGCTTCTGCCTCTATCCACTTTGAAAAGTAATCAGTCATTGCAAGCATGAATACTTTTCCTCCTGGTGCCTTAGGCAGTTTACCCACGATATCCATGCCCCACTTTATGAAAGACCATGATGAGGCTATAGGATACATAGGTTCTGCCGGTTGATGAAGGATGTTTGCATGCCTTTGACAAGCATCACACTTCTTTGAATATCCCATGGCATCTCTCTTCATTGTTGGCCAGAAATATCCTGTTCTCAGAATCCTAGAAAACAAAGCTCTACCTCTAGTGTGATTACCATAATCACCTTCGTGAAAGTCTTTGAGCACCTCTTGGATTTCAGGAACCTCGATGCATCTCAAGTATGGACCTGCGAGAGATTTTCTGTATAGCATATCATCTAACAAAATATATTGTGATACCTTGAGTTTGAAGGATTTGGGATTCTTCGTAGCTGGGATTTCTCCTGTTTGAATGTACTTCTTAATTTGGAGGATCCAGGATCCTTGGCTAGTTGAGGATAATGGATCCCAAAGCATGATCTGTTTGTCAGTTGTTATCTCCCCAACTTCCTGTTCTCCTATTGCTGGCGAGAGTATATGGATGATTGGGATCTTCGTATCTTCTGGAATTTTCAAGGATGAGGCTAAATTTGCTAAGGCATCTGCCCCAACATTTTCTTCCCTTGGTACCTAAACAATTCGAAGGATTTTGCTAATTCCTTCACAATTTCTAAATATTTGATCATATTTTCACCTTTTACGGTATAAGACCCGTTAAAGTGGTTAGTTATAAGTAAAGAATCCATATAAACTTGAAGATACCTGATCCTCATTTGTTTGGCTAAAAGCAAACCTGTGATAAGTGCTTCGTATTCTGCCTCATTGTTGGTGGCTTAGAATGCACATGCAATGGACTGGGGTATTATGTCCCCCTGTGGCTATTTCAGTAGTATGCCCAATCCCATTCCTCTTATGTTGGATGCTCCATCTGTGAAGAGGATCCAAGGATCCTTGGTTTCTTCTAGTTGTTGCACCTCTACATCAGCTTCCTTTTACATGTCACTGCTGAAATCAGCCACAAAGTCTGCTAGTGCCTGCGAAGGATAGATGATCCTGGCTGAACCAACGAGAATCCTTGAGTCTGTTGACCCATGGATCCCTGTTGAAGGATAGATGATCCTGGCTGGAACAACGAAGATCCTTGAGTCTGTTGACCCATGGACCCATCTTGAAGGATAGATGATCCTGGCTGGAACAACGAGGATCCTTGAGTCTGTTGACCCATGGACCCCTGTTGAAGGATAGATGATCCTAGCTGGAACAACGAGGATCCTTGTGTGAACTGAGCCATCCTGGACTGGTGAAATCCAGCACCCTGGGTATCAGGGGGTGTGATCCTCCGTTGGCCTCTTAGTCTTCCTGAGATCTTCTATCTCACAAAGGATCCTCTGGTTAGTCTTGTTCTGTTGATCCATGTATGCTTTAACCTGCGAAAACACAGATGAAACATCATTGTTAGTATTAACCATCAGCGCAGCAGCAGTTTTCGAGCTCTGGAAGACTGGTAATTGCGTCTTGCTTCCAGCAGCAGCAGCCCTTGGTGCTCCCGTGATTGGCGGAGTCATCGGCGGCAAAGTTCTTGATGAGAGAGAAACCGAAGATGGCATAGTTGATGAAGTAGGGGTTGATTGAGAGGCCATTGATAGTGATATGGGTATGAAATGGTTGAAAATGATCGGAATAATACGGATTATAGCACCAATTGCCCCACGGTGGGCGCCAAATTGTTTTGGACAAAAATCTGCTAAGGATAATGTATCCAAATCTGTTATGTGAGGTTTAGTGATAAAACGATAACAACGATTATATGAACGAAAATGATATGAACACCGTGATTTGTTGCGAGGAAAAACCCTTTGATCTTGTTCAGATCAAAAGAAAAAAACCCCGGGTGATGACAACTCGTCGATCACCACTTTATTAATATCAAAAAAGGGTTACAATGGTTGTGGAGATTAGATCGATGTTACAAGAATTGCTAATGTGTATAGAGAGTGTTCGGTTCTGCTCTAAGTGTGTGTGTGTGTATACAGTGATGAATGAATCTCCTAATCAATCATAATCTCAGTATATAAAGAAAAGAAATAATAACTAACAAATAAGTCCTAAAAATCCGCAACTCCTCCACTAACCACTCCATATCTTTGACCACGTGCATAATGGAGTCTTGTAGCGAAAGTTTAGGCAGACTTGGTCCTTGGAGCCGTTATATATAGATCTGGAACTCTTCAGAAGGATAATTGATCCAGACACGTCTTCAAGGATAACATATCCTCAGTACTCAGCTATTTGTGCCTCAACAAGAAGTCCTATAAATCTGCCATCTTCCCACTATCTTCATCCACGACTTTGACCACGTGTTTGACAAGTCCAATAGCGAGATATCCGGTAGAATAAGTCTTGGAGCTGTTGTACTTATTAAATAACAACCTACACACAAGAAACAATTGTTAATAATACCAATTACTGAGGATCCTTGATCCTGACAGGATCTGTCTAAGGATAACCGATCCTAGAACATATGTCAGGATAAAGTATCCACAGTGTCAAATTTCCATGCCCTAACATTATAGTACGATACCGTTTACAAAACTAAACAAATACAAAAATTTTTATTCAAAATTGATATGATCCAAAGTCTTTAACGGGTAGTTTGACAGGTCTTCATGTAGTATCCTTGTCTTGTGTCTTCATCACATTTGGTCTTCGACTAAGCACCTTGACTACAACAAAAAAAACAAACAAAATGTTGACGGTTGAGACTGAGGCACGTGTTTAACACGCTTCCCTTAAAACAGATTCCGCGCCTTTACTTAGACAACACGTCTGTTTCTCAGGGTACAACAGCCGAAGCAGTATGTACTGCCAGGGAAGGCTTCGTGCCCGAGGCTACATTGGATACTTTAGTGTGCTTGAACTTGATAATATAAAGATGAAGTTTAGAGAGTTTTTCATCTCTAATATTTCTTGAAAAGAATTATACAAAGCCTTCTTCTTGATGATCATCATTTTTTGTTCCAAGTCTTCTCTCATTCACTTTAGGAAAACTTATACAAGATACATGGATGAGTGAAAAGTCTCACTTAATTTGAGACATAAACTCTAATAAAACACATTAAGTGACATAAATAAAACTCTACTCAAGAGTTTATTTTTAATTCACCATATTAAGAGTTTTATTAATAATTTCACTAAAATAATAAATAAATATCCATTCATCTTAAAATAAATTTCCAATATCATATACACATTGGTGTATTAATTAATCAATATTTATAAATGAACATGGGCGTTTGTTTACAATTTTTGACGTATTTGGAATCACAATTACGTGTGAAAAGGGTATGATTTTAGGAAAGTAAATGGCTAGAAGGTGAGTGTGATTAATTCGTTGAGCTTGAACCAAGACTACTTTTTACTCATCTGGGTCGGGTTTTAGAGATGTGTTTTTGCTAATAACTTTGTGATGCCTTTTCCCCGGGATCTTAAGATGATGGGATTACAACTAAGCGTGCTACTTTGGTCAAGAAATCTGCTGGAACATTCATGGAGATGATTAGTTCTTCCTATTTACTGTCTGGCTTCTTTTTTCTCTTGATTATGATCTCAAATCTTATTAGCAGCAACAGTTTCTCCTCTTACTAAAGTTATATTATAATTATAACCTTTTATTCCAGTTGGAATTTTAAACATCCTTAATGAGTTATTTCTTACATTGGGACCGTCAGGTATAAGCGAGCCACGTAGGCTGGACATGCAAGCACCAAACCGTCCTCTAGTGAGATTCCGTGAGTAGTCACTAGTGAGCTCACTCATGGAAGTGAGGCAGTGTAAGATTCTTTTCTTTGTGTTTTCTATTTTTTGATAAGTTACAAAAATAAAAGAAATCAATATTAGGATTTCGACTGGAACCTCTAAAAATAATCAACGGTGTGTTTTGGGTTAAAATTTCTTTACTCCTTTAATGAAGTTGTCATGTTTAAATTTAAGTAAACATGTTTATACCGTGTTCCCGGGTATCACTTAAGGAAAGAAATGAAAGTAAAGGGAGAGAAAGATAAGAAAGAGTCATGTTCAAATCAGTTTTTTTTTCATATATTATCAAGTCTCTCTAACGACCCATGGATCCATATTTCTCATCCTTAACCATTTTCAATTATAAAATTAAAATGAATAAAAACTAATTAATTGTAACCATAGAAAAAATTAAAAAACTCCATTTACATTTGCAATTGTGGGCTAGGTTTTGGTAATTCAATAGATCCAAATTAGGTTAATGTCGGAGATGAGACCCACTCTACAAATCTATAATTGATGATTTGATGTTTCGGCAAGTGTGTAAATAAAGAAAACAAATGGAATTATGATTGCTTGTTGTGTTAGCAGGTTGTTTTGGATAAAAACCAGCTAAGGATAATATATCCAAATACGTAAATGTGAGGAATAGTGTTATGCTAATAATAACAATTATAACTTATAAGAACGAAAATGGAATGAACAATGAGATTTGTTGCGAGGAAAAACCTTTTGACCTTGTTTAGATCAAAAGAAAAAAAACCCCGTGTGATGACAACTCGTCGATCACCGGTTTATTAATATCAAAAAAGGGTTACAATGGTTGTGGAGATTAGATCGATGTTACAGTAGTAGCTAACGTGTATAGAGAGAATAGTGAGTTCTGCTCTAAGAGTGTGTGAATACAAGTGATATATCTAATCGATCATATCTCGATGTTTATAAAGGAAATTACACATAACAATAACTCCTAAAATTCCGCAACTCCTCCACTAGCCACTCCCATCACTTTGACCACGTGCCATAGAAGTCTAGTAGCGAAATAAGTGGAAGACTAAGTCTAGGAGCCGTTGCACTTGATAAATATCATCTTTCATATAAGAAACAACCGTTAACAACACCAAATACCGAGGATCCATGATCCTAACACAGCTCTGGAACTCTTTGGAAGGATAATTGATCCAGACATGTCTTCAAGAATAACATATCCTCAGTACGCAATTATTTGTGAGTCAACAAGAAGTCCTATAAATCCGCCATTATCCCCACTAAACGTGTTACAGATTTTACCACGTGCTGAAGGTGCCTTGTAGCGAAATATTAGGTAGACCACGTCCTATAGCCGTTATACCTGTTTTGGACAAAAATCACTCAAGGATAATGTATCCAAATCTGTTATGTGAGGATTAGTGCTAGGATGATAAAAATGAATATGTAAGCGAAATAATGATGAACACAAGGATTTGTTACGAGGAAAAGCCCTTGATCTTGGTCGGATCGCCGACACAAAAACCCGGGTGATGACAAATCGTCTATCACCACTTTATTAATCAAAAAATCAGGTTACAACGGTGGAGATTATGATCAGTATTACAATGATTTCTAAGTGTGTGTGTGTGTATTGCTGTTGTATTCGCAGTGGATTGTGTGTTCTTCGTAGCTGATCATAGCCTCTATATATACATGAGATACAAATAAGTAAACTCCTATTTTTTAGCCACTAATCAAGCCATTCCTTCATTGTAATTGTTTCCTTAATTATCCACGCGGTTTGTTGACTTGATTGCGAGATTATAGGTTGGACTTGGTAACTAGCTGTTATTCCTGCCAAAAATATCAAGATAACAAAGGAAAATCGTTAATAAATAATAAGTACTGAGGATCATTGATCCTGACAGGATCTGCAACATATTCTAAGGATAATTGATCCATATTATATGCCAGGATAACATATCCACAGTGTCAAATTTCCGTGCCCTAACAATTGTCCCCAAAATGGCGGTGGTGATAAGATCACAGCTGTCATTTTGCCTTTGAAATCAAACTTCCTGTAAAAGAAATGAGATTTGACAAGCTGGGCATAATGGAGTTTCCTTGGGAACTTCCCTTCCGGCTGTATATCCTTCTCCCATAAGTATTGATCCTTTTATGATCCTCGTAATTGAATTTAGGATACCTGATGCAAATAACATATGATATTAACTGGGATTAAACCCAACAAACTGGGGACAAGCCCGTGTAACTGGGGACAAGCCCGTGCAACTGGGGATGAGCCCGTGTAACTGGGGACAAGCCCGTGTAACTGGTGTTAAACTGGGGACAAGCCCGTGTAACTTGGGACAAGCCCAAACTGGGGACAGGCCCAAAGATACGGATGTCAACTGGGGACTCGCCCAAACCGGGATTTAGCCCAAACGTGAGATAACATGAAAATGTTATAAACCGGTGGTATGGTACGTCTACCATAAATCGTAGTATCCTCCATATAGCCGAAGACAACGAAATTGTCAGCCACTAAGCGTGTACTGGTCCCGCTGCCCCGGACTATACGTTGGATAGCGTGCGCTACAGGCGAGAGTGTATAAACTCTAATTCGTAAGAAAGGTGAAAACCTTTAAACCTTGGAATATTTGACCATCGGGGGTCATACCTTAATCGTGGACTAGGCCAAGAGAAATAGTAAAGTACCTTAAGTGTGAGGGAGAGGTGGCCAACCTCTTAGACATTGAACCTCTTATTGAAATCTGCATTGTTATTTAAAACTTGGAAAAAGACAAACATTAAAAATATATTATCCTTAAACTAATAAGAATCTGAAATGAATAAGTGCTTGGATAGATATTACCCATTTTAAGCTCCTTGACCCTTTAAGGATGCTTGAATCTTTAAGGATACTTCATCCTGACTAGAAAAAGTACTTCTTGAGATGGATAGAATTCCATGCTCTTGGTAGTCGGTCACCCTCCATAGTAAGTAGATTATATGCTCCCTTTCCTTCTTCTGATTCGATCTAGTAGGGGCCTTCCCACCTAGGTGCTAGCTTCCATCCGCTAGATTAGTTGTGTTTTGGAAGGCTTTCCTCGAAACTAGATCTCCTTCTTGAAATCTTCGAATCCTGATATTCTTGTTGTATGCCCCAGCTACCCTTTGCTGATATGATGCCATTCTGATCTTAGATAGGTCTTTGAGCTCATCAACAGTGTCTAGATCTTGGAAAAGGATTTCATTGTTGGCTTGAGGATCACGGATGCTTATTCTGGCAGTAGGAACCACCATCTCCGTAGGGATTATAGCTTCTAAGCCAAACACCAATGAGAAAGGTGTTTGACCTGTTGCATTCTTTGGTGTTGTCCTATCAGCCCAAAGAACATATGGTAGCTCTTCGGCCCACTTGCCTTTCTTGGATCCTAGTTTCTTCTTCAAGTTGTTGATGATAATCTTGTTACTTGATTCTGCTTGACCATTAGCTTGGGGATGAATTGGTGGAGAAGTAATCATCTTGATGCCCCAACTGTCACAAAAGTTAGTGGTTCTTTTCCCGATAAACTGGGAACCATTGTCACAAATAATTTCTGAAGGGATACCAAATCTAGAAATAATATTTCTTTTAACGAAGGATATCACCTCTTTTTCGCAGACTTGAACAAATGCTTCTGCTTCTATCCACTTTGAAAAAATCAGTCATTGCAAGCATGAATGCTTTTCTTCCTGGCGCTTTAGGTAGCTTACCCACGATATCCATGCCCCACTTCTTGAAAGGCCATGATGAGGATATAGGATACATAGGCTCTGCTGGCTGATGTAGAATGTTGCCGTGTCTTTGACATGAGTCACACTTCTTTGAATACTCCATAGCATCTCTCTTCATAGTTGGCCAGTAGTATCCTGTTCTCAGAATTCTAGAGAATAGGGCTCTACCTCCGGTGTGATTACCACAATCTCCTTCGTGAAAGTCTTTGAGCACCTCTTGAATTTCAGGATCTTCGATACATCTCAAGTATGGACCTGCAAGAGATTTTCTATACAGAATATTATTTAATATAATGTATTGTGATACCTCCATTTTGAAGGAACTTCGTGATCGGGAGGATCCAAGATCCTTTATTACTTGATGGTAATGGATCCCAAGGCACTATCTCTTTGTCAGTTGTTATCTCCCAAACTTCTTGTTTTCCTATTGCTGGTAAGAGTATGTGGATGATTGGGATCTTTGTATCTTCTGGAATCTTCAATGATGAAGCTAAATTTGCTAAGGCATCTGCCCCAGCATTCTCTTCTCTTGATACCTGTGTAATACTAAAAGAATCGAAGAACTTTGATAGTTTCTTCACAACATCTAGATACTTGATTAGTTTTTCACCTTTAACAGGATATGAGCCATTAAACTGGTTAGTCATCAATAACGAATCTACATATACTTGAAGATACCTGATCCTCATATGTTTAGCTAATTGCAAGCCTGCGATCAGAGCTTCGTATTCCGCTTCATTATTGGTGGCTTGGAATTCACATGCAATGGACTGGGATATTATGTCCCCATGTGGCGATTTCAGTAGGATACCCAATCCTGTTCCTCTTACGTTGGATGCTCTATTAGTAAAGAGGATCCAAGGATCCTTGGTTTCTTCCAGTTGCTGAACCTCCAAATCAGCTTCCTCTTGCATGTCACTACTGAAATCAGCCACAAAGTCTGCAAGTGCTTGGACTTAATGGCTGTTCTGGGCTCATACTGAATATCATATGCACTCAATTTCACAGCCCATTTGGCCATCCTTTCTGACAATTCTGGTTTTCTAAGCACATTCTTAACAGGATAATTAGTTCTTAAAATAATAGCATGTGTTTCAAAATAGTGTCTCAACTTGGTTGAGGCCATAATCAAAGCAAGAATTAATTTTTCAAGGTGAGAATACCTGACCTCTGCATTTAAAAGGCTTTTACTTATGTAATATACCGGGTGCTGTTGTCCTTCATGATCCTTGGCTAGAACAGCACTGATTGCATTTCCTGACACGGCTAAGTATAAGGACAGCGACTCACCATCTATTAGCTTCATCAAAGCAGGCGCTGAGGATAGATAATCCTTAAGAGCCTTTAGTGCATCTTCATGCCTTTGAGTCCATTCAAACTTTGTATTTTTCCTCAAGATATCATAGAAGTCTTTACACTTCTCCGAGGATCTGGAAATGAATCTGTTGAGGGCAGCTATTCTTCCCGTCAGTCTTTGGACATCTTTAGCATTCCTAGGAGACTTTAAATTAATGATGGCTTCTATCTGCTCAGGGCTCGCTTCTATTCCCTTTTTGGTCACCATGTATCCTAGAAACTTTCCAGCCTTAACACCGAAATGGCATTTTAACAGGTTCAGTTTCATGTTATATTGGTCAAGGATATTGAATTCTTCTTCAAGATCTCTTAGGTGATCCTCAGCCCTCTTCGACTTCACTACCATGTCATCTATGTAGACTTCCATGGTTTTGCCTAACTGATCCTTGAACATCATATTGACCAATATTTGATATGTTGCCCCTGCATTTCTTAGTCCGAATGGCATAACAATATAACAATATATGCCGGTATGAGTCATGAATGTTGTATCCTCTTGATCAGATGGTTCCATCTGAATTTGTTGAAATCCAGAGGAATCATCCATAAAGGTAAGCATTTCATGTCCTGCCGTTGTGATGGTTCCTGGACGGATCGTACACGGGATGTTCTCTAACAACGCAGGTGCGGAATCCCTGCGTAGGTAGATTACGAGTGTAGATAAAGAATAACACAAGCAATGAATCAAACACGTAATATTATTAACCGAACACGTGACTCGTAGTCACTATTACAGACACTGGAACTAGCAAACACGTCTGCTTAAACTCGAACACTTGACTGAAACCCTAAACGAACAACCTTTTTACGTTTCGGCTGAAACAGTGAATATATACACGACAACTTCGCCACAGGCGAAGTTGTCTGTAACTTCGCATATTCAACAAGTTCGCCTGAGCGAACTTGTTGACAACTTCGCTAGTTACACAAACAAAAACATAATCAAATACACAATTACAATACAGACTCGATTACAATTACAAGACTATGAACTACTGACAAACATGTACCAACAGACTCCCCCTTGGCAGTAGCTTCATATCTTGATTCTTCAAAACTCGAGTCTTGTAATCTGCATCTCTAAGCGTGCGCCCCTTCTTTCACACATACTGACACTACACTTTGATATCTCCTAGCTTGATCCTTCCAAGCAGGAATGTAGAAGATCTTCTTGTTGTTGAGTACTTCCAGATCAGCTTGCGACAGGTTAACAAGATGCATCGGGTCGTAAACCCGAAGCAGTTCTTGTTCATCCTCGTCCTCCATTACTGCCTCTGCAGTCTCACAGTCCACAAACCACCATTTCAAATCTTTCAGCACATCTCGAGGCATAGCTTTCATGGGTACCTCCTTGATACATCGGACTGGTTTGTACTTCATCACCATCCACGGTTTACCATCTGCTCTCATACCTCTCTCTGTATCCTTCACTAATTTTCCCTTTTGTGGCTTTAGCAACTCAAACTTCTTTTCTTTTACTCCTTCTTTCCACATTATCTTCTCAATCATTCTAGCCATATTGTCGTTGTTTCGGTTTATCAGGCCCAACCTGGCCAAATCTTTTACTTCGCATTCAGGCAATGTGTTGAACGATCTCAACATTCTCTTGAAATACTGAACACCATCATAACGCTTCACCACAAACAACTTGAGCTGTTCATCATAGATCCAACAAATAATCCCCTTTTTCGCCTCTGCATACCCTTTAATGTTGTAGCTCTTTCTGAACATGGTTGGAACAGCAGGCTTCTTGGTCTTGACAAACCAATGAGCATATTCTTCCTTCCATCTAGGCTGCTCTTCCCACATCGTCTCATCCAACACCGTTTCATCACCAACACCCGACTTTTCCACTTCGGGAATGTCATGCTCAACATCATCATCCATTATCTCACCTTCTTCTAACACATTTTCCACATTAATCTTTTCCCCAATCCTCTCAATCTCATCCACGGGCAACACGTCGTCATCATCCATAAACTCATCGTCTTCCTCATCATCCAACTCCTTTAAAGCATCGATAACGTCCTCAACATCAGCATCATCACCCATACCAACAACAACATCACCAGCTACATCTGTAGACTCCCCCTCAGTTGTGGAAGCCCCAAGAGCCTGAGAGGTTCTTGGCAGCTCACCACCTGCACCCGAAGGTGCATTGGGATCATCGTCATGATCTTCTCGTCTTTTCGTTCTCAACTCATCGCCCCTACACGTCTTCTCCCCCTGAGATGCCAAGTAATCCTTGAAGGCATCTATTATTCGTCCATGTTCTACCAGGAGGGCAGCTTGTATTTGATTGGATTCCACTAGGCGTTCAATAGTCTTAGACTGTTCGGCAACAATACGCTCTAGTGATGTAATCCGTTCAGCATCTGAAGTAGGCAGTGGAGTTGGCGGAACATCAGTAGCAGAAGTGACCGCAGGTGGTACACTTGGTAACCCTGCAGTTGTTGTGATAGTCGAATCAACGAAGCGTGCGACTACCACCGGTGGATCAAACGGTTGTGGTGGTAGAGACACCACTGCTGGAGCTGACGCTTCGACAGTCGTAACCTGTGCAGTAGTAGGAAGAAGTGACATACCTGACAAGACAGGCGGAGCAAAACGTACATGCCTTGAAGTCTCCCCCGCTCCAGTAGCCATACCTAGTCGTTCTCGTCGCGAACGTCTCATCACAAGTTGTACCGCTTCTTCCTCATCTCCCTCCTCGTCCTCAACTCTCGGCCTCTTACCCGAAATCCTTTCACGAGTCACCATTAGCCGTCTGGCCTCAGCAAACGTTTCATCTAACTCGGATTCAGCTACCGAAGTAGCTGCTGTAGAAGCATCCATAACTTGAGGACCCGAGATATCCATATCAAACAAACCGTGTCCACTGAAAGCAGCATCCAGATCAACGTTTTCAGCCGTGGACATAGTCTGTGCAATAGTAGCTGGCACAGCAGCAGAAGATACAACAGGCGCAGCTGATACAGCATGAGGTGCTGCCGCCTGATGTGGTTGCGGATCCCTGAACTCGTCCCCTCCTGCAGGAACATACTCCGGGTTGATGAGATACCCGAAAAGTGGAGTATGCCTTGGACGGCGTTCAGGGTTGCTACGAGTGCTCGACGTCCTACATTGAGCAAAAATACGCTTTGTTACACACTCAACATATCGAATAGGGCGCCGTTGCGGTAGAGACGGAGCGACATGATTAATAATCATTTGAAGAAATCGCGGATACATGATAAATCGTTCTCGCGCCGTCGCCCGTCTCTGACGATCAATCTCATAGAAAATCATCTGACTAAAAGAGTAACGACGATTGTAAGTCAGGGCCGTCATGGCAGATTGCATCGTCGCACCCATCCCGTCTGTTCCTGCTTTCCTGCCGGACATGCACACAATTAACACGTGCATCAGAAAACGCCATTGGTCCAGCAGAAAGCCTTTCCTCCTCTGCGAGTCCCCCAGCGGACCCGAATAACCCATTCTCAAGTATGCTCCGTCACGGAAAGGAGCTACGAACTCCGTTGGGTCGTCTCGTGTCTCATTGCCGAACTGCAGAGCCAACCGAATGTCTTCCGAAGAAAACTGTATGTTTTGACCATTGACGGTTGCTCGCATCACTGGAGGCTCAGGTCTGCAATCATAATACACCGTCTGCCAGAAGTCTTGAATGTTGGGCAGAGATATGGGTAGTGTATTAGTGATCGCGTGAAAAACTCGTGATCGTTGGAGAAATGTGATAATCTCCCTATAGTCTTCAACGCCTCGTGCGTCTGGATCCAAAGTAATGTATTGGTTATGAGCTGGAAAGAATTGTCGTTGCTCATCACCATCATCACCACCAGTTCCTCCAACTGCAGCCATATCTGCACAAAACAAATCAAGTTAGAGACGTTTTACGTAACTCACAAGTTCGCAGTGTAGCAAGTGCGAAGTTGTGATGTAAGATACACAGGCGAAATTAAAGTTGAGGCGAAGTTGGGGACAACTTCGCATCATCAGTAAATTCGTCTAAAAAACAGTTAAAAGAAAAGGATATAGGCGAAGATAAGGATAACTTCGCCACGGCGAAGTTACAGTTAAGTTCGCCAGGGCGAAGTTGATGATAACTTCGCCACGGCGAAGTTGATGATAACTTCGCCACGGCGAAGTTGTGGTTAACTTCGCCCAGGCGAAGTTGTGGATAACTTCGCCCTAGGCGAACTTAAGCGTCTGGCGAAGTTGAGATTAACTTCGCCAAAACCATAACTTCGCCTGAAACAGAATCGGCGACTGTTCGGATTCAGAGGTCGAAATCCGATGTTTTCGGACCGATTTGACGATATAAACATGAAGAACAACATATCTCAATGGTGTATGGACGAAAAGGTCGTCCATGAACACGTAACGTGAGGTCGAAAACCTTGGTTTCGCGGGTTCTTCGAGTGTTCGACGACCCGAGGTCTCGAACCGGTTAAAATTATAACGAGAATGAAAGGATGAAATCGACAACACATACCACTCAGTATAGTAGAAACAAGGAACAAAAGATCGAAATCGAAAGTGTATATAAGAAAGGTTAACCGGAATTATGGTTAAGTTCGCCGGAAAAAGTTAATAATAAAAAAAATTTTACTGTTGAAAACCCCTTTTATAGGGCTGAGTTGGTTCAGGCGAAGTTATTCTTAACTTCGCCTAAGCGAAGTTAAGTACAACTTCGCCGATTCAACAACTTCGCCCGTTATTTACAAAAACAGCCCTTTCAGTTTGAAAAATCTTGAATATATCCTTATAAGTTACCAAAAAGAGTTAAACAAAAATGATCAAGACCCAGTAACCAACAATAAAAATATAACTACAAAAACAGAAAATACTTATATAATTTTAACGAAATAAGGGATCAAATTTCAGTCTAGTCAGGGACCACTACGTTTTAGAAAAGATCCGAATAGGAATCATACTAACTATGTGACTGTCACTTGGATCCGTGTTTGGCTGTATAGAGAAACAGGTTGTAAGCATGTAATAACTTAAATGGTTTTCATTGTTTCTGTGATACGGATTAAGGTTCAGTTAAGCTCAAAAATTTAAGTTGGCAACAACTCAGAGGTAATGATGCCTTCTATCTATTCTCAAAGCGTATTTGGCTATACCCAAGTCACCCCGAATTGACTTCGACCCATAGTGTCTGATTAACTTGTAGATACTCGTTGTCTGCTTCCCGTTTTCTTCTTACTCCAAACTTGAGAAATCTTGAGACGTTTCGGTTCTCGTGTTTATTGTCACTATTTCTCATAAGTACAAAAATTATACATGTATTTTTTTTTTTTTTTTTTTTTTTTTTTTTTTTTTTTTTTAATCAAACATAAGAATTTTCATCGGAGTACTAAATCACTGCAAGTCCCGAATCTGGATCACTGCAGTATCTTGAAATGCTTTCTTCACGGGAATCAGAACACTCACGGGCTCGTGTATGACTGGGTAGTCGCTTTTCTGCCTATCCTTCGAAAAGATATGTATGAAGACATACAAAACTCTTAAGGAGTTTCCACGTAAATTCGAGTAAATTTAAGTTAGTATCACAACTACTTTTACGCACCATTAAAATTACCATGACATACAATGACTGTTCTAAAGCCTTTTAAGCTTAATAACTTCACTAGTTAGGCACACATAGTCAGTATATATATCATTTTCCAAGGTTGGATCAATTTTCTTTTAAACACAGCAAAGAACTTCTTACGAAGTAATAGACTTGAAAAGTAATTTCATTTCCCTAAAAAAAATTTTGAATTCAATCACCCCAATCATGTCAAAGTCATCAGGTAAACGGCTATCCTGAAGATCCATTGGATCAGCTGGACCGACCACATACAAGTATGTGTCCTTCTTACTAAGAATGACCGACTAATTTTCAGCAACTGAAAGAAAAACATGTCAACACTGCCCCAGTTACTTTCAGTCTTCCAGTTAATGGCTATCCTCATTTCCTAAGTCGAAAACAAGGACCAAAACATATCCGAGGAGATGTCCATCAAACTGAGGTAACCGACTAATTTTAAGCAAGAAAGACACCTTTTTTTTTTTTTTTTTTTTTTTTTTTTTTTTTTTTTTTGAATCAAAAACAAAGACATGGTTACTCGGGATTGATCATCCCATTTAGCTCAATTAGGTTTTGAAATCTGGATTTATCAAACGCTTTTGTAAACAGGTCAGCAAAATTTTCAAGTGTATCAACTTTTTCGATCTTGATCAGTTTCTTCTCAGCACAATCCCGTATGAAGTGATGACGAATGTCAATATGCTTAGTTTTACTGTGCTTCACGGGATTGTTAATTACTGAGATGGCGGCAGTGTTATCAATTAAAATAGGAGTGAGTAAGAAATTCAGACCATAGTCGCGCAATTGTTGCTGAATCCATAAAACCTGAGAGCAGCAGTTGGATGCTGCCATGTATTCAGCTTCGCAAGTTGAAATTGCAACTGATGTCTGTTTCTTGCACTGCCAGGAAACTAATCTTCCTCCAAGAAACTGACAGCCTCCTGTTGTTGACTTCCGACTCTGATTACAACCTCCATAATCAGAATCTGTATATGCCACCAGTTCAACGTCTCCTCCCTTTGGGTACCACAATCCTAGTTTCGGCTTGCCCTTGAGATACCGCAAAATCCTCTTCACACCTTTCATGTGAGATTCCTTTGGGTTTGCCTGAAAGCGAGCACAAAGACAAACAGAAAACATTATATCAGGCCTAGAAGCAGTTAAATACATTAAAGAACCTATTATCGCCCGATACAGAGTAGGGTCCACATCTGCGTCACCATCTGATTCAGCTCCCAATTTGTGATTGACGCAGATTGGAGTGTCATATGGAGAACTGTCCTCCATCTTGAATCTTTTCAGCACATCATGAACATACTTTGTTTGATGAATGAACATCCCATCTTTCTTCTGATCAACCTGCAATCCTAGAAAGAAAGTTAGTTCACCCATAGCACTCATCTCGAATCGTTTCTTCATGACAGCCTCAAAATCTTGACACATGGATACTCTTGATGCAGCAAAAATGATGTCATCCACGTAGACTTGAACCAGTAAGAAGTCACATCCTTCTCTCTTCACAAATAGCGTACTGTCGATCAAACCCCTTTCAAAACCATTTTCCAGCAAGTAGTCCGATAACGTTGAATACCAGGCACGAGGTGCCTGATGTAAACCATATAACGCCTTGCTCAACCTGTATACATGATCAGGAAAGTCTGGGTCAGGAAAACCCGGTGGTTGCTCAACATACACAACCTCGTCAACTTTCCCGTTAAGAAACGCACTCTTTACATCCAACTGAAACACCTTCATCTTTTTGAAAGCAGCAAACGCCAAAAACAATCGAATCGCTTCTAACCGGGCAACAGGAGCGAAAACCTCATTGTAGTCAATACCCTCTTGCTGATTAAAACCTTTAACAACCAGCCTCGCCTTATTTCTCACAATAATTCCCTTATCATCTCTCTTGCACTTGAACACCCATTTCGTGCCTATAGCATGCACATTCTTTGGTTTTTCAACCAAAGACCAAACTTCCATTTTCTCGAACTGAGCCAACTCTTCTTGCATAGCTTCGACCCACGAGCTGTCCTTCAAAGCCATTTGATAATTCTTCGGTTCAATTTGGCTTATGAAGCAAGAGTACAAACATTCATTCATAATACCTGTATCTTTAATGCTTGAATAAACACAGGTGTGCTCATTCAGGCTACTTCTGGTTTGTACACCCGAGGACACGTCACCTATAACATTCTCCAAAGGGTGATCTTTGTGAATTCTCGTGGTCGGAACAGCACCGACATGTAAATTTTCTTCCAAGTTTGAAGAGATCTCATCTATGGTAGTTTCAGGCTGAGAGTGAAAAGGATTAATAAACTCATCTTCAGTTGAGGCCGCAGGGGTATCAATAGAGTTTGATGTGGAAGGCTGAGATTTTTCTGTCATCTGATGTTGCACTAGCTCCTCTTCCTCATCAAATATCATCTTCGTCACAACTCTTTCGTCTTCTTCAGCAATTTCCAAATTAGGTACGTTAAACGACTTAAACAGTTTAACATAGTCAAAAAGCTCAGCAGGTCCATTGCTTGGTTTTGGCGGTTGATAACTAGTAATGTCGGTGTTACAAACCACCTCCACCTTGCAAGTTGTCGTATTGAAGACCCGTCTGTTGGGAGTCCCAACAACATAACCGACTAGGATTCCCTCATCGGCTACTTCACCAAATTTCGAGTTAGTCTTCAAAATCGAACAAGGAGAACCAAATGGTTCAAGACCGCACAAGTTGGGCTTCCTACCGTGCATAAGCTCGTAACAAGTTTTTCCAAGTCTCTTAACTGTTAACACCCGATTCAGAACATAGCAGGCTGTAGCCACTGCTTCAGCCCAGAACATCACAGGAAGCTTTGAGTCTGCCAGCATAGTTCTGGCTCCTTCAATCAACGTTCGGTTCTTCCTTTCAGCTACTCCGTTCTGTTGTGGCGTATACGGAGCGCTGTATTGATGCTCAATACCCTTCTGTAGACAAAAGATTTCCATCTCAAAGTTCTTGAACTCTGTCCCATTGTCGCTTCTGATGAATTTAACTGATTTACTCATGACATTCTCGACTTTTGTAATGAGATTCTTTACCATCTGAGTCGTCTCGTCTTTCGTTTTCAGAAAATATACCCACGAGTATCGCGAGTAATCATCAGTTATCACCAAGCAGTAAGAAGTACCGCCTAGACTTTGTACATTCACCGGACCGAAGAGATCCATATGAAGTAGTTCTAGAGTACCAGCAATTGAGTTGATCGTCTTGGTGAGATGGCTTTTCTTGTGTTGTTTTCCCTTCTTGCACGCTATGCATTTATCTTCAAAGTTAAAACTCTTTAAGGGAACTCCCATCACAAGCCCATTTTTGACAATGAAGTTCATCTTACGAAGATGAATATGTCCCATTCTCCTGTGCCATAATTCTGATTCTGATTCGCTTGCCTTTGTCATTAAACAGGATTCTCTGGTGGCCATTTCAGTAGACCTCATATCCATCACGTATGTATTCGTTTCACGTGGAGCTTTCATTACTATCCATTCTTCTGGTATATGAAAACCAGGCTTCAATACAATCGCTTCATTCTTAGTGAAAAGGACAGTGTATTCTTTATCACAGATCTGCGACACACTCAGCAGATTGTGCTTTAATTCCTCCACAAAGTTTACATTTTCAAGTGTCATTCTCCCATTCGACACAGTTCCTCTTCCGGTAATCCTTCCACCGCTTTCACCAGCAAAACTAACTCTAGCTCCCTGAACAGGTTTTAAGTCTTGCAACAAGTGTTTGTTGCCTGTCATGTGCCTGGAACAGCCGCTATCTACAATTCAAAGATTGTTTGCAGCCCTGTTCAACTGTTCCTGCACCATAAAACAAAGAGTTAGAATCTTGGGACCCAAGACCAATTGGTCTTGGATCGATACATCCCGTATCCTGGCTTTCTCAAGTTAGCATCAGGATAATTTCTGTACGTCCTGTTAGGGAATCTCCCTGCAGATTGAGTGTAATGCCTTCCAAACCTATGAGAATTGAAAGAGTTATATCTTGTGGTTTGGTTGAAGAACTGAGGTTTGTATTTATGAAAACTTGAATTAGGTACATTTTTGACATTTGAAAAGTTTCCAATTTTAGCATTTACAAAATTACGCTTATTCTCAGTTTTGTTAGGCCTCACACCTCTGAATCTCGGCTTCAGAGGGCAGTCTGCAACTAAATGCCCTAATTTGTTACATCTAAAGCAACATCGTCTCTCCACTTTCTTGTCAAATGTTGATTTGGATGTAGAGGCAGTTTTACTATCCGTTTGTCTCACATAAGGTGGGACGTACGGATTGAGTGGAGTATTCTTTTTAGCTACTTCATTTTTATCTCCATCGGTGGATAAACCTACCTTCTCTTTTGTCTGACCAGATTCGGACAACATATCCGAATCTGATGAGACTGGACTTGATACAGAAATATTCACACTAGAAACATTCGAGCTTGTTTCTCCACAGCTAACACTTGGTTTTGTAATCTTGATTGGAGTTGTCTGAGGAACTTCGAAATCGACAGATTTCTGAACACTTGGATTATAAGTATAATTGTGGTTAAAGGGTGGTGGAACTTCGTGATATCCGATTCCTCCCCTCTTTGCAGAGGTACCTGGATCACTCACGAGGTGATCAAGGATGGCCGAGGAATTCCTGAACTGCTCAAGTTTGCGGTTTAGTTCCACCACCTTTACCTGGTGGTCAGCAATCTGTTTATCCCGATCAGCAATCACTTTAGTTTTTTCTTCCAAAACTTCATAACTAAGATCAATAATTTCTACTTTCTCAGCAAGTTTGGTTTTTAAACTTTGAATGTCTTTTTCACAAGCCTTAATTTTAATTTTGTAACTGTTTTCTCTGGCTTTAGTAAAATGGTGATCTTCTTTAATCGTTTTAAATTCAGCATCCAATTTGACATACTGATCAGTTATCGTTGTGAGTTGCTCAGACAAATTCTCACAACTAGTACAAATAGTTTTAAGACTTACCTCGGAGCGATTATCCTTGTCATTTGCCATGAAAGCGGTTTCTTCTTCATTCGCTTTCTCTGTTTCTTCAACCTTCTCACATTCTTCAGCTTCAGTCTCAGCCATGTTAGCCTGTTCACCAGAACCACTTGGGCGTTGATTCCAGTTGTACTCTCCTGCCTCTCTGGTCAACATGGCATTTATCTCTCTGTTAACTCCTGAGTGTTGTGTAGGTCGACCTTGTCCACGTTCAACCCTCTCATTTCTGCATTCCTTGGCAAAGTGCCCGTACTGTTGACAATTGTAGCACCTTACCTTGGACTTGTCGAACCCGGGCCGACCACCAACGAACTTTCTCCCCGTTTTATTCATGAAACGCTTGACTCGCCTCACTATCATGGCCATTTGCCATTGCAAGTCCATCTCCTCCAGATCATCAGCATCGATTTGGTCATAATCCTCATCCAGAACAGCAGGGTCCACAATCTTCCCCTGGATGTAGTTTTCGTAGGAAGCAATAAATGAAGCATAGACTGCAAACTGCTCTTCAGCAGATTTTACACTCATAGGCATCTTGGTATAATTATTGCTTGATGCATTTACAGAAAAACTACTTGTGGATGCTTGAGGCTTTGAAGTACTAGATCCTCCAGCAACGAAACATACATCACCATTCGTGTTTACAGAAACGTTTCCATCATGAGGAGAGTCGGGACCTGACTCCCCTTTTGAGTAAAAAGCTGCAGATTCAGGTCTCGAGCTTGAGCCTGAGTTAATCTTTGCACCATACATACCAGGGTCTTGTATCTGGTCTGTTGGTGTTTCTTTTCGAACCATATTGAGCTCATAAGTTCTGAGCTTGTTTACTGCAGTTTCCAAATCACAGTTAGGAAAGTCTCTGTCTTCCCTCATAAGGACGGTGTACATTTCCCACTTCGGTGGGAGAGCATCGAGAAGCTTTTCGACGATCTCTTCTTCTCGGTAGGCAATCGAATAATTGCTAAGCTCTGTCATTAGATGATAGTATCTGGTGATAATATCATCCAAAGATTCATTCTTCAAATATTTGAAGACGGAGAACTGGGTCTTCAAGAGTTTAATCTTTGAGGCACGGATACCTACGTTCCCCTCGAATCTGTTTTCCAGAGCATCCCAAAGCTCTCTTGCAGAAGTGTACTTTCGAAACGTATGGAGAACTTCTTGAGGAAGTGCCATTGTTATCGCTGCATGGGCCTTGCTCTCGGCCTCATACATTTTCTTTTCTTCGTCCTCCATTTTACTGTACTTCTTCACCACGTCACGTCCTTCGTATTGCATGGTTGGAGGAACGTATCCATCTTGAATGCACACCCACATTTTGGCATCCTGATATTTAATGTACTGGATGAATCTATCCTTCCATGCCACGAAGTCTGTTCCCTTCATCAACCTCGGGGCCTTAGTGGCTGACCCTGCCTCAACTTCCATCTTGACCAAATCGGAGATGTTGATAGACGACATCCTTGTAAAACCTGAAAAACCTGAAAAAAAAAACAAGAAAATATTAAAACAGCTCAGTAAGCGAAGTTAAGGATAACTTCGCTTGAAGGTCAACTTCGCTGAACAGAGAACTTCGCTGAGGTCTTTAATTCGCTTGAATTGGCGAAGTTAAAGTTAACTTCGCTTAGCTCTGGCGAACTTATGAGTTGAGCGAACTTGGGTAGTAAGCGAAGTTGTGGATAACTTCGCTAAGGCGAACTTATGAAATCTGCGAACTTAAGTGTGAAGCGAAGTTGCGGATAACTTCGCTAAGGCGAACTTATGAGTTGAGCGAAGTTGTGGTTAACTTCGCCAAACCTTATATCTTCGCCAAAAACCCTAATTCCAGTGACGGCAACTTCGCCTGAATTCAACAAGTTCGCCCGATGAACCTGGAAGTTTTTCCAGATCTGTTTTCTTCAAACCAGAAGCTCCCGATCAATGCTAAGGCTTGAAAATGACTGTCAAGCACTAGTAGAACACAATCCCAACAAAAATACGTCTCGCGAATAGGTCAAACGAGACGAAACTACACCCGCGTGAAATCCCGAACCTCACAATCGAGCCGATTGGCTCTGATACCAATTGATGGTTCCTGGACGGATCGTACACGGGATGTTCTCTAACAACGCAGGTGCGGAATCCCTGCGTAGGTAGATTACGAGTGTAGATAAAGAATAACACAAGCAATGAATCAAACACGTAATATTATTAACCGAACACGTGACTCGTAGTCACTATTACAGACACTGGAACTAGCAAACACGTCTGCTTAAACTCGAACACTTGACTGAAACCCTAAACGAACAACCTTTTTACGTTTCGGCTGAAACAGTGAATATATACACGACAACTTCGCCACAGGCGAAGTTGTCTGTAACTTCGCATATTCAACAAGTTCGCCTGAGCGAACTTGTTGACAACTTCGCTAGTTACACAAACAAAAACATAATCAAATACACAATTACAATACAGACTCGATTACAATTACAAGACTATGAACTACTGACAAACATGTACCAACACGTTGCATCCACCATGGAATCTATATGTGGTAACGGAAAGGATCCTTAGGGCAATGCCTTGTTTAAATCAGTAAAATCGACACACACCCTCCACTTTCCATTCTTTTTAGAAACAACAACCACATTAGCTAACCATCGAGGATACTTAACCTCTCTGATCATACCAGCCTTAAGAAGTTTTTAAACTTCTTCTTGTATGATCGCGTTCCTCTCAGGAGCGAATTTCCTTCGCTTCTGATGGACGGGTTTAATAGAATAATCAAGGCCCAACTTATGAGTAATTACCTCCTTAGAAATACCTGTCATGTCTGAATGTCTGAAGGCAAATGTGGATTTTCGTCGCTTTAGGAAGGATATCATATCCTCCTCGATCTCGTCAGGGATACAGGATCCTAGGAACACCTTCGCATCTGGATCTTCAGAATCTAAAGATACTTCTTTTACGTCTCGCTCCCGAGCTTCCAGCACGTCCCTAGGATGTTGCTGTAATTGCTATGCTATCGTTTGTTTAGCTGTCGACTTCATTGATGAAGAATAATAATTCTTGGCTTCCACTTGGTCACCATCTATCCTTACTACTCCCCAAGGAGTTGGTACTTTGATGCACTTATGGTAAGTAGAGGCTACAGCCTTCATTCCATGTATCCAAGGGATGCCAAGAATAACGTTGCAACAAGAAAGATTGTCAATAACACAAAACTTTTGGTAAGAGTTTAACCCTTCGATGTATATTGGGAGTTTGATGTCCCCCAATGTTTTCTTAGTTTCACCACTGAAACCCACTAGCACCGAGGTTCTCGGGATGATTTCTGAGTCCGGGATGTTCATTTTCTGTAGTACGTCATGTTGGATGATGTTGACCAAGCTTCCACCATCGACTAGGATCCTGCGCACATAATGGTTAGCAATAAATAATGTTACAATCAAACCGTCGTGGTGAGGATCCTGGATGCTTGTCTTATTTTCTTCATCAAAGAAGATTCTTTTATCAGTCGTCAAAGTAGTGGATATGACTGGTCGTTCTCCGTTCTCCAACTTTGTTTCTTTGGCGTGTCTTTTTGCTGAGGAGAAAGAAGTACCGCATATATCTGAGCCACCGGAGATGAAGTTGATTACTTGTGCTTTTGGTGGGGGCGGAGTTGCTTTCTGTGGTACATCTTCAGGATCCTAGATCCTAGACTTTTTTCTTCCAAAGAGTTCTTTGAAATGACCCTTGCTCAGGAGGTATCCAATTTCCCTCCTTAAACCAATACAACCTTCTGTCTGATGGCCAAAGTCTTCATGGAATGCACACCACTTGGACTTGTCTTTGAAGGATGTTGTTTTCTCATTTTTTTCGAGGCCACCTTGCTTTCTCTCCAAGATCCTTCATGGCACAAATCAAACCATGAGTGTCAACAGAGAAGCAATACTCGGAAATACTTAGGTAGTCCTCATCATCTTCTCCTTCTTCAACTGCCCGGACATTTTGATTGTTGAATTTTGAGTACGGCTTTGAGTCGTTGTTCTTGTATGAGGATCCTTGTTTCTGGTTAGATGGCTCTTGTTTTGTTGGAGCTCCTAACCGTTCCTGGATCTTCTTGTCATCCTCTAGCCTTATAAAACTGAGTGCCCTGTTTCTGACTTCATCTAAATTCTTGCATGGGGTCATCACAAGATCGTCATAAAATGGGGAGCCCCTTTGAAGTCCCATCTTGAATACTTCTCAAATTTCCTACTACAAGAAAATTGGCTGTTGAACAAGTTAACTAAATGTGAAAAAGAGTTAACGGAAATGGGAGGAAGACTTAGTAGCCATTTTAATGTAGATCTTGTCAGTGTGGATCCGAAACCCTTGCATAGACAAGCTTCCTTGAGTTTTTCGGGAATTGGATTGATTTCCATTCTCTCCCTATATTGAGCCACATGCTCTTCGGGATCAGTTGTCCCATCATACACCTTCATGTTGGGGGTCTGAAATCGTTTTGGGACTTCAGCATCACAAATAGCTGGAGCAAATCTGGACAACTTGTGGCTTCATTCTGGTATTTCAGGGATCGGACAGACCACTCCTGGCACGCTGGATATCATATCCTTAAGCTTCTGAAGTTCCTTAGCCATAGCCTGGTTGATACCTGTATCCTGCATAGAGCCCAGGTTAGTGTCTAAGAATATATGATTATACATGTTACCTTTCGGTTGATTGAACGTTGGCATCCCAGGAGTGTAGCCAAGGTAAGAAGCATCTGCCATGGTAGCTGGTCCACCAGAGGCAATGGTTTGCATGGGGATTATGTCTCCTTCATGAACCTCTGAGGATCTTTGATTCTGGAAGAAGGATCCTTGAAGTTGGGAGTTGAAGGATCCTTGGTGATACATCCCAGAGGATCCTGGTTGAAGGAACGAGGATCCTTGAGTTTGCTGACCCATGGATCCCTGTTGAAGGATAGAAGATCCTTGCTGGAAAATCGAGGATCCTGGAGCATGCTGACCCATAGACACTTGTTTAAGGATAGATGATCCTTGAGAAAGTTGAGCCAAGGATCCTGGAGGGGTGAAATCCAGCATCCTAGGTACCAAAGGAGTCTGATCCTCGAGTGACCTCTTGTTCTTCTTGAGATCTTCTATCTCACGAAGGATCTTCTTATTAGTCTTGTTCTGCTGCTCCATGTATGCCTTAACCTGTGAAAACATAGCAGAAACATCATTGTTAGAGTTAACCACCGAAGTAGCAGCAGTGGTTTTCGAGCTCTAGAAGACTGGTAGTTGCGTCTTGCTTCCAGCAGCAGTAGGTCATTGTGCTCCCGTAATTGGCGGAGGCATCGGTGGAAAAGTCCTTGATGAGAGAGGAACCGTAGCCAGCATAGTTGATGAAGCGGAGGTTGATTGAGAGGCCATTGATAGTTGTTAGGCCACGATTTTTATACTGAGGATCCTTTATCCTTGACTGTCTTATGGATAGTTTATCCTTGAAATATACATCAGGATATAAAAGATCGACGATTCTTGGTATTGTTTGTTTACTAATGATTGCCTTTAGTATGGTGATGTGTTAGACATGTATATCAACTGTAAGACGAACTTGCATCAATTATCCTCACAAGACAACCTTTAGCTGGAGCATGGATCCAGGATCCTACTTCAATGTAGCTGATTATGGATGAACTAATGTGAAGATGAACGCGTTAATATCAATAACGGCTATAAGACTAGTTCTCCCGCTTATATCGCTACTGGGTGGCTATTGGCACGTGGTCAAAGGTCGTGGAGCGGCTAAGTGGAAGACTTCCGAATAGATAGGGAATATTGTTATTGTTATTATCTTATATATACGAGATATGATCGAGCTAGAAACACACATGTATCTACACACACACTAGAGCAGAACTGAACACTCTCTCTATTCACTAGCTTTTATTGTAATCTCGATCATAATCTCCTCAAACACTTGTAATACCTTTTTTGTTAATCAATAAACACGACGGTGATAGTTTTCACCGTCCGGGGGTTTTTTGTGCCGGAGACCACGGTAATCATATACTCACCGACCAAAGGTTACCTTGTTGATCATTGACTAAAGTAATCCGACCAAAGATTATCTTGTTAATCCTTGACCGGAATTATTTTACCAACGATTGCCTAGATAAGTTTTGACCGAAGTAAGACTATCGTGATTAAGGGCTTTTTCCCTCATGACCAAATCATTGTGTCCACCTATATTACAATCATACACTCGCTTTTACCGAGTTAGCACCTTACCTCACTTAACAGATTTGGATACGTGATCCTTGACAGATTTTTGTCCAAAACAATTTGGCGCCCACCATGGGGCAATTGGTGCTATAATCCATATTATTATTATTATCATTCTCAACTTTTTCATACCCATATCACCATCAATGGCCTCTCAATCATCCTCTGCTTCATCAACCATGCCGTCTACGGTCCCTCTCTCATCAAGGACTTTGCCACCGCTGCCTCCGCCAATCACGGGAGCACCAAGGGTTGCTGCTGCTGGAAGCAAGACGCAACTACCAGTCTTCCAGAGCTCGAAAACTGACGCTGCTGCCCCGGTGGTTTGTACTAACAGTGATGTTTCATCTATGTTTTCGCAGGTTAAAGCATACATGGAGCAGCAGAACAAGACTAATCAGAAGATCCTACGTGAGATAGAGGATCTCAAGAAGAACAAGAGGCCAGCAGAGGATCTCACCCCCTTGATGCCCAGGATGTTGGATTTCAGCAGTCCAGAATCCATGGCACAGTTCTCGCAAGGATCATCCATCCTCCAACCAGGGTCCATGGGTCAACAGGCTCAAGGATCCTCAATGTTTCAGCCAGGATCCTCTATCCTTCAATAAGGGTTCATGGGTCGCCAGGCTCAAGGATCCTCACTCTTTCAGCCAGGATCATCTACTCATCAACGGAGGCCCGTGAGTCAGCAAGATCAAGGGTTCTCGTTAGATCAGCCAATGTCATCTAACTTCCATCAAGGATCCATGGGTCAGCAAAGCCAAGGATCCTCATATTATCGACAAGAGTCAACCTTCTTTCCGCCGGGATCTACTGGAACATATCCTCAGCAAGGATCCTTATTTCAGAATCAAGGATTCTCAGGCGTCCAACATCAACGATCCTCCGAAGTCCATGAAGAAGATATAATCCCCATGCAGACCATAGCTTCTAGAGGACCTACTCCGATTGCTGACTCCTCTTATCCTAAATACTCGTTTGGAATACCAAACTCCACCCAGAAGAGAGGTAACTGGTACGATCCTATATCTTTAGATACTAACCATGTTCCCATGCAAGATTCAGGTATCAACCAGGCCATGGCCAGAGAATTACAGAAGTTAAAGGATATGATATCCAGTGTGGGAGTGATACGTCCAATCCCTAAAATACCAGAGGGAAGTCACAAATTATCCAGATTCGCTCCGCCCATATGTGATGCTGAAATCCCGAAGCGGTTTCAAACTCCCAACATGAAGACGTATGATGGGAGCACAGATCCTGAGGAACATGTTGCTCAATATCGGGATAGAATGGAAATTAATCCTGTATCTGAGAAACTCAAAGGGGGCTTGCCTTTGTAAAGGATTTGGAGCCACATTAACGGGAGCTGCACTAAAATGGCTGCTAAGTCTTCCCCCTTTCTCAGTTACATCTTTCTCTCATTTAGTTAATTTGTTTAACACTCAATTATCCTGTAGTCGGAAATTTGAGAGGTTGACCAGTGATTTGTATCGTGTTATCCAAACCAGTGATGAATCCCTTAGGGATTTCATTACGAGGTTCGGAAAGGAAGATCTAGAAATCCCAAACCTTGATATGACTACTGCTGTTGAAGCATTCAAGATGGGAATTCAAAAGAGCTCCCCTTTTTATGATGATTTAGTGATGACTCCATGCAGGACATTAGATGAAGTCAGAAGCAGAGCATTGAGATACATCCGCTTAGAAGAAGATAAAAAGATCCAGTATCGTCTCGGTGGATAGATGAAACAAGAAACTCCTGAGAAGAATAAAGGATCCTGGAACAGGAACAACAATGCGAAGCCGTATGCCAAGTTCAACAATCAGAACGTACGGGCAGTTGAAGAAGGAGAAGGCAACAAAGACTATCCTTGCATCTCCAACTATTGTTTCTCTGTAGACACTCATGGCTTGATTTGTGCCATGAAGGATTTGGGAGAAAAAGCAAGGTGGCCCAGAAAAAATGAAAAGGTTGTCGGCTTCAAGGACAAGTCTAAGTGGTGCGCTTTCCATGAAGATTTTGGCCACGCAACAGAAGAGTGCATCGCCTTAAGGAAAGAAATTGGGTACCTTCTGAGCAAAGGTCACTTTAAAGAACTCTTGGGAAGAAAGAAATCTAAGATCCAGGATCCTGAAGATCTTCCACAGAAAGCGACACCACCGCCACCAGATGCTCATGTGATCAACTTCGTGTCCAGAGATTATGATCTATTTAAAGATTCGTGTACCATCAAAGAGAATTCCGTAGAGAAGCTCGAGTTGGATGATGAAAGAAGACCGCTCATCCCCACTACTCGAATGACTGATCAAAGAATATTTTTCAAATCAAAGATCCAGGATCTTCAGCAGGACAAGCTGGATACGCAAGCAGTCAGTTTCATCTCTAGAGGATCAGGCATATGTGGAACTTCTTTCTCCGCAGCAAAAAGACTTGCCAAGGAGATCAAGATGGATAACGGGGATCATCCGATAGTGTCAACAACATTAACAACAGACAAAAGAATCTTCTTCGACGAAGAAGACAAGCTGAACATCCAGGATCCTCATCAAGACGGTTTGATTATTACTTTATTTATCTGTAACCATTATGTGCGCAGAATCCTAGTGGACGGTGGCAGCTCGGTCAACATTATCCAACATGATGTCCTGAAGAAGATGAACATCCCGGATTCCGAAATCGTTCCTAGAACGTCGGTGCTGGTCGGCTTCAGTGGCGAAACTAAAAAGACATTGGGGACATCAACTTGCCAATCTGTATCGAAGGGTTAAATTCATATAAAAAATTTTGTGTTATAGATAACCTCTTCTGTAGCAATGTTATTTTAGGTAGGCCCTGGCTCCATGGAATGAAAGCAGTAGCCTCAACATATCACCAATGTATCAAGCTACCAACCCCTTGGGGAGTCGTGAAGATAGTATGTGATCAAGCGGAGGCCAAAAACTACTATTCATCGTCAATGAAGCCAAAAGCCAAGCCAACCATAGCATAGCAATTACAGCAACATCCTAGAAACGTGCTGGAGGCTCGGGAGAAAGACCTTAAAGAAGTATCATTGGACCCCGAAGATTCAGAAATAAAGGTGTTCCTAGGATCCAATATCCCCAGTAAGATCGAGGAGGATATAGTATCCTTCTTATCGCGAAGAAGATCCACTTTTGCTTTCAAGCACTCGGATATGACAGGTATTTCAAAAGAGGTAATCACTCATAAACTCGGCCTTGATTTATCTATAAAACCCGTCCATCAGAAGCGAAGGAAGTTCGCTCCTAAGAGGAACAAGATCATACAAGAAGAAGTTGAAAAACTTCTTAAGGCCGGTATGATCAGAGAGGTTCAATATCCTCGATGGCTAGCTAATGTGGTCGTTGTTTCAAAAAAGAATGGAAAGTGGAGGGTGTGTGTCGATTTTACCGATTTAAACAAGGCATGCCCCAAAGATCCTTTCCCATTACCACATATAGATTCCATGGTGGATGCAACGGCTGGACATGAAATGCTTACCTTTATAGATGCTTCCTCTGGATTCCAACAAATTTAGATGGAACCATCTGATCAAGAAGATACAGCATTCATGACTCCAACCGGCATATATTGTTATACTGCTATACCATTTGGACTAAGAAATGCAGGGGCAACATATCAAAGACTGGTGAACATGATGTTCAAGGATCAGTTAGGCAAAACCATGGAAGTCTATATAGATGACATGGTGGTGAAATCAAAGAAGGCCGAGGATCACCTCAGGGATCTCGAAGAAGCTTTCAATATCCTTGACCAGTACAATATGAAATTGAATCCGTCAAAATGCCACTTTGGTGTTAAGGATGGAAAGTTTCTGGGATATATTGTGACTAAAAGAGGAATTGAAGCAAGCCCTGAGCATATTGAAGCCATCATCAACCTAAAGTCGCCTGCAAATGCCAAGGATGTCCAAAGGCTCACGAGAAGAATAGCCGCTCTCAATAGATCCATCTCAAGATCCTCCGAGAAATGCAAAGACTTCTATGACATTATTAGAAAGAATAAGAAGTTTGAATGGACAGAAAAGCATGAGGCTGCGCTTAAAGCCTTGAAGGATCACTTATCCTCAGCTCCAGCTCTAATGAAGCCTGTGGATGGAGAATCCTTATATCTGTATCTAGCAGTTTCAGGTAAAATAATAAGTGCCGTCCTCGTCAAGGATCATGAAGGTGAACAACACCCGGTATATTATGAAGGTTGGCCAAGTGGGATGTGAAGCTGAGTGCATATGACATTCAGTATGAGCCTAGAACAGCTATCAAATCGCAGGCACTAGCAGACTTTGTGGCTGATTTCAGCAGTGACATGCAAAAGGAGGCTGATTTAGAAGTCCAACAACTAGAAGAAGCCAAGGATCCTTGGATCCTCTTCACATATGGAGCATCCAACGTAAGGGGAACAGGATTAGGGATCCTACTGAAATCGCCACAGGGGGACATATTACCCCAATCCATAGCTTGTGAGTTCCAGACAACAAACAATGAAGCAGAATACGAGGCTTTAATCGCAGGTTTGCAATTAGCCAAAAGCATGAGGATCAGGTATCTTCAAGTTTATGTAGATTCTTTATTAATAACTAACCACTTTAATGGCTCGTATGCTGTTAAAGGTGAAAAACTAATGAAATATTTAGATATTGTGAAGGAATTGTCAAAATCCTTTGAAATATTTAGTATAACACAGGTACCAAGGGAAGAAAAAGTTGGGGCAGATGCCTTAGCAAACTTAGCCTCATCTCTGAAGATTCCTGAGGATTTGAAAATCCCAATAATCCACATTCTCTCGCCAGCAGTAGAAGAACAGGAAGTGAGAGAGATAACAAATGATAAAGAAGTCGTACTCTGGGATCCTTTATCCTTAAACAATAAAGGATCATGGATCCATCCAATCAAGAACTACATTCAGACTGGAGAAATTCCAGCCACAGAGAATCCCAAGTCCTTCAAACTCAAGGTATCCCAATATATTTTGTTAAATGATATGGTATATAGAAAATCTCTTCCAGGTCCATATTTAAGATGCATCGAGGATCCTGAAATCCAAGAAGTGCTCAAGGATTTCCATGAAGGAGATTGAGGCAATCACACAGGTGGGAGAGCACTATTTTCCAGAATACTTAGAACTGGATACTTCTAGCCAACAATGAAGAAGGATGCGGTGGAATATTCAAAGAAATGCGATGCTTGTCAAAGACATGCGAATATCCTTCATCAACCAGCAGAACCTCTATATCCTATATCCTCCTCATGGCCTTTCATGAAATGGGGTATGGATATTGTAGGCAAACTGCCAAAAGCACCAGGTGGAAAGGTCTTTATGCTTGCTAGGACTGACTACTCTTCCAAATGGATTGAGGCAGAAGCGTTTGTACAAGTCCGAGAAAAGGAAGTAATATCTTTTATTAAACGAAATATTATAACTAGATTTGGTACTCCCGCTGAAATTATTTGTGACAATGGTTCCCAGTTTATCGGGAAGAGAACCACTAACTTTTGTGACAGTTGGGGCATCAAAATGATTACTTCCACTTCGGTTCATCCTCAAGCCAATGGCCAAGCAGAGTCTGGCAACAAGATCATCATCAACAATCTAAAGAAGAAACTAGGATCCAAAAAGGGAAAATGGGCTGAAGAACTTCCTTATGTTCTTTGGGCCGACAGAACTACGCCCAAAAATGCAACAGGCCAAACACCCTTCTCTTTGGTGTTTGGATCAGAAGTAGTGATTCCCACAGAAATGGTGGTCCCTACTACAAGAACCATCATCCGTGATCCTGAAGCCAACGAAGGAATCCTTCTTGAAGACTTGGATACTTTAGAAGAACTCAGAGACCTAGCAAAGATTAGAATGTCAGCTTATCAACAAAGGGTAGCTGGGGCATACAACAAAAATATCAGAGTTAGAAGATTTCAAGAAGGAGATCTAGTATTGAGGAAAGCCTTCCAAAACACAACAAATCCGGCTGATGGGAAGCTAGCACCCAAATGGGAAGGACCTTATCAGATTGAGTCGGAAGCAGGAAAGGGGGCATATCATTTGCTCACAATGGAAGGCAATAGACTACCAAGAGCATGGAATGCTATCCACCTAAAGAAGTACTTTTTCTAATCAGGATTCAATATCCTGAAAGGATATATTATCCTTAAAGGATCAAGCATCCTAAAATCGGTAATATCTATCTGATTACTTATCTATTTTTTATTCTTGTTATTCTAAGGATAATATATTCTTAACATTTATCTTTTCCAAGTTTTTAAGTAACAATGCAGATTTTAATAAGAGGTTCAAAGTCTAAGAGGTTGGCCACCTCTCCTTTACATATAAGGTACTTTACTATTTCCCTTGGCCTTGCCCACGATTGGGTATGACCCCCGATGGTCATATCCCCTAAGGTTTAAAGGTTTTCACCTTTCTTATAAATAGAGTTTCTACACTCTCGCCTGGAGCGCACGTTATCCAAAGTATGGTCCGGGGCAGCGGGACCAGTACACACTTAGTGGCTGACAATTTCGTTGCTTTCGGCTATATGGAGGATCCTACGATATATGGCAGACGTACCATTTCCTAAGGTTTTAGGGGTTTTCACCTCTTCCCAAGGGCCTTGTCGCCAGTATTAATTCTAAAGGTTTTAGGGGTTTTCACCTCTTCTCAAGGGTCATGTCGCCAGTTTAACACCAGATTATTTTTGGGCTTGTCCCCAAATTATTATTGGGCTTATCCCCAGATTATTTTTGGGCTTGTCCCCAGTTTATTATTTGGGCTTGTCCCCAGTTTATTATTTGGGCTTGTCCCCAGCTTAATGGGTTTGATCCCAGTTAACATTATGAAATATTTGCAACAGAATCACTAAGCTGTCTACGAAGATCAGACACATAAGGATCCTGGATCCTAAAACTATCCCTTCAAGGATCGTTGAGAATTCAACATTTCTTGTAACTTAGGTCTATCTAGACCTTCTGGTATGATTTCTATTAATTAACCTTTGCGTTATATTTATTTCAATAATTTTAAACATATCAGTTTATGAGGCTATTCCTTTAAAATTGTTTTATAATTGGTTAACCTATTTTAAGGATACTTTATCCTAGAATTTACCATTTGAAAGAATTCTCTTATGAAATTTTTATCAATTATTGAAGATATGATTTCCTACTATTTATTTTCTGAGGATATTTTATCCTAAAAGATTTTCTAAAGGATCTTTTATCCTATACGTCTTTTACTTAAAATTATTTTCCAAATTATCAATAATGCTAAACTTATATTTAACAAGTGTTTGAAAGTAAATAAACAAATAGATAGTCAAAAGATTTATATATTAACTAGAGTAAGCCCCAAGGACTTATCCAAAATTACCTAACCCGGACTTCACCATACGAAAAGATGGACCATCCATCCGGGTTAAGTAAGAGTTACTAACGGTTCATAAAGTGCAGGAAATTAAAAACAGGGGCAACAAAGGCTTCATCCCCACAAACAGAGGATCCCTCCACCTTTGTCACCCCCGCCAATTGTCTTAAGGATCATAGGTCCTTTATCCTAAATGCTATTGTTCATTACAGTCCATAATACTTGTTCATAAAAACATCAACACCAAATAAAAAGTGGGCCCGGGCCTTGTCTTTAATATCCTTCATCGCCCACTCAAGCTGCATCATCAACCGCAGCATCATCTCCGCCCTTGCTAGCTTCAACCGCCTCCTTAACGCCACTGGTCCCGGCCTCAGTGTTCTCAAACATCTCCTCGTCGTCCTCACCACCAAGGTCATCAAGAGCAGCCTTCCATTTCTCAACGTCCCAAGCCGACTTGTCGAATGCGGGATCACGGCCTCAGTCGCCATCTTGATCCGCGCTTGGAAGATTGACCTAGCAGCCCACACTTTGGCTTCATCAGTTGCCTGCTCCACTGCCTCTTGACGCTGGGCTTCAGCTGAGGATATCTGATCCTCCAATTGTTTCATGAATTGGATCATAGCCTTATCCTTGGCAACCGTAGCCTTTCCTAACCCTGCCATCTTCTCACTCATCTGAAGGATAGTCTTCTCATAATAATCCCTCATAGCGACCACATCCTACCAATAAACTCCATGTCAAGATTGGAACATGTTGGTGCATAGATGTCAGTAGTTCATATGTCAAATGTCTGTAATCGAGTCTGTAATATTGTTTGTGTATTTGTTTGTAAAAGCGAAGTTGTTGACAAGTTCGCTTAGGCGAACTTGTTGAACGAGCGAAGTTATAGACAACTTCGCCTGAGGCGAAGTTGTCGTGTATTTATACTGTTTACGGGTTTACTGTTTAGAGGTTGATTAATTTGGTTATTTACGTGTAATTCATTGAGTCGAGTGACGTGAGGTCGAGAGGCTGTAAGTAACACGGTTCGAGTTATCAATATAACGTGGTTTTGTTCGTATCGTGTGTTCGTGTGTTCTTGAGTTTATATTCTACGTCCGTAACGATCTACACAGGGATTCCGCACCTGTGTATATCGGGATATCTCGTGTGATCCGTCCGGGGAACCTACAATTGGTATCAGAGCTTTTGCTCGATTGTGTGGTTCGGGATATTCACGCGGGTGTAGAATTCGTTCCATTTCGGGTATTACCGGGACGAGTTTGTGGTGTTTTTGCTCATTCTAGCCTCCTACCAGTGTGTTCAAGCCATTAAACTTTCAAAATCGTCGTTAAAATCCATTTTTCAGATCTGCAGAAAGTTCAAGTTCGTCAGGCGAAGTTGCTGTTCATCAGGCGAAGTTGCCGTCAGGAAACGTAGGGTTTCAGCGAAGATATAAGGAGAAGCGAAGTTATTCACAACTTCGCCTACCTTCTCAACTTCGCCTCACTCAGCGAAGTTCTCATCAAGTTCGCCTAGTTCAGCGAAGTTCTCTTCAAGTTCGCTTACTTTCTAAGTTCGCTTACCCTAAGCGAAGTTATTCTCAACTTCGCCCACTCACGCGAATTTAAGAAGAATCCAGCGAAGTTATTACTTAAGCGAAGTTATCCTTAACTTCGCCTACAGTACTGTTCAGAGGAAATTTTTTTTTAAAACTTCGCCCTTTTCAGAATTTTTCGGGTGTCTTAGTCTTCAAGAAGGATGTCGTCGATCAAGATTTCGGAGCTTGTCAAGATGGAAGTTGAAGCGGGGTCAGCTACAAAGGCCCCAAGGTTGCTGAAGGGAACCGATTTTGTCGCGTGGAAAGATCGGTTCATCCAATACGTTAAGTACCAGGATGCAAAAATGTGGGTATGCATCCAAGATGGATATATTCCACCAATCATGGAGTATGAGGGTCGAGACCAAATCAAGAAATACAGTAAAATGGAAGAGGAGGAGAAGAAGATGTATGAAGCCGAAAGCAAGGCTCATGCTGCAATCACAATGGCTCTTCCACAGGAGATCCTCCATACATTCAGAAAGTATACATCAGCTAGAGAGCTTTGGGAAGCTCTTGAGAGCAGATTCGAAGGAAATGTAGGTATTCGAGCGTCAAAGATAAAGTTGCTCAAAACTCAATTTTCAGTCTTTAAGTACTTGAAGAACGAATCTCTTGATGATATTATCACTCGATATTATCATCTAATGACTGAATTGAGTAACTACTCCATTTCATACCGAGAAGAAGAGATTGTGGAGAAACTTCTCGATGCTCTCCCACCAAAATGGGAGATGTATACTGTACTGATGAGAGAAGACAAGGACTTCTCTACTTATGATCTTGAAACCGCTGTCAACAAGCTCAGAACTTTTGAGCTTAATATGGTAAGAAAAGAAACATCTATGGATCAGGTTCAAGATCCAGGCATGTACGGTGCGAAAGTAAACTCCAATACAAGTTCAAAGACTGATTCTGCCGCCTACTACTCGAAAGGTGAGTCGGGTGCTAATTCTTCACAGGAGAGGCATGTATTAGTAAACTCAAATGGGGATGTTTGCTTTGTTGCGGGTGGATCAAGTGGTACTCAACAGACAGCAAGCCAGAGTAGTGGATCTTCAAGTTCCTCAAGCAATAATTACACTAAGATGCCAATGAGCGTCAAATCTGCTGAAGAGCAGTTTGGCCTCTACGCTTCATTTATTGCTTGTAGGTTCCTGGACGGATCGTACACGAGATATCCCGATATACACAGGTGCGGAATCCCTGTGTAGATCGTTACGGACGTAGAATATTAGCTCACGAACACACGTACACACAATACGAACGACCACACGTTATATTGATAACTCAAACCGAGATGCTTACAGACTCACGTCAATAGACTCACACGTAACTGAACTCGATCAACCAAAAACCTAAAATGACCAACAGAAAAACCGACCTAAACAGTAACCCGTAGGTTACTTATATACACGACAACTTCGCCTCAGGCGAAGTTGTCAATAACTTCGCTCGTTGAACAAGTTCGCCTAAGCGAACTTGTCAACAACTTCGCTCGGTTAACAAGTTCGCCTAAGCGAACTTGTCAACAACTTCGCTGTTACACAAACAATTACATAAACAATATTACAGACTCGATTACAGACTTTATACATATGAACTACTGACATCTATGCACCAACAGACTCCCCCTTGGCAGTAGCTTCATATCTTGATCTTTCAGCTCTTGTCTTGTAATCATGTATCTTCATGCGTGCACTCCTTCTCTAACACACACCGTGACTACTCGCTGATATTTCCTTGCTTCATCCTTCCAAGCAGGAATATAGAATATCTTCTTTTCGTTCAACGCTTGCAAATCAGCTTTCGATAAGTTAACAAGATGCATCGGGTCATACACCCTCAGCACTTCTTGTTCATCTTCGTCTTCCATCACGGCTTCAGCAGTCTGGAAATCAACGTACCAGCATTTTAGATTCTTCAACACATCTTGAGGCATATTCTTCATTGGAACCTCCTTGATGCATCGGATCGACTTGTACTTCATCACCATCCATGGCTTGCCATCTGCTCTCAATCCCCTCTCTTTATCTTCCACTAACTTCCCTTTTTGAGGCTTCAGAAGCTCAAACTTTTTATCTTTTACGCCTTCTTTCCACACAATCTTCTCAATCATTCTCGCCATATTATTGTCACTTCTGTTTATCAGGCCTAATCTGCCCAAATCTTTCACCTCGCATTCTGGCAACGTGTTGAGAGATCTCAACATTCTCCTGAAGTATTGAATGCCATCATAACGTTTTACCACAAATAACTTGATCTGTTCATCATAAATCCAACAGATTATCCCCTTCTTCGCCTCAACATAGCCTTTAATGTTATAGCTTTTCTTGAACATGGCTGGAACAGCAGGCTTCTTGGTCTTGATAAACCAATAAGCACAGCCTTACTTCCACCTAGGCTGCTCCTCCCACTCAGTAGTCTCATCCATCTCAGCCCTCACATCGGCTTTCTCAACCTCAGGGATCTCGTGTTCGACATTTTCTTCCACAATCTCTCATTCCTCTATCACATCCTCAACAATAATTTCTGCACCAATCTTTTCAATCTCACTGATTGGCAGAACATCTTCATCAAATAATACATCGTCGCTGAACATGTCATCATCAAGTTCCTTCAGCGCATCGATCACGTCATCATCACCACCAGCCGCTTCGGTAGACTCCCCCTCAGCTGTGGAAGCCCCAAGAGCTTGTGAGGTTCTTGGCAGCTCACCACCTGCACCTTCCGGTGCATTGGGATCATCGTCTCGGTCTTCTCTACGCTTGGTCCTCAACTCATCTCCTCTACAGCTCATCTCCCCCTGAGATGCCAAGAAAACCTTCAAGGCATCTATTATTTTCCCGTGCTCAGCCAGGAGGGATGCCTGCAGTTGATTTGCTTCCACTAGGCTTTGAATAGTCTTTGACTGCTCAGCTACAATCCGCTCTAGTGAAGCTATCCGTTCCGAGTCAGAACTGGGCGTGTCCGCAGGTGGTACCGTACCCGATACTCCTGCAGAAGTGGTGACCGTAGACTCAACAAATCGTGCTACTACCACCGGTGGAGTACGCGATTGAGGTGGTAGAGACACAATTTCTGGAGCCGACGTCTGGACGGCCGTGACCGATGGAGTGTCAGCCGACGATATAGCCACTACGGGAACAACCGTAGCGCTTGTACTCGATATCTGCACAGAGGTAGGAACAAGGGACATACCAGACAAGGCAGGTGGAGCAAAACGTGCAAACCTTGAAGTCTCTCCGGCTCCAACACCCATACCTGTCGTTTCCCTTCTTGAGCGCTTACGCACCAGCTGCACAGCCTCTTCTTCATCAGCTTCCTCATCTTCGTCATCAACAATTCTCTTCTGCTTACCCACCGTTCTCTCATGTCTCACCATCATCTGTCTGGCCTCTTCCATTACATCATCAAAATCAGCTTGTGGACCCGAGACTGGTATATTCTCATGTGGATCAAATCGGTCCATATCAAACAACCCTTGCCCGCCGAACATGGCGTCAAGATCAATCTCAGAAGCTGGCACAGCAGCAGATACAGCAGTAGATACAGCAGTAGATACAGCAGGCGCAGCTGATACAGCCTGGGGTGCTGCCGCCTGTTGTTGTCTTGGATCCCTAAACTCGTCCCCTGCCGCAGGCACATACTCCGGGTTAATAAGATACCCAAAAAGCGGAGTATGCCTGGGACGCAGCTCAGGCTTGCTTCGTGCGCTGGAAGTGCGACACTGAGCAAAGATACGTTTCGTCACAAATTCAACGTATCGAATAGGGCGTCTTTGAGGTAGCGACGGAGCCACATGATTTAAAATCATCTGTAGGAATCGTGGATACATTGTAAACCGCTCACGCGCCACAGCCTTCCTCTGACGATCGATCTCGTAAAAGATCATCTGACTAAAAGAATATCTTTTATTGTAAGTCAGGGCAGTCATAGCAGACTGCATCGTCGCACCCTTTCCATCAGTGCCCGCCTTCCGTCCTGACATACAGACTATCATGACATGCATTAGGAAGCGCCACTGATCTAATAAGAATCCTTTCCTTCGCTGTGTATCACCTAAGAGACCTGAATACCCCATCCTTAGGAACGCGCCATCACGAAAAGGAGCAACAAACTCCGTGGGGTCATCTCTTGTTTCTTCTCCAAATTGCAACGCCACCCGTATGTGTTCAGAGGAAAACTGAACAACTTGACCATTAACGGTGGCTCGCATCACCGGGGGCTCATCTCGGCAATCATACTCTACCGTCTGCCAAAAGTCTTCTATATTCGGTAGTGAAATAGGCAGGGTAGTTGTGATAGCGTGAAATATTCTTGAGCGTAGGAGAAAGGTAATAATCTCCCTGTAGTCTTCCACGCCTTTTGCATCTGGATCTAGAGTGATGAACTGGTTATGAGCCGGAAAGAATAGCCTCTGATCGTCACCGTCATCACCACCAGCTCCTCCAACAGCAGCCATATCTGCACTAAACGAACTAAGTTAGATAACCGTTAAGCAACTCACAAGTTCGCTTTATACCATGAGCGAAGTTGTGATCAGACATGTATAGGCGAACTTAAAGGTGAGGCGAAGTTGGAAACAACTTCGCTTCATCTATAAGTTCGTCTAATTATTTTAAGTAAACTGGTCTAGGCGAAGATAAGTTTTAGGCGAAATTAAGCTTCAGGCGAAGTTGCGGATAACTTCGCCTCAAGCGAAATTAAGCCCCAGGCGAAGTTGCGGATAACTTCGCCTAAACCCTAACTTCGCCTTCATCTGAATCGGCGATTGTTCAAATTCAAACGGCCAAAAATCCGATGATTTCGCACGATTTGACGATCCAGGAGAGAAGAACACAACATAATAATGTTATTAAGACGAAAAGTTCGTCCATGAACACGTAACACAAGTTTGAAAAAACTCGGTTTTGAATATCCGACGACCCGAGGTCTCGAACCGGGTAAAAACGTCTATGAATGAACATGTTAGTGATGTATATCGACAACACGTACCCTCAAGTGATAATCGAAACTGGAAACGAAGATCGAAATCGGAATAGAAAACAAGTTCGCCGGAAAATTCTTAAGTTCGCCGGAAAATTCGGAGCTTAAGTTCGCTGATAACTTTGAAAATAATGAAAATCACTGTTTGAAAAACCTTATATAGGGTCAGTATAGTTCAGGCGAAGTTACGGATAACTTCGCCTAGGCGAAGTTAAGCACAAGTTCGCCTGATTCAACAACCTCGCCTATAATTTCAAAATCAAACCTTTAAGTTTGAACATTTTGCAATTAACATTTGAAACTTCCAAAAAGAGTTAAACAAATATGATCATGTCTAAGTAACCAGTTATAAAATAATCTACAAAAATAGGAAAAACGTATAAAAATTTAACAAATAAGGGATCAAATTTCAGTCTAGTCAGGGACACCCCGTTTTAGAAAAGATCCTAACAGGAATCATACTAACTACGTGACTGTTACATAGATCCGTGTTTAGCTGTATTATGACATATAGAGACAGGTTGTAAGCAGGTAATATACTTAAGATGGTTTTCATCGTTTCTGTGATACGAGTTAGGTTCAATTAATCCTTAAAATTTAAGTGGGCAACAACTCAGAAATATTGATGCCTCCTATCTATCTTCAAAGCGTATTTGGTTTTCCCCAAGTCACCCCGAATTGACTTCGACCCATAGTGTCTGATTAACTTGTAAGTATTCTATGTCTGGATCCCGTATTCATTCTTACTCCATGATTGAGAACTCTCGATATCTTGAACTCTCTAATGTTACAATAACTTCATAAGTACTATTTTTTTTTTTAAACATACTTAAGACTTCAGAGTAATAAATAACTGCAAGTCCCGAATCTGGATCACTGCAGTGTCTTGAAACGCTTTCTTCACGGGAATCAGAACACTTACGGGCTCGTGTATGACTGGGTAATCACTTTTCTGCCTATCATTCGGAAAGATATACATGAAGACACGCAAAACTCTTAAGGAGTTTCCACATAAAATCAAGTAAATTTTAATTTGTATCACATCTACTTTTACGCACCATAAAAAGTTACCATGACATACAATGATTGTCCTAAAGCCTTTTAAGCCTAATAACTTCACCAGTTACGCACACAAAGTTAGTATATATATCATTTTCCAAGGTTGGATCAATTTTCTGTTAAACATAGCAAAGAACTTCTTTACGAAGTATTAGACTTGAAAAGTAATTTCATTTCCCTAAAAAAATTTTGACTTCAGTCACCCCGATCACGTCAAAGTTTTCAGGTAAACGGCAATCCTGAAGATCCAATGGATCAACTGGACCGACCACATACAAGTATGTGTCCTTCTAACTATGTATGACCGACTAATTTTCAGCGACAGAAAGAAAACACATCATAACCGCCCCGGTCACTTTCAGTCATCTGGTTAATGGCGACCCTCATTCTCTAAGTAGAAACTAGGACCAAAACATATCCGAGGATATGTCCATCAATCTGAGGTAACCGACTAATTTTAAGCAATAGTGATGTTTTTTTTTTTCACACAATAAACACAAAAACATGGTTACTCGGGATTGATCATCCCGTTCAGCTCAATTAGGTTTTGAAATCTGGATTTATCAAAAGCTTTTGTAAATAAATCAGCGAAATTTTCCAGCGTATCGACCTTTTCGACCTTGATCAGTTTCTTCTCAGCACAATCTCGTATGAAGTGATGACGAATGTCAATATGTTTAGTTTTACTATGCTTCACGGGATTGTTAATTACTGAGATGGCAGCAGTGTTATCAATTAAAATCGGAGTGAGTAAGAAATTCAGACCATAGTCGCGCAATTGTTGCTGAATCCACAAAACCTGAGAACAGCAGTTGGATGCTGCCATATATTCAGCTTCGCACGTTGAGATTGCAACTGACGTCTGTTTCTTGCACTGCCATGAAACCAATCTTCCACCAAGAAACTGACAACCTCCTGTTGTCGACTTCCGACTCTGATTGCATCCTCCATAATCAGAATCTGTATATGCTACCAGTTCTACGTCTCCTCCCTTCGGGTACCACAACCCTAGCTTCGGCTTGCCTTTGAGATACCGCAAAATCCTCTTCACACCCTTCATGTGAGATTCCTTTGGGTTTGCCTGAAAACGAGCACAAAGACAAACAGCAAACATTATATCAGGCCTAGAAGCAGTTAAATACATCAAAGAACCTATTATAGCCCGATACTGAGTTTGGTCCACATCTGCGTCACCGTCAATTTCAGCTCCCAACTTGTGGTTGACGCAAATTGGAGTGTCAAATGGAGAAGAGTCCTCCATCTTGAAACGCTTGAGGACATCATGAACATATTTTGTTTGATGAATGAACATCCCATCCTTCTTTTGATCAACCTGCAATCCTAAAAAGAACGTTAGTTCACCCATAGCACTCATCTCGAATCTTTTCTTCATAACGGCCTCAAATTCCTGACACATGGAGACTCTTGATGCAGCAAATATGATGTCATCCACGTAGACTTGAACTAGGAGGAAGTCACTTCCTTCTCTCTTCACAAACAAAGTACTGTCGATCAAACCCCTTTCAAAACCATTTTCTAGCAAGTAGTCCGATAACGTTGAATACCAGGCACGAGGTGCCTGATGTAATCCATACAGCGCCTTGCTCAACTTGTATACGTGATCAGGAAAGTCTGGGTCAGGAAAACCCGGAGGTTGCTCAACATACACAACCTCATCCACTTTCCCATTGAGGAACGTACTCTTCACGTCCAACTGAAACACTTTCATCTTCTTGAACGCAGCAAACGCCAAAAACAATCGTATCGCTTCCAACCTGGCCACCGGAGTGAACACCTCATTATAGTCTATCCCCTCTTGCTGATTAAATCCTTTAACGACCAGCCTCACCTTGTTTCTTATAATGATCCCCTTTTCATCTCTCTTGCACTTGAACACCCATTTTGTGCCAATTGCATGCACATTTCTTGGTTTTTCAACCAAAGTCCAAACTTCCATCTTCTCGAATTGAGCCAACTCTTCTTGCATGGCCTCGACCCACGAGCTGTCCTTTAAAGCCATTTGATAATTTTTCGGTTCAATCTGGCTTATAAAGCAGGTATACAGGCATTCATCAATTATTCCTGTCTCCTTAATGCTTGTATAAACACAGGTGTGTTCATTCAAGCTGCTTCTCGTTTGTACACCTGAGGACACATCACCAATCACATTATTCAAAGGGTGATCTTTATAAATTCTCGTGGTCGGAACAGAACCGACATGCAAATTATCTTCCAAATTAGAAGAGATCTCATCAATGGTTGTTTCATGCTGAGAGTGAAAAGGATTGATAAATTCTTCCTCAGTTGAGGCAGCAGGGGTATCGATAGTGTTTGATGAGGAAGGTTGACATTTTTCAATCAGCTGTCTTTGCAATAGATTTTCTTCCTCATCGAGTATCATCTTCGTCGCAGCTCTCTCTTCTTCTTCAGAAATCTCCAAATCCGGTACGTTAAACGACTTAAAAAGTTTAACATAGTTGAAAAGCTCAGCAGGTCCATTGCTTGGTTTTGGCGGTTGGTAACTTGTGATGTCAGTGTTACATACCACCTCCACCTTGCAAGTCGAAGTATTGAAGACACGCCTGTTGGGAGTCCCAACAACATAACCGACTAAGATTCCTTCATCGGCTACTTCTCCAAATTTCGAATTTGTCTTCAAGATCGAACAAGGAGACCCGAATGGTTCAAGACCACTCAAGTTGGGCTTCCTTCCATGCATAAGCTCATAGCAAGTTTTACCAAGTCTCTTAACGGTTAACACTCTATTCAGAACATAGCAGGCTGTAGCGACTGCTTCAGCCCAGAACATCACAGGAAGCTTCGAATCTGCCAGCATAGTCCTGGCTCCTTCAATTAAAGTTCGGTTCTTCCTTTCAGCCACTCCATTCTGTTGCGGAGTATACGGAGCGCTGTATTGATGTTCAATTCCTTTCTGAAGACAGAAGATCTCCATTTCAAAATTCTTGAACTCTGTCCCATTGTCACTTCTGATGAACTTAACTGTTTTACTCATGACGTTCTCAACTTTAGTAATCAAACTCTTCACCATTTGAGCCGTCTCATCTTTCGATTTCAGAAAATATACCCACGAGTATCGCGAGTAGTCATCAGTGATCACCAAGCAGTAAGAAGTACCTCCTAGACTTTTTACATTCACTGGACCGAAGAGATCCATGTGAAGCAGTTCTAGAGTACTGGCAATTGAGTTGACCTTCTTGGTGAGATGGGATTTCTTGTGTTGCTTTCCCTTCTTGCATGCAATACATTTGTCTTCAAAGTTAAAACTTTTCAAGGGAACGCCCATCACAAGCCCATTTTTGACAATGTGGTTCATCTTCCGAAGATGAATGTGCCCCATTCTCCTGTGCCATAGTTCGGATTCTGATTCGCTTGCTTTCGTCAACAAACATGATTCTCCCAAGGCCATTTCAGTAGACCTCATATCCATCACATACGTATTTGTATCACGTGGAGCTGTCATCACTATCCACTCTTCTGGTATCTGAAAACCAGGCTTCAACACGATCGCCTCATTCTTCGTGAAGTGAACAGTATACTCCTTATCACAAATCTGCGACACACTCAGCAGATTGTGCTTCAGCTCTTCCACAAAATTTACATTCTCAAGTGTCATCTTCCCATTGGACACCGTTCCTTTCCCAGTAATTCTTCCTCCACTTTCACCAGCAAAACTAACTCTGGCTCCCTGAACAGGTTTTAAGTCGTGCAACAAGTATTTGTTGCCCGTCATGTGCCGGGAACAGCCGCTATCTACAATCCAAAGACTGTGGGCAGCCCTGTTCAACTGTTCCTGCACAATAAAGCAAATGATTAGAATCTAGGGACCCAAGACCAATTGGTCTTGGATCTATACATCCCGTACTTCTACTTTCCGAAGTTAGCATTTGAATAATTCCTGTCAGTCCTAGTAGGAAATCTCATTGGAGATTGAATAAGAGGCCTTCCAAACCTATGTGTATTGAAAGTATTATATCTTACGGTTTGGTGATTAGCATTGTAAAACTGAGGTTTGTTTTTGTGAAAACCTGAATTAGTTATATTTTGAAACTTTAAAGGGTTTTCATTTTTAACAGTATTAAAATTACCAGTAGACTTATGCTCAGTTTTAATAGGCCTCCCACCTCTGAATTTTGGCGTCAGAGGACAATCTGCAACAAGATGTCCTACCTTATTACACCGAAAACAACACCTATATTCCATTTTCTTTTCAAATGTTGTTTTGGATGTAGAGGCAGTGTTACCAGCCGTTCGTCTCACATAAGGTGGGACGTACGGGTTGAGTGGAGTACTCTTTTTAGAAGTTTTATCTTTATCTCCACCAGTGGGTAACACTACCTTCTCTTTTGTCTTACCCGATTCGGACAACTTATCCGAATCCGATTAGACTGGACTCGTAACAGAAATATTTACACTTGAAACAGGCGAACTCGTTTCGCCACTACTAACACTTGAATCTTTACTTGTAACCTTGATAGGAACTGTCTGAGGAACTTCAAAATCAGCAGATTTCTGTACACTAGGGTTAAAAGTGTAATTATGGTTATACGGTGGTGGAACCTCGTGATAACCAATTCCTCTTCTCTTTGTAGAGGTACCTTGATCACTAACAAGGTGATCAAGAATAGCTGAGGAATTTCGGAACTGCTCCAGTTTTCGGTTCAGTTCCACCACTTTCACCTGGTGGTCAGCAATCTGCTTTTCACGTTCAGCAATCAGTTTAGTCTTTTCTTCTAAAACCTCATAACTAAGATCAATAACTTCAATTTTCTCAGCAAGTTTAGTTTTTAAGCTTTTAACATCTTTTTCACATGCTTTAATTTTAACTTTGTAACTGTTTTCTCTTGCTTTTGTGTAGTGATGATCTTCTTTAAGAGTTTTAAATTCAGCATCTAAACGAACATACTGATCAGTCATGGTAGCAAGTTGCTCAGACAAATTCTCACAATTAGTACAAATAGATTTAGAACTTACCTCGGAGCGTTGATCATCGTTATCAGCCATGAAAGCTTTTTCCTTACCAGCAGCTTTCTCTTCTCCGGTAGTCTTCTCACGTTCTTCATTCTCAACCTTAGCCATATTTGCCTGTTCATTATTTTCATTCAAATGCAGGTTCCAGTTGTATTCACCTGCTTCTCTGGACAGCATGGCATTTACTTCTTTAGTACTTCCAATGTGCTGTGGGGATCGGCCCTGACCACGCTCAACTCTCTCGTTTCTGCAATGTTTGGCAAAGTGCCCGTTTTGTTGACAGTTATAGCACCTTACCTTGGACTTGTCGAACCCTGGTCTGCCACCAACAAACTTTCTCCCCGTCTTCCTCATGAACTTCTTCACTCGCCTCACTATCATGGCCATCTGCCATTGTAAATCCATCTCCTCCAGATCATCAGCATCGATATGGTCATAGTCTTCATCTAGCATTGCCGGATCAACTACCTTTCCTTGAATATAGTTTTCGTATGAAGCAATAAATGAAGCATAGAGGCCAAACTGCTCTTCAGCAGATTTGACGCTCATTGGCATCTTTGAGTAATTATTGCTTGAGGAACTTGAAGATCCACCACTCTGGCTTGCTGTCTGTTGAGTACCACTTGATCCACCCGCAACAAAGCAAACATCCCCATTTGAATTTACTGACACATGCCCCTCCTGTGAAGAATTGGCACCCGACTCACCTTTCGAGTAGTAGGCGGCAGAGTCAGTTTTTTAAATTGTATTGGAGTTCATTTTCGCACCATACATGCTTGGATCTTGAACCTGATCCATAGATGTTTCTTTCCTCACCATATTAAGATCAAAAGTTCTGAGCTTGTTGACAGCGGTTTCAAGATCATAAGTAGAGAAGTCCTTGTCTTCCCTCATTAATACAGTATACATCTCCCATTTTGGTGGGAGAGCATCGAGAAGTTTTTCTACAATCTCTTCTTCTCGGTAGGAAATGGAGTAGTTACTCAATTCAGTCATGAGATGATAATATCGAGTGATAATATCATCAAGAGATTCGTTCTTTAAGTACTTAAAGACTGAAAATTAAGTTTTAAGCAGCTTTATCTTTGAGGCCCGAATGCCTACATTTCCTTCGAATCTGCTCTCAAGAGCTTCCCAAAGCTCTCTAGCCGATGTATACTTTCTGAATGTATGGAGGATCTCCTGCGGAAGAGCCATTGTGATTGCAGCATGAGCCTTGCTTTCGGCTTCGTACATCTTCTTCTCCTCCTCTTCCATTTTATTGTATTTCTTTATTTGGTCTCGACCCTCATACTGCATGATTGGTGGAATATATCCATCTTGGATGCATACCCACATTTTTGAATCCTGGTACTTAACATACTGTATGAACCGATCCTTCCACGCAACAAAGTCGGTTCCTTTTAGCAATCTTGAGGCCTTTGTGGCTGACCCCGCTTCAACCTCCATCTTGACAAGCTCTGAAATGTTGATTGACGACATCCTTCTTGAAGACTAAGAAACCCGAAAAATTCTGAAATGGGCGAAGTTAGAAAAATTTCTTCGAAACAGTACTGTAGGCGAAGTTAAGTATAACTTCGCTTAAGTAAAAACTTCGCTGGATCCTTTGTAAATTCGCGTAAATGGGCGAAGTTGAGAATAACTTCGCTTAGGATAAGCGAACTTAGAAAGTAAGCGAACTTTGAAGAGAACTTCGCTGAACGAGGCGAACTTGAGAAGAACTTCGCTGAGTTAGGCGAAGTTGAGGAGATAGGCGAAGTTATGAATAACTTCGCTTCTCCTTATATCTTCGCTGAAACCCTACGAATCCTGACGGCAACTTCGCCTGATGAACAGCAACTTCGCCTGACGAACTTGAACTTTCTGCAGATCTGAAAAACGGATTTTAACGACGATTTTGACGATTTGAAGGCTTAAACACACTGGTAGGAAGCTAGAATGAGCAAAAACACCACAAACTCGTCCCGGTAACACCCGAAATGGAACGAATTCTACACCCGCGTGAATATCCCGAACCTCACAATCGAGCAAATGCTCTGATACCAATTGTAGGTTCCTGGACGGATCGTACACGAGATATCCCGATATACACAGGTGCGGAATCCCTGTGTAGATCGTTACGGACGTAGAATATTAGCTCACGAACACATGTACACACAATACGAACGACCACACGTTATATTGATAACTCAAACCGAGATGCTTACAGACTCACGTCAATAGACTCACACGTAACTGAACTCGATCAACCAAAAACCTAAAATGACCAACAGAAAAACCGACCTAAACAGTAACCCGTAGGTTACTTATATACACGACAACTTCGCCTCAGGCGAAGTTGTCAATAACTTCGCTCGTTGAACAAGTTCGCCTAAGCGAACTTGTCAACAACTTCGCTCGGTTAACAAGTTCGCCTAAGCGAACAACTTGTCAACAACTTCGCTGTTACACAAACAATTACATAAACAATATTACAGACTCGATTACAGACTTTATACATATGAACTACTGACATCTATGCACCAACATTGCTTCATATGAAAACTATATTCAAGGAAAGGTGGTTGATCCAGCGATGCTAGATGAAGACTACGACCAGATCGATGCTGATGATCTGGAGGAGATGGATTTACAATGGCAGATGGCCATGATAGTGAGGAGAGTGAAGAAGTTTATGAGAAAGACGGGGAGAAAGTTTGTTGGTGGCAGGCCAGGGTTCGACAAGTCTAAGGTGAGGTGCTATAACTGTCAACAAAACGGGCACTTTGCCAAAGATTGCAGAAACGAGCGAGTTGAACGTGGTCAGGGCCGGTCTCCACAGCACACTGGGAGTACTAAAGAAGTCAATGCCATGCTGTCCAGAGAAGCAGGTGAATACAACTGGAACCTGCATTTGAATGAAACTAGTGAACAGGCAAATATGGCTAAGGTTGAGAGTGAAGAACGTGAGAAGACTACCGGAGAAGAGAAAGCTACTGGTAAGGAAAAAGCTTTCATGGCAGATAACAATGATCAAATCTCCGAGGTAAGTTCTAAATCTTTTTGTACTAAATGTGAGAATTTGTCTGAGCAACTTGCTACCATAACTGATCAGTATGTTCGTTTAGATGCTGAATTTAAAACTCTTAAAGAAGATCATCACTTTACGAAAGCAAGAGAAAACAGTTACAAAGTTAAAATAAAAGCATGTGAAAAAGATGTTAAAAGCTTAAAAACTAAACTTGCTGAAAAAATTGAAGTAATTGATCTAAGTTATGAAGTTTTAGAAGAAAAGACTAAACTGATTGCTGAACGAGAAAAGCAGATTGCTGACCACCAGGTGAAAGTGGTGGAACTGAACCGAAAACTAGAACAGTTCAGAAATTCCTCAGCAATTCTTGATCACCTTGTTAGTGATCAAGGTACCTCTACAAAGAGAGGAGGAATTGGTTATCACGAGGTTCCACCACCGTATAACCACAATTACACTTTTAACCCTAGTGTTCAGAAATCTGTTGATTTTGAAGTTCCTCAGACAGTTCCAATCAAGGTTACGAGTAAAGAACCAAGTGTTAGTAGTGGCGAAACGAGTTCGCCTGTTTCAAGTGTAAATATTTCTGTTACGAGTCCAGTCTCTTCGGATTCGGATAAGTTGTCCGAATCGGGTAAGACAAAAGAGAATGTAGTGTTACCCACTGGTGGAGAAAAAGATAAAACTTCTAAAAAGAATACTCCACTCAACCCGTACGTCCCACCTTATGTGAGACGAACGGCCGGTAACACAGCCTCTACATCCAAAACAACATTTGAAAAGAAAATGGAATATAGGTGTTGTTTTAGGTGTAATAAGTTAGGACATCTTGTTGCAGATTGTCCTCTGACGCCGAAATTCAGAGGCGTGAGGCCTATTAAAACTGAGCATAAGCTTAATGGTAATTTTAAAAATGAAAACCCTTCAAAGTTTCAAAATGTAACTAATTCAGGTTTTCAAAGAAACAAACCTCAGTTTTACAATGCTAATCACCAAACCGTAAGATATAATACTTTCAATACGCATAGGTTTGGAAGGCCTCACACTCAATTTCCAAGGAGATTTCCTAATAGGACTGACAGGAATTATCCAAATGCTAACTTTGGAAAGCAGAAGTACGGGATGTATAGATCCAAGACCAATTGGTCTTGGGTCCCTCGATTCTAATCCTTTGCTTTATTGTGCAGGAACAGTTGAACAGGGCTGCCCACAGTCTTTGGATTGTAGATAGCGGTTGTTCCCGGCACATGACGGGTAACAAATATTTGTTACACGACTTAAAACCTGTTCAGGGAGCGAGAGTTAGTTTTGCTGGTGAAAGTGGAAGAAGAATTACGGGAAAAGGAACGGTGTCCAATGGGAAGATGACACTTGAGAATGTGAATTTTGTAGAAGAGCTGAAGCACAATCTGCTGAGTGTGTCGCAGATTTGTGATAAGGAGTATACTGTTCATTTCACGAAGAATGAGGCGATCGTGTTGAAGCCTGGTTTTCAGATACCAGATGAGTGGATAGTGATGACAGCTCCACGTGATACAAATACTTATGTGATGGATATGAGGTCTACTGAAATGGCCTTGGGAGAATCATGTTTAATGACGAAAGCAAGCGAATCAGAATCCGAACTATGGCACAGGAGAATGGGGCACATTCATCTTCGGAAGATGAACCACATTGTCAAAAATGGGCTTGTGATGGGCGTTCCCTTGAAAAGTTTTAACTTTGAAGACAAATGTATTGCATGCAAGAAGGGAAAGCAACACAAGAAATCCCATCTCACCAAGAAGGTCAACTCAATTGCCAGTACTCTAGAACTGCTTCACATGGATCTCTTTGGTCCTGTGAATGTAAAAAGTCTAGGAGGTACTTCTTACTGCTTGGTGATCACTGATGACTACTCGCGATATTCGTGGGTATATTTTCTGAAATCGAAATATGAGACGGCTCAAATGGTGAAGAATTTGATTACTAAAGTTGAGAACGTCATGAGTAAAACAGTTAAGTTCATCAGAAGTGACAATGGGACGGAGTTCAAGAATTTTGAAATGGAGATCTTCTGTCTTCAGAAAGGAATTGAACATCAATACAGCGCTCCGTATACTCCGCAACAGAATGGAGTGGCTGAAAGGAAGAACCAAACTTTAATTGAAGGAGCCAGGACTATGCTGGCAGATTCGAAGCTTCCTGTGATGTTCTGGGCTGAAGCGGTTGCTACAGCCTGCTATGTTCTGAATAGAGTGTTAACCGTTAAGAGACTTGGTAAAACTTGTTACGAGCTTATGCATGGAAGGAAGCCCAACTTGAGTGGTCTTGAACCATTCGGGTCCCCTTGTTCGATCTTGAAGACAAACTCTAAATTTGGCGAAGTAGCCGACGAAGGAATCTTAGTCGGTTATGTTGTTGGTACACCCAACAGACGTGTCTTCAATACTTCGACCTGCAAGGTGGAGGTGGTGTGTAACACTGACATCACAAGTTACCAACCGCCAAAACCTAGCAATGAACCTGCTGAGCTTTTCGACTATGTTAAGCTTTTTAAGTCGTTTAACGTACCGGATTTGGAGATTTCTGAAGAAGAAGAAAGAGCTGCGACGAAGATGATACTCCATGAGGAAGAAAATCTATTGCAAAGACAGCTGATTGATAAATGTCAACCTTCCTCATCAAACACTATCGGTACCCCCTGCTGCCTCTGCTGAAGAAGAATTTATCAATCCTTTTCACTCTCAGCATGAAACAACCATTGATGAGATCTCTTCTAATTTGGAAGATAATTTGCATGTCGGTTCTGTTCCGACCACGAGAATTCATAAAGATCACCCTCTGGATAATGTGATTGGTGATGTGTCCTCAGGTGTACAAACGAGAAGTAGCTTGAATGAACATACCTGTGTTTATACAAGCATTAAGGAGACAGGAATAATCGATGAATGCCTGTATACCTGCTTTATAAGCCAGATCGAGCCGAAGAATTATCAAATGGCTTTAAAGGACAGCTCGTGGGTCGAAGCCATGCAAGAAGAGTTGGCTCAATTCGAGAAGATGGAAGTTTGGACTTTGGTTGAAAAACCAAAGAATGTGCATGCGATAGGCACAAAATGGTGTTCAAGTGCAAGAGAGATGATAAGGGGATCATTATAAGAAACAAGGCGAGGCTTGTCGTGAAAGGTTTTAATCAACAAGAGGGGATTGATTATAACGAAGTGTTCGCTCCTGTCGCCAGGTTGGAAGCCATAAGATTGTTTTTGGCGTTTGCTGCTTATGAAAAGATGAAGGTGTTTCAGCTAGATGTGAAGAGTGCGTTTTTGAATGGGAAAGTTGATGAGGTTGTGTATGTTGAGCAACCTCCGGGTTTTCCTGACCCAGACTATCCAGATCACGTGTACAAGTTGAGCAAGGCGTTGTATGGATTACATCAGGCACCTCGTGCCTGGTATGCAACTTTATCGGATTACTTGCTCGAGAATGGTTTTGAAAGAGGGAAAATTGATAGCACGTTGTTCTTCAAAAGAGATGGAAGCGACTTCCTGCTGATACAAGTCTACGTGGATGACATTATATTCGCTGCATCAAAAGTCTCCATGTGTCAGGAGTTTGAAGCCGTCATGAAGAAAAGGTTTGAAATGAGTGCTATGGGTGAACTAACTTTCTTTCTAGGATTGCAGGTTGATCAGAGGAAGGACGGGATGTTCATTCATCAGACGAAGTATGTTCATGATGTGCTCAAGCGCTTCAAGATGGAGGACAGTTCTCCATATGATACTCCAATCTGCGTCAATCACAAATTGGGTGCTGAAGTAGACGGTGATGCAGATGTGGACCCAACTCAATATCGGGCAATAATAGGTTCTTTAATGTACTTAACTGCATCTAGGCCTGATATAATGTTTGCTGTTTGTCTTTGTGCACGTTTTCAGGCAAATCCAAAAGAATCTCATTTGAAAGGTGCAAAGAGGATACTGCGGTATCTCAAGGGCAAGCCGAAGCTGGGGTTGTGGTACCCGAGAGGAGGAGACTTGGAGCTGGTCGCTTACACAGATTCTGATTATGGAGGGTGCAATCAGAGTCGGAAGTCAACAACTGGAGGATGTCAGTTTCTTGGTGGCAGATTGGTGTCGTGGCAATGCAAGAAGCAGACTTCAGTCGCAATTTCAACCTGTGAGGCAGAATACATGGCAGCATCCAACTGCTGCTCTCAGGTTCTTTGGATACAACAACAATTGCGCGACTATGGTCTGAATTTCTTACTTACTCCTATTTGCATTGATAACACAGCTGCTATCTCAGTAACTAACAATCCCGTGAAACATAGTAAAACTAAACACATTGACATACGTCATCATTTCATACGGGATTGTGCTGAGAAGAAACTGATAATTCTTGAAAAGGTGGATACGCTTGATAATTTCGTTGATTTATACACTAAAGCGTTTGACAAATCCAGATTTCAAAACCTTATTGAACTGAATGGGATGATCAATCCCGAGTAACCATGCTTTTCTTGTGTAATTAAAAAAAAAAAAAAAAAAAAACGTCACTAATCGCTTAAAAATATGTCGGTTACATCAGTTTGAAGGACTTGTCTTCGGATATGTTTTGGTCCTCATTTTCTACTTGTAGATTTTGAGGATAGCCATTAACCAGATTACTGATAGTGACCGGGGCGGTTTATGATGAGTTTTTCTTTCTTTCGCTTAAAATTAGTCGATCATACTTAGTTAGAAGGACACATACTAGTATGTGGTCGGTCCAGCTGATCCATTGGATCTTCGGGATAGCCGTTTACCTGAAGACTTTGTTTTGGTCGGGGCGATTAATGTTAAATTTTTTTAAGGGAAATGAAATTATTTTTCAAGTCTGTTACTTCGTAAGAAGTTCGTTTGCTATGTTAAACGGAAAATTGATCCAACCTTGGAAAATGATAGATTTACTAATTTTGTGTGCTTAGCTAGTGAAGTTATTAGGCTTAAAAGGCTTTAGGACAATAATTGTATGTCATGGTAACTTTTTATGGTGCGTAAAAGTAGACGTGATACAAACTAAATTTACTTGATTTTACGTGGAAACTCCTTAAGAGTTTTGCATGTCTTCAGATATATCTTTCCGAATGATAGGCAGAAAAGCGATTACCCAGTCATACACGAGCCCATGTGTGTTCTGATTCCCGTGAAGATAGCGTCTCAAGATACTGCAGTGATCCAGATACGGGACTTGCAGTTAATTTCTACTTTGAAGTCTATTTTTATTTAAATATATATATATATATATATATATATATATATATTTGGAGTTATTGAAATATATTAGAGATGACAATATCAAGACTTCACAATCATTGAGTAAGAAGAAGAACGGGAACCAGAAGAAGTGTACCTACATGTTTAATCAGACACTATGGGTCGAAGTCAATTCGGGGTGACTTGGGGAAAGCCAAATACGCTTTGAGGATAGATAGGAGACATCAATATTTCTGAGTTGTTGCCCACTTAAATTTTGAGGCTTAATCGAACCTAACTCGTATCACAGAAACGATGAAAACCACTTTAAGTTATACCTGCTTACAACCTGTCTCTATATGTCATAATACAGCTAAACACGGATCTATGTGACAGTCACGTAGTTAGTATGATTCTTGTTCGGATCTTTTCTAAAACGTAGCAGTCCCTATCGAGACTGAAATTTGATCCCTTATACTTTAAATTTTTTACGTTTTTGTACTTAGATAATTTTATGATTTTTTAACTGGTTACTTAGAATTGATCATGTTATTTATTTCTTAAAGGACAATTTATAACTTAATTGACAACTGTTAAAATTTTAAGGGTTAAATTTTGAAATTTTAGGCGATGTTGTTGAACAGGCGAAGTTGTGAATAACTTCGCCTAGGCGAAGTTATCTGTAACTTCGCCTGTACAACAGATCCCCTATATAAGGGATACTTAACGTCAAACTGTTCATCAGTTTTTCAAATCCAGCGAACTTATTCATCTTTTCCGGCGATCTTATATTATCCACAGCGAACTTATACTAAACCTTCGTGTTATCTTGTTCTTCGATTTTCACACCGATCAAAGGTTCGAGATATTGTTTTATCATATATTACAAGTTCTTTCATGCTAATCAAGGGTCGTTTCGACCTGGGTAATACCCTCGAACCGTCGGACCTTCAAACCGATTTCCAAAACTTGTTGTCACGTGTTAATCACTATACTGATCGTCAACATGTCCATAAAAACTTATGTTTAAGAGTGCTTAATCGTCTAAACTAGCCGAATCATCAACTGCACGTTGTTCCATTAAACTTACTGTCGCCGATTCAGATTCAGGCGAAGTTAGGGTTTAGGCGAAGTTATCCGTAACTTCGCCCGAAGCTTAAGTTCGCCTGAGGCGAAGTTATCCGTAACTTTGCCTGTAACTTAAATTCGCCTGAGGCGATGTTGTGATGAGGCGAAGTTAACCTTAACTTCGCCTAAGATCAATTTTACTTAGTATTAATTAGACGAACTTAAAGCTGAAGCGAAGTTGTTCCCAACTTCGCCTCACCTTTAACTTCGCCTAAACAGAGTTTATCACAACTTCGCTCATGGTAACAAAGCGAACTTATGCTATGTCTTTGTGTCGTTCTAACTTGGTTAGTTTGTTGTAGATATGGCTGCGATAGCTGGTGCTGGAGGTGCAGGAGGAGATGATGGTGACAATCAGAGACAATTCTTCCCGGGTCACAATATGTACATTACACTTGACCCGGAAGCGAACGGCGTTGACGATTATCGCGAGATAATAACTTTCCTCCTGCGCTCGAGGATCTTTCACGCGATCACCAACACTCTGCCGATATCTCTGCCGAATATCGAAGATTTCTGGCAGACGGTCGAATACGACTGTCGTGTTGAGCCCCCGGTCATGAGAGCAACGGTGAACAATCAAGAAGTTCAGTTCAATTCTGAACAGATCCGGGTGGCACTACGGTTTGGAGAGGAGACTCGAGACGATCCAACTGAGTTTGTCGCTCCTTTTCGTGATGGAGCATTTCTCCGAATGGGCTACTCTGGTCCATTAGGAGATACCCAGAGGAGGAAGGGTTTCCTTCTTGATCAGTGGCGCTTCCTCATGCACGTTATGATAGTATGCATGTCTGGGAGGAAGGCGGGCACTGACGGCATGGGTGCGACCATGCAGTCTGCAATGACTGCACTGACCTATAACAAACGTTATAGCTTCAGTCAAATGATCTTCTACGAGATTGACAGACAAAGAAGGGCGATGTCTCGGGAGCGGTTCATTATGTACCCACGTTTTATTCAAATGATATTGAACCATGTGGCTCCGAGTCTACCTCAGAGACGCCCGATCAGATACGTCGAATCAGTGAGCAAACGTATCTTTGCTCAATGCCGCACGTCGAGTGCGAGGAGCAACCCTGAACGTCGTCCCAGGCATACTCCTCTGTTTGGGTTTTTAATCAACCCAGAGTATGTTCCTGCTGGTGGGGACAAGTTCAGAGATCCTCAACCGCGACAGGCAAGAGCAACTCAAGCTGTTCCTGCTCCTGCTGTGCCTGTTGTGTCTACTGCAGAGGATATAGACCTTGACGCTGTTTTTGGAGGTCAAGGCTATTTTGATATGGATCACGTTGAAGAGGTGCAGGTCTCGGCTGCACAAAGTTTGGGTGTGAGTATGACTAGAGCAGCTACATCGATGGCTGACTCCGATTTGGATGAGATTATGAATGAGGGGAGACGGTTGATGGTGTCTCGAGAAAGAACGATAGGGAAGAGGAAGAGAACGGAGGATGATGATGAGTCGGAAGAGGAAGAAGACATACATAAGCTGATAAGAAGATCAAGACGGGAGAGGACAGGTGCTGGCATGGGAGCTGGAGAGACTTCAAGGACTGTACGATTTGCTCCGGCCGCACTGTCTGGTATGTCTATCGTTCCTTCTTCTGTACAGGTGACAAGTACAAGCGCTGCGGATGTTCCCGTGGTGGCTACATCAACGGCTGGCATTCCATCCACCACTACCATCCGGACGTCGACTCCGGAGATCGTGTCTCTACCGCCTCCAACGCTTACTCAGTCGGTGGTAGCTGCACGATTTGTAGAGTCAACGGTCGTTACTGCTGCAGGGTTATCAGGTATGGTACCACCTGCGGTTACGCCTGCTTCTGGTGTCTCGCCTTCGCCTGCTTCAGATTCAGAGAGAATAGCTTCACTAGAGCGGATCGTGGCAGAGCAATCGAAGACTATTCAAAGCCTAGTGGAAGCAAATCAACTATAGGCATCCCTCCTGGTTGAGCATGGGAAAGTTATAGATGCCTTGAAGGAGTTCTTGGCATCTCAGGGGGAGATGAGCTGTAAGGGCGACGAGCTCAGAACGAAGAAGAGAACGACCGTGACGATGATCCCAATGCATCGAAAGATGCAGGTGGTGAGCTGCCAAGAACTTCTCAAGCTCTTGGTACTTCCACAGCTGAGGGGGAGTCTACTGACGTGGCTGGTGGTTCTGGTGATGATGTGGTGTTAGTTGAGGATGACGTGATTGATGCGCTGAAGGAGCTTGACGATGACATGTTCAGCGACGATGTGTTGTTTGATGAAGATGTGCTGCCGAGTGATATGATTGAGAAGATCGGTGAGCAGATAGTGATTGAAGATGGGATAGAAGAGGGGGAGATAGTAGAAGAAGGAGTTGAACACGAGATCCCTGATGTTGAGAAAGCCGACATGGGTGTTGAGATGGATGAGACTGAGTGGGAGGAGCAGCCTAGGTGGAAGGAAGGCTGTGCTCATTGGTTTATTAAGACCAAGAAGCCTGCTGTTCCAGCCATGTTCAAGAAGAGCTATAACATCAAAGGCTATGCTGAGTCGAAGAAGGGAATTATCTGTTGGATTTATGATGAACAAATAAAGTTGTTTGTGGTGAAGCGTTATGATGGTATTCAATACTTCAAGAGAATGTTGAGATCTCTCAATACGTTGCCGGAATGCGAGGTGAAGGATTTGGCCAGGTTGGGCCTGATAAATAGAAATGACAACAATATGGCAAGAATGATTGAGAAGATTGTGTGGAAAGAAGGCATAAAAGAAAAGAAGTTTGAACTATTAAAGCCACAGAAGGGAAAGCTCGTGGAGGATACAGAGAGGGGATTGAGAGCAGATGGCAAGCCATGGATGGTGATGAAGTACAAACCGATCCGATGCATCAAGGAGGTTCCAATGAAGAATATGCCTCAAGATGTGTTGAAGAATCTAAAATGGTGGTACGTTGATTGCCAGACTGCAGAAGCCGTGATGGAAGACGAAGATGAACAAGAAGTGCTGAGGGTGTATGACCCGATGCATCTTGTTAACTTATCGAAAGCTGATTTGCAAGTGCTGAATGAAAAGAAGATATTCTATATTCCTGCTTGGAAGGATGAAGCAAGGAAATATCAGCGAGTAGTCACGGTGTGTGTTAGAGAAGGAGTGCACGCGTGAAGATACAGGATTACGAGACAGATGCTGAAAGATCAAGATATGAAGCTACTGCCAAGGGGGAGTCTGTTGGTGCATAGATGTCACTAGTTCATATGTCAAATGTCTGTAATCAAGTCTGTAATATTGTTTGTGTATTTGTTTGTAAAAGCGAAGTTGTTGACAAGTTCGCTTAGGCGAACTTGTTAACCAAGCGAAGTTGTTGACAAGTTCGCCTAGGCGAACTTGTTGAACGAGCGAAGTTATAGACAACTTCGCCTGAGGCGAAGTTGTCGTGTATTTATACTGTTTACGGGTTTACTGTTTAGAGGTTGATTAATTTGGTTATTTACGTGTAATTCATTGAGTCGAGTGACGTGAGGTCGAGAGGCTGTAAGTAACACGGTTCGAGTTATCAATATAACGTGGTTTTGTTCGTATCGTGTGTTCGTCTGTTCGTGAGTTTATATTCTACGTCCGTAACGATCTACACAGGGATTCCGCACCTTTGTATATCGGGATATCTCGTGTGATCCGTCCGGGGAACCTACAGAACAATACTGGATCCTAAATCACCAAAGTAGAAAATACGGTATACTTACGGAACAGACAATGTCGCAGTGATCTCGGGATCAGAGGATCTCTTCCTCTTGGAAGCTGCAGATTTGGCCCTGGTAGTGGCGGTCTAGGGCTCGGAGCTGGTGCCAGCCTTTGAAGCTTCCTTCTTGGCAGCAGGAGAAGTAACCATGCAATCAATGTCGTCAAGAGAGAACTTGAGTGAAGACTTTCTAGATTTCTTGGTGCCTGTGGAAGAAAAATCGACAGATAAGTATTCTATTTTATTCTAATTACTTTAAAATTATTAACTTACTTGACATGCTTGAACTTGAGGGGATGTCACAAAAGCCTTCAACAAAACGAGCTTGAAAGGTTCTAACTGCGGTATCCAGTTCCAGGAACCGTTTTGCTTTTTCTTCTGTTCCAGGTAATTTGCTCAGCGAAGCGAAGTTCTCAACTACAGAAAATAAAAACAGTGTAAGGATAAAGATTAAAGAATAAAGGATCCTGATACTCCTTAAGGATCCGGGATCCTACCTTTCGTGACCCACGTTGAAGGGAGATCAGTCCCCCAAGGTATCGAGTCGCGTTTAACGAAGAAAAATTGATTCTTCCACACATTTAACGTGGCTTTGGAGATCGGATGGGGCTGTCGGGGCTTGGATTTGAAGATAAAACGGGAAGAACCGAAGGTAGTGAGGGTATACAGATACGACAACTCCGGTAGGCCAAAATCGACTTTTTCCTCCTTGATGATTCTTTCGATGGTGCTGAGAACTCTCCATATCATCGGCATGGCTTGTATATAAGATATGCCGGTAGAATCGAAAAAACTTTGGGTGAAAGGCGGAAAGGGGTATTTATAGCTGATAAGAAAAGGAGTTGCCGGAAAGCAGACCCAAACCTTGGAGTAAATATCGCATCTAATACAGGATTCGTAGGTTCGGAACAGGGTTTCTGGAGGAAATAATGTATGAAAACTGTCGACCTCGGGATCCGTGAGCTTACAAATCTCAGAAGATGGGTTAGAAAGCAGACCTTGAGGCTCCATCTCGACTAGTTCGGAACCGCCGGATGACTGTTCAGAAGGTTTAGAAGGGGCCGGAGAAGAAGAAGAAGCGTCGGACATGATTAAAGAAAATAAGATTCAAAGGTTAGAAGAATACCTGATGCGTCGGATGAAGGTGTTTATAATCAAACATATAGGGCGGCATATATAGACGGTTATAATTAACCTTGGGGGCTAAATGGTAAAAATTCTGGAAAAACCGTCCCATCATACAGTTTTCACAGTGATTTTGAATTTCAAAATGACAGCTGTGCTCCACTGTCACCTGCCATTTTGGGGGCAATTGTTAGGCCACGATTTTTATACTGAGGATCCTTTATCCTTGACTGTCTTATGGATAGTTTATCCTTGAAATATACATCAGGATATAAAGGATCGACGATCCTTGGTATTTTTTGTTTACTAATGATTGCGTTTAGTATGGTGATGTGTTAGACAGGTATATCAACTGTAAGATGAACTTGCATCAATTATCCTCACAAGACAACCCATTTAGCTGGAGCATGGATCCAAGATCTTACTTCAATGTAGCTGATTATGGATGAACTAATGTGAAGATGAACGCGTTAATATCAATAACGGCTATAAGACTCGTTCTCCCGCTTATATCGCTACTGGGTGGCTATTGGCACGTGGTCAAAGGTCGTGGAGCGGCTAAGTGGAAGACTTCCGAATAGATAGGGAATATTGTTATTGTTATTATCTTATTTATATGAGATATGATCGAGCTAGAAACACACATGTATCTACACACACACTAGAGCATAACTGAACACTCTCTCTATTCACTAGCTTTCATTGTAATCTCAATCATAATCTCCTCAAACACTTGTAATACCTTTTTTTGTTAATCAATAAACACGACGGTGATAGTTTTCACCGTCCGGGGGTTTTTTGTGCCGGAGACCACGGTAATCATATACTCACCGACCAAAGGTTACCTTGTTGATCATTGACTAAAGTAATCCGACCAAAGATTATCTTGTTAATCCTTGACCGGAATTATTTTACCAACGATTGCCTCGATAAGTTTTGACCGAAGTAAGACTATCGTGATTAAGGGCTTTTTCCCTCGTGACCAAATCATTGTGTCCACCTATATTACAATCATACACTTGCTTTTACCAAGTTAGCGCCTTACCTCACTTAACAGATTTGGATACGTGATCCTTGACAGATATTTGTCCAAAACAATAGTGATATGGGTATGAAAAGGTTGAGAATTATAGTGTATTTTCTGGATTATAGCACTAATTGCCCCACGGTGGGCGCCAAATTGTTTTGGACAAAAATCACTCAAGGATAATGTATCCAAATATGTTATGTGAGGATTAGTGTTAGGATGATAAAAATGAACATGTAAGCAAAATAATGATGAACACAAGGATTTTTTACGAGGAAAAGCCATTGATCTTGGTCGGATCGCCGGCACAAAAACCCCGGGTTCTGACAAATCGTCTATCACCACTTTATTAATCAAAAAATCGGGTTACAACGATGGAGATTATGATCAGTATTACAATGATTTCTAAGTGTGTGTGTGTATTGTTGTTGTATTCGCAGTGGATTGTGTGTTCTTCCTAGCTGATCATAGCCTCTATATATACATGTGATACAGATAAGTAAACTCCTATTTTTAGCCACTAATCAAGTCATTCCTTCATTGTAACTGTTTCCTTAATTATCCACGCGGTTTGTTGACTTGATTGCTAGATTATAGGTTGGACTTGGTAACTAGCTGTTATTCCTGCCAAAAATATCAAGATACTAAAGGAAAATCGTTAATAAATAATAAGTACTAAGGATCATTGATCCTGACAGGATCTGCAACATATTCTAAGGATAATTGATCCATATTATATGCCAGGATAACATATCCACAGTGTCAAATTTTTGTGCCCTAACAATACCTATCAAATATTAACCTACACATGAGAAACAATCGTTAGTAATACCAATTGCTGAGGATCCTTGATCCTGACAGAATCTGGAACACATTCTAAGGATAACTGATCCAAAAATATGCCAAGATAACGTATCCACAGTGTCAAATTTCCGTGCCCTAACATAGGTGTGATTGTGTGAAACTTGAACCAATATTTCTAGTATTGTGAGCGTTGAATCAGTTGAGGTATAAGTAATAATAACTAGTGATTTTCCCGCGTGTTACACGACAAAATTGCTCGGTATAACTCAGGTGTTGCGGCGGTGAGTCAACGCGAATTCATTCATTATTAGCTACGTTGACATCCGTATCCTTGGGCTAGTCCCCAGTTTGGGCTTGTCCCCAGTATTTGGGCTTGTCCACAGTTGACATCCGTATCCTTGGGCTAGTCCCCAGTTTGGGCTTGTCCCTAGTATTTGGGCTTGTCCACAGTTTCACGGGCTTGTCCCCAATTACACGGGCTTGTCCCCAGTTTCACGGGCTTGTCCCCAGTTGCACGGGCTTGTCCCCAGTTTACTATTTGGGCTTGTCCCCAGCTTAATGGGTTTAATCCCAATTAACATTATAAGTTGTTTGCAATAGATTTTCTAAGTTCACTATGAAGATCAAAACTTATGGATTCAAAATCCTTATATTGCTTCTACAAGGATCACAGAAGGATCATTACTTATAGTAATTGTTTTGGACAAAAATCCGCTAAGGATAATGTATCCAAATCTGTTATGTGAGGTTTAGTGCTAGATTGATAATAACGATTATTGCAAACACAAACACAAGGATTTGTTACGAGGAAAAGCCCTTGATCTTGGTCGAATCGCTGACATAAAAACCCCGGGTGATGACAATTGTCTATCACCACTTAATTAATATAAAAAATGAGGATACAAGGTTTGGAGGATATGATCGGTATTACAAGAAAGCTATGTGTGTGTGTGTATGTTGCTGAATTCGTAGTGAATTGTGTGTTTTCCTAGCTGATCATAGCCTCAATATATACATGAAATAGAATAACTAATTCTCCTATTTTCTAGCCTTCAATCAAGCATTTCCTTAATTATAGCTGTTTCCTTCATTATTCACTCGTTTTATTAATTTGATTGTGAGATTATAGGTTGGACCTGGTCATTAGCCGTTGTACCTACCAAAAATATCAACATAACAAAGGAAAATCTTTAATAAATAATAAGTACTGAGGATCATTGATCCTGACAGGATCTGCAATATATTCTAAGGGTAATTGATCCATATTATATGCCAGGATAACATATCCATAGTGTCAAATTTCCGTGCCCTAACAATTGCCCCCAAAATGGCGGTTGTGATAAGTTCACAGCTGTCATTTTGCCTTCGAAATCAAACTTCCTGCAAAAATAGATGAGATTTGACAAGCTAGATATAATTATCAAATATCTATAGAGTTTCCTTGGGAACTTCCCTTCTGTCTATATATCCAACTCCTCTTATTCTCCCTGCACATCATGAACAGCTAGTAACACATGTTTAACCAGGATAGATGGTCTATATTTTGAATGGTGAAGTCCGGGTTAAAACTGTAAGTAAGTTTAATAAACGACATCTTTTGACTATCTGCTTGTTACTTGTTATTTTGAAAGTTTGTTTGATAGAGCTTTAGCTTTATTGAAAGTTTTAAGAAATAATCTTGAGTAAAAGTTTTAGGATAGAATATCCTTGCAAAAATAATTTAAAAATCTTAAATCCTTAAGTAAAATGGATTATAAAGATCTTAGACAAATTAAGGTAAATTGACAATCAGAAATCATACCATAAGGTCTAATTAGACCTAGGTTACCATAAGTAATGATCCTTTTGTGATCTTGGTAGAAGCAATTTAAGAATTTTGAATCCATAAGTCTTGATCTTCATAATGAAATTAGAAACTCTGTTGCAAACAACTTATAATGTTAACTGGGATTAAACCCAACAAGCTGGGGACAAGCCCATAAAATAAACTGGGGACAAGCCCGTGCAACTGGGGACAAGCCCGTGTAACTGGGGACAAGCCCGTGAACTGGGGACAAGCCCAAACTGGTGTTATACTCAGGACAAGCCCAAATACTGGGGAGAAGCCCAAACTGGGGACTGGCCCAAAGATACGGATGTCAACTGGAGACACGCCCAAACCGTGATTTAGCCCAAACATGAGATAACGTAAAAACGTTATAAACCGGTGGTATGGTACGTCGACCATAAATCGTAGGATCCTCCATATAGCCGAAGACAACGAAATTGTCAGCCACTAAGCGTGTACTGGTCCCGCTGCCCCGGACTATACGTTGGATAGAGTGCGCTCCAAGCGAGAGTGTAGAAACTCTAATGTATAAGAAAGGTGAAAACCTTTAAACCTTAGGGGATATGACCATCGGGGGTCGTATCCAATCGTGGGCTAGGCCAAGGAAAATAGTAAAGTACCCAAAATATAAAGGAGAGGTGGCCAACCTCTTGACTATTACACATCTTATTAATTTCCTGCATTGGTACTTAAAACTTGGAAGAAACAAAAAATGTTAAGAATACGTTATCCTTACTATGTAATATAAATTTACAAGGATAAGTGATTAGATAGATATTACCAACTTTGGGGATCCTTGATCCTTTAAGGATACTTGATCCTTAGAGGATACTTAACCCTGATCAGAAAAAGTATTTCTTGAGGTGGATAGCATTCCATGCTCTGGGTAACCTGTTGCCTTCCATAGTGAGCAAATGATATACCCCATTTCCTGTCTCCGACTAGATCAGATTAGGACCTTCCCATTTGGGTGCTAACTTCCCATCAGCCGGATTGGTGGTGTTTTGAAAAGCTTTCCTCAAAACTAAATCTCCCTCTTGAAATCTTCTAATTCTGATGTTCTTGTTGTATGCTCCAGCTACCATTTGTTGATAAGCTGCCATTCTGATCTTTGCCAGGTCTCTGAGTTCTTCAACAGTATCCAAGTCTTCAAGCAGGATTCCTACATTGGCCTCAAGATCACGGATTGTTGTTCTAGCTATGGGAACCACCATTTCCGTAGGAATAACCGCTTCTGATCCAAATACCAGTGAGAAGGGTGTTTGGCCCGTTGCATTCTTGGGTGTTGTCCTGTCGGCCCAAAGAACATATGGCAGTTCTTCAGCCCATTTACCCTTCTTGGTTCCTAACTTCTTGTAGGTTCCTGGACGGATCGTACACGGGATATCGCTAACAACGCAGGTGCGGAATCCCTGCGCAGGTAGTTACGAGTGTAGAGATAGAATCACACGAGCAATAAATCAACCACGTTATATTGATAACCGAACACGTGACTCACGGTCACTATTACAGAAGATAACACGTAACAATATGAAACACACTGAAACAAACCCTAAACGACCAACCACCAAACTGTTTCAGCGAAACAGTTTTATACACGACAACTTCGCCATTGGCGAAGTTGTCCATAACTTCGCTGATTCAACAAGTTCGCCATAGCGAACTTGTTGACAACTTCGCGTAGTACAAAACAATCATAAACAAAACATAATTACATTACAGACTCGATTACAAATGCTAGACTATGAACTACTGACACACATGTACCAACAGACTCCCCCTTGGCAGTAGCTTCATATCTTGATCTTCAAATCTTGAGTCTTGTAATCTTCACCTCTACGCGTGCGCCCCTTCTCTCACACATACTGACACTACCCCTTGATATTTCCTAGCTTGATCCTTCCAAGCAGGAATGTAGAAGATCTTCTTCTCGTTGAGCACTTTCAAATCAGCCTGCGACAGATTAACAAGATGCATCGGGTCGTACACCCGAAGTACTTCTTGTTCATCCTCATCTTCCATTACCCGCCTCAGCTGTCTCACAATCCACGTACCACCATTTTAAATCTTTTAGGACGTTCTTGGGCATAACTTTCATCGGTACTTCTTTCAAATGACGGACTGGTTTATACTTCATAACCAACCATGGTTTGCCGTCAGCCCTCATTCCACGATCTTTATCTTCTATCAACTTTCCTTTTTGAGGCTTTAGCAGTTCAAACTTTTTGTCTTTAATGGCTTCTTTCCATACGATCTTCTCAATGATTCTTGCCATATCATCATTGCTTCTATTGATCAGCCCCAATCTCGCTAGATCTTTCACCTCACATTCTGGTAAGGAATTCAAAGATCTCAACAATCTCTTAAAGTACTGAATGCCGTCGTACCGTTTGATCACAAATAGTTTCAGCTCTTTGTCGTACAACCAGCATATGATTCCCTTCTTTGACTCTGCATAGCCCTTTATATTATAAGTCTTTCTGAACATCGTTGGCACTGCAGGCTTCTTGGTTTTAACAAACCACTGAGCACAGCCTTCTTTCCAGTTCGGCTGCTCCTCCCATACAGTCTCTTCTATCACGCTCTCATCCCCCAATTCTGATCTCTCAACAGCTGGAATCTCATGTTCCACTGAATCATCCACAATTTCACCTTCTTCTAATACATCTTCCACATTAATCTGTTCTCCAATCTTCTCAATCTCATCCATAGGCAACACGTCGTCATCATCCATCTCCTCATCCAACTCCTTCAAAGCATCGATAACGTCTTCAACATCAGCGTCGTCATCCACAACTACAACATCATCACCAGCTGCATTTGTAGACTCCCCCTCAGTTGTGGAAGCCCCAAGAGCCTGAGAGGTTCTTGGCAGCTCATCACCTGCACCGGAAGGTGCATTGGGATCATCGTCATGATCTTCTCGTCTTTTCGTTCTCAACTCATCGCCCCTACACGTCGTCTCCCCCTGAGATGCCAAGTAATCCTTGAAGGCATCTATTATTCTTCCATGTTCAACCAGGAGGGCAGCTTGTAGTCGATTGGATTCCACTAGGCGGTCAATAGTCTTTGACTGTTCAGTAACAATCCGCTCTAGCGAAAGAATCCTCTCGGTATCTGAAGTAGGCAATGGAGTTGGTGGAACATCAGTAGCTGAAGTGACCGCAGGTGGTACCCTTGGTAACCCTGCAGTAGAAGTGATGGTCGACTCCACAAACCGTGCAACTACCACCGGTGGATTAAGCGGTTGTGGTGGTAGAGACACAACTGTTGGTGCCGACGTCTCGATCGCTGTAACCTGTGCTGTAGTAGGAATAAGAGACATACCAGATAAGGCAGGTGGAGCAAAACGTACTAGCCTTGAAGATTCTCCAGCTCCCGAACCTATACCTCTCTGTTCTCTTCTTGAACGTCTTAGCACAATCTGTACTGCCTCCTCTTCATCCACTTCATCCTCATCCTCCTCCACAGTTCTCGGCCTCTTTCCCGTAGTCCGTTCCCGAGACACCATAAGTCGTCTTGCCTCAGCAAACGTCTCGTCTAGATCAGAGTCAGCTACCGAAGTAGCTGCTCTGGTAACATCCATAAACTGAGGACCCGAGACATCCATATCAAACAAACCATGTCCACTAAAAGCAGCATCTAGATCAACTTGTTCAGCAGTGGACACAGCCTGAGATATAGTAGCTGGCACAGCAGCAGAAGATACAACAGGCGCAGCTGATACAGCATGAGGTGCTGCCGCCTGATGTGGTTGCGGATCCCTGAACTCGTCCCCTCCTGCAGGAACATACTCCGGGTTGATGAGATACCCGAAAAGTGGAGTATGCCTGGGACGCCGCTCAGGGTTGCTACGAGTGCTCGACGTCCTGCACTGAGCAAAGATACGTTTTGTTACGCACTCAACATATCTGATAGGGCGTCTTTGCGGTATAGACGGAGCGACATGATTAATAATCATTTGTAGAAATCGAGGATACATAGTAAAACGCTCGCGCGCCGTCGCCCGTCTCTGACGATCAATCTCGTAAAAGATTAGCTGACTAAAAGAATATCTGCGGTTGTAAGTCAGCGCAATCATAGCCGATTGCATCGTCGCACCCATCCCGTCTGTTCCTGCCTTTCTGCCGGACATGCATACTATTAACACATGCATCAGAAAGCGCCATTGATCCAGCAGAAAGCCTTTCCTCCTCTGCGAGTCCCCCAGCGGACCCGAATAACCCATCCTCAAGTAAGCTCCGTCACGGAAAGGAGCTACGAACTCCGTTGGGTCGTCTCTCGTTTCATCACCGAACTGCAGAGCCAACCGTATATCTTCCGAGGAAAACTGTATGTCTTGACCATTGACAGTTGCTCGCATCACTGGAGGCTCAGGTCTGCAATCATAATACACCGTCTGCCAGAAATCTTGAATGTTGGGCAGAGATATGGGTAGTGTATTAGTGATCGCGAGAAAAACTCGTGATCGTTGGAGAAATGTGATAATCTCCCTATAGTCTTCAACGCCTCGTGCGTCTGGATCCAAAGTGATGTATTGGTTATGGGCTGGAAAAAATTGTCGTTGCTCATCACCATCATCACCACCAGCACCTCCAACAGCAGCCATATCTGCATAAAACAAATCAAGTTAGAGACCATATAACCATCTCACAAGTTCGCTGTGTACCATGTGCGAAGTTGTGATGTACAGGCGAATTTAAAGGTGAGGCGAAGTTGGGAACAACTTCGCTTCATCTGTAAGTTCGTCTGAAATCTTATAAAAAATTTGAAATAGGCGAAGTTGTGTTCAAGGCGAAGTTATGGATAACTTCGCCATAGGCGAAATTAAGCTTCAAGCGAAGTTGTGGATAACTTCGCTGAAGGCGAACTTAAGCCACTGGCGAAGTTGAGAATAACTTCGCGTTAACCTTAACTTCGCCTGAATCTGAAACGGCGACTGTTCAGATTCAAACAAGTTTTATCCGACGTTTCGGACCGATTTAAGGATATAACAATGAAGTCCAACATATTTCAATGGTGTTAGGACGAAAAGGTCGTCTATGAACACGTAACGTGAGGTCGAAAAACTTGGTTTCTAAGGTTCGACGACCCGAGGTCTCAAACCGGGTAAAACTATAAAGAGAAAGATAGGATGATATTGACAACACATACCACTAGTATAGTAGAAACAAGGAACACAAGATCGAAATCGAAAGTGAATAACAAGATCCGGATATAATGGTTATTGTATCAAGTTCGCCGGAATTTCGAAAATAAGTGATACTGTTACTGTTTAAAATCCCTTATATAGGGCAGAGTTGGTTCAGGCGAAGTTACGCTTAACTTCGCCAAGGCGAAGTTAAGCACAACTTCGCCGAATTCAACAACTTCGCCCGTAATTTTCAAAATCAGCCCTTTAAGTTTGAATAATCTTGAATTTAACCTTATAAGTTACCAAAAAGAGTTAAACAAATATGATCAAGACCCAGTAACCAACAATAAAATAGTATAACTACAAAAACTAAAAAAAACTTAGAAAAATTTTAACGAAATAAGGGATCAAATTTCAGTCTAGTCAGGGACCACTGCGTTTTAGAAAAGATCCTAACAGGAGTCATACTAACGATGTGACTGTCACTTAGATCCGTGTTTAGATGTATTATGACATAGAGACACAGGTTGTAAGCATGTAAATAACGTAAATGGTTTTCATCGTTTCTGTGATACGGATTAAGGTTCAGTTAAGCTCAAAAATTTAAGTTGGCAACATCTCAGAGATAATGATGTCTTCTATCTATTCTCAAAGCGTATTTGGCTATACCCAAGTCACCCCGAATTGACTTCGACCCATAATGTCTGATTATCTTGTAGATACACGATGTCTGCCTCCCGTTTTCTTCTAACTCCAGACGTGAGAAGTCTTGATTGTTACTATGTCTCATAAGTATTTAAAAATATACACATATATATATATATATATATATATTTTTTTTTTTTTAAATCAACATTTTTATCGACTTCGGAGTACTAAACCACTGCAAGTCCCGAATCTGGATCACTGCAGTATCTTGAAATGCTTTCTTCACGGGAATCAGAACACTCACGGGCTCGTGTATGACTGGGTAGTCGCTTTTCTGCCTATCCTTCGAAAAGATATGTATGAAGACATACAAAAACTCTTAAGGAGTTTCCACGTAAATTCGAGTAAATTTAAGTTAGTATCACATACACTTTTACGCACCATAAAAATTACCATGACATACAACGACTGTTCTAAAGCCTTTTAAGCCTAATAACTTCACTAGTTAAGCACACACAATCAGTATATACATCATTTTCCAAGGTTGGATCAATTTTCTGTTAAACACAGCATAGAACTTCTTACGAAGTAACAGACTTGAAAAGTAATTTCATTTCCCAAAAAAAACTTTAATTTCAATCGCCCCAGTCACATCAAAGTCGTCAGGTAAACGGCTATCCTGAAGATCCAATGGATCAACTGGACCGACCACATACAAGTATGTGTCCTTCTTACTAAGTATGACCGACTAATTTTCAGCAACTGAAAGAACACACGTCATAGCTGCCCCGGTTACTTTCAGTCTTCCGGTTAATGGCTATCCTTATTTTCTAAGTCGAAAAACGAGGACCAAAACATATCCGAGGATATGTCCATCAAACTGAGGTAACCGACTAATTTTAAGCAAAAATGACCTTTTTTTTTTTTTTTTTTTTTTTAAACAAAGACATGGTTACTCGGGATTGATCATCCCGTTTAGCTCAATTAGGTTTTGAAATATGGATTTATCAAACGCTTTTGTAAACAAGTCAGCAAAATTTTCAAGTGTATCAACTTTTTTGATCTTTATCAGTTTCTTCTCAGCACAATCCCGTATGAAGTGATGACGAATGTCAATATGCTTAGTTTTACTGTGCTTCACGGGATTGTTAATTACTGAGATGGCGGCAGTGTTATCAATTAAAATAGGAGTAAGTAAGAAATTCAGACCATAGTCGCGCAATTGTTGCTGAATCCACAAAACCTGAGAGCAGCAGTTGGATGCTGCCATGTATTCAGCTTCGCATGTTGAAATTGCAACTGATGTCTGTTTCTTGCACTGCCAGGAAACTAATCTTCCTCCAAGAAACTGACAGCCTCCTGTTGTTGACTTCCGACTCTGATTACATCCACCATAATCAGAATCTGTATATACCACCAGTTCAACGTCTCCTCCCTTTGGGTACCACAACCCTAGTTTCGGCTTGCCCTTAAGATACCGCAAAATCCTCTTCACACCTTTCATGTGAGATTCCTTTGGGTTTGCCTGAAAACGAGCACAAAGACAAACAGAAAACATTATATCGGGCCTAGAAGCAGTTAAATACATTAATGAACATATTATCGCCCGATACAGAGTAGGGTACACATCTGCGTCACCATCTGATTCAGCGCCCAATTTGTGATTGACGCAGATTGGGGTGTCATATGGAGAACTGTCCTCCATCTTGAATCTCTTCAGCACATCATGAACATACTTTGTTTGATGAATGAACATCCCATCCTTCTTCTGATCAACCTGCAATCCTAGAAAGAAGGTTAGTTCACCCATAGCACTCATCTCGAATCGTTTCTTCATGACAGCTTCAAAATCCTGACACATGGATACTCTTGATGCAGCAAAAATGATATCATCCACGTAGACTTGAACCAGTAAGAAGTCACATCCTTCTCTCTTCACAAACAGCGTACTGTCGATCATTCCTCTTTCAAAACCATTTTCCAGCAAGTAGTCTGATAACGTTGAATACCAGGCACGAGGTGCCTGATGTAACCCATATAACGCCTTGCTCAACCTGTATACGTGATCCGGAAAGTCTGGGTCAGGAAAACCCGGAGGTTGCTCAACAAACACAACCTCATCAACTTTCCCGTTAAGAAACGCGCTCTTCACATCCAACTGAAACACCTTCATCTTTTTAGATGCAGCAAACGCCAAAAACAATCTAATCGCTTCTAACCGGGCAACAGGAGCGAAAACCTCATTGTAGTCAATACCCTCTTGCTGATTAAAACCTTTAACAACCAGCCTCGCCTTATTTCTCACGATAATCCCCTTTTCATCTCTCTTGCACTTGAACACCCATTTCGTGCCTATAGCATGCACATTCTTTGGTTTTTCAACCAAAGTCCAAACTTCCATTTTTTCGAACTGAGCCAACTCTTCTTGCATGGCTTCGACCCACGAGCTGTCCTTTAAAGCCATTTGATAATTCTTCGGTTCGACTTGGCTTATGAAGCAAGAGTACAAACATTCGTTCATGATACATGTATCTTTAATGCTTGTATAAACACAGGTGTGCTCATTCAAGCTACTTCTGGTTTGTACACTAGAGGACACATCACCTATAACATTCTCCAATGGGTGATCTTTGTGAATTCTCGTGGTCGGAACAGCACCGACATGCAAATTGTCTTCCAAGTTTGAAGAGATCTCATCTATGGTAGTTTCAGGCTGAGAGTGAAAAGGATTAATAAACTCATCTTCAGTTGAGGCCGCAGGGGTATCGAGAGGGTTTGATGTGGAAGGCTGAGATTTTTCTGTCATCTGATGTTGCACTACCTCCTCTTCCTCATCAAATATCATCTTCGTCACTGCTCTTTCGTCTTCTTCAGAAATTTCCAAAGTAGGTACGTTAAACGACTTAAAAAGTTTAACATAGTCAAACAGCTCAGCAGGTCCATTGCTTGGTTTTGGCGGTTGGTAACTAGTAATGTCGGTGTTACAAACCACCTCCACCTTGCAAGTTGTCGTATTGAAGACCCGTCTGTTGGGAGTCCCAACAACATAACCGACTAGGATTCCCTCATCAGCTACTTCACCAAATTTCGAATTAGTCTTCAAAATCGAACAAGGAGACCCAAAAGGTTCAAAACCGCACAAGTTGGGCTTCCTTCCGTGCATAAGCTCGTACCAAGTTCTTCCAAGTCTCTTAACGGTTAGCACCCGATTCAGAACATAGCAGGCTGTAGCAACTGCTTCAGCCCAGAACATCATAGGAAGCTTTGAGTCTGCCAGCATAGTTCTGGCTCCTTTAATCAACGTTCGGTTCTTCCTTTCAGCTACTCCGTTCTGTTGTGGAGTATACGGAGCGCTGTATTGGTGCTCAATACCCTTCTGAAGACAAAAGATTTCCATCTCAAAGTTCTTGAACTCTGTCCCATTGTCGCTTCTGATGAATTTAACTGATTTACTCATGACGTTCTCGACTTTTGTAATTAGATTCTTCACCATCTGAGTCGTCTCGTCTTTCGTTTTCAGAAAATATACCCACGAGTATCGCGAGTAATCATCAGTTATCACCAAGCAGTAAGAAGTACCGCCTAGACTTTGTACATTCACCGGACCGAAGAGATCCATATGAAGTAGTTCTAGAGTACCAGCAATTGAGTTGATCGTCTTGGTGAGATGGCTTTTCTTGTGTTGTTTTCCCTTCTTGCACGCTATGCATTTATCTTCAAAGTTAAAACTCTTTAAGGGAACGCCCATCACAAGCCCATTTTTGACAATGAAGTTCATCTTACGAAGATGAATATGTCCCATTCTCCTGTGCCATAATTCTGATTCTGATTCGCTTGCCTTTGTCATTAAATAGGATTCTCCGGTGGCCATTTCAGTAGACCTCATATCCATCACGTATGTATTCGTTTCACGTGGAGCTTTCATTACTATCCATTCTTCTGGTATATGAAAACCAGGCTTCAATACAATCGCTTCATTCTTAGTGAAATGGACAGTGTATTCTTTATCACAAATCTGCGACACACTCAGCAGATTGTGCTTTAATTCCTCCACAAAGTTTACATTTTCAAGTGTCATTCTCCCATTCGACACAGTTCCTCTACCGGTAATCCTTCCACCGCTTTCACCAGCAAAACTAACTCTAGCTCCCTGAACAGGTTTTAAGTCTTGCAACAAGTGTTTGTTGCCTGTCATGTGCCTGGAACAGCCGCTATCTACAATCCAAAGATTGTTTGCAGCCCTGTTCAACTGTTCCTGCACAATAAAACAAAAAGTTAGAATCTTGGGACCCAAGACCAATTGGTCTTGGATCGATACGTCCCGTACCCTGGCTTTCTCAAGTTAGCGTCAGGATAATTTCTGTAAGTCCTGTTAGGGAATCTCCTTGCAGATTGGGTGTAATGCCTTCCAAACCTTTGAGAATTGAAAGTGTTATATCTTGAGGTTTGGTTGTAAAAATGAGGTTGGTTTTTATGAAAACTTGAATTCGTTACATTTTGACATTTTTTAAAGTTTTCATTTTTAGCAGGAACAAAATGACGCTTATTCTCATTTTTATTTGGCTTCACACCTCTGAATCTCGGCTCCAGAGGGCAATCTGCAACTAAATGCCCTAATTTGTTACACCTAAAGCAACACCGACTCTCCAATTTCTTGTCAAATGTTGGTTTGGATGTAGAGGCAGTGTTACCAGCCGTTCGTCTCACATAAGGTGGGACATACGGGTTTTGTGGAGTACACTTTTTAGAAGATTTATTTTTATCTCCACCGGTGGGTAACACTACATTCTCTTTCGTCTTACCAGATTCGGACAACTTATCCGAATCCGATGAGACTGGACTCGTAACAGAAATATTTACACTAGAAACAGACGAACTCGTTTCGCCACAGCTAACACTTGATTCTACCCTTGAAATCTTAATTGGAGTTGTCTGATTAACCTCGAAATCAACAGATTTCTGAACACTCGGATTATATGTATAATTGTGGTTAAAGGGTGGTGGAACTTCGTGATATCCGATTCCTCCCCTCTTTGCAGAGGTACCTGGATCACTCACGAGGTGATCAAGGATGGTTGAGGAATTCCTGAACTGCTCAAGTTTGCGGTTCAGTTCCACCACCTTTACCTGATGGTCAGCAATCTGTTTATCCCGATCAGCAATCAATTTAGTTTTTTCTTCTAAAACTTCGTAACTAAGATCAATTATGTCAATTTTCTCAGCAAGTTTAGTTTTCAAGCTTTGAATGTCCTTTTCACATGCTTTAATCTTAATTTTATAACTGTTTTCTCTTGATTTAGTAAAATGGTGATCTTCTTTAATAGTTTTAAAGTCAGCATCTAAACGGACGTACTGATCAGTCATAGTTGTTAGTTGCTCAGACAAATTTTCACAATTAGTACAAATATTTTTATTACTTACCTCGGAGCGAGTGTCCTTGTCATTTGCCATGAAAGCTGTTTCTTCTTCAGTAGCTTTCTCAGTTCCATCAACCTTTTCAACCTTCTCACATTCTTTAACTTCAGTCTCAGCCATGTTTGCTTGCTCACCAGAACCACTTGAATGCAGGTTCCAGTTGTACTCACCTGCTTCTCTGGTCAACATGGCGTTAATCTCTCTGTTAACTCCAGAATGTTGTGTAGGCCGACCTTGTCCTCGTTCAACCCTCTCATTTCTGCATTCCTTGGCAAAGTGCCCGTACTGTTGACAATTATAGCACCTTACCTTGGATTTGTCGAACCCAGGCCGACCACCTACAAACTTTCTCCCAGTTTTGTTCATAAACCGTTTCACACGCCTCACAATCATTGCCATTTGCCATTGCAAGTCCATCTCCTCCAGATCATCAGCATCGATCTGGTCGTAATCCTCATCTAGTACAGCAGGGTCCACAATCTTCCCCTGGATGTAGTTTTCGTAGGAAGCAATAAATGATGCATAGACTGCAAACTGCTCTTCAGCAGATTTTACACTCATAGGCATCTTGGAATAACTATTGCTTGATGCATTTGCAGAAAAACTACTTGTGGATGCTTGAGGCTTTGAAGTACTAGATCCTCCAGCAACGAAACATACATCACCATTCGTGTTTACAGAAACGTTTCCTTCATGAGACGAGTCAGAACCTGACTCCCCTTTAGAGTAATAAGCAGCAGATTCAGGCCTCGAACTTGAGCCTGAGTTAACCTTTGCACCATACATACCAGGGTCTTGTATCTGATCTGTAGGTGTTTCTTTTCGAACCATATTAAGCTCATAAGTTCTGAGCTTGTTCACTGCCGTTTCAAGATCATAATTAGGAAAGTCTCTGTCTTCCCTCATAAGAACGGTGTACATTTCCCACTTCGGTGGGAGAGCATCGAGAAGTTTTTCAACGATCTCTTCTTCTTGGTAAGCAATCGAATAATTGCTAAGCTCTGTCATTAGATGATAGTATCTGGTGATAATATCATCCAGCGATTCGTTCTTCAAAAATTTGAAGACGGAGAACTGGGTCTTCAAAAGTTTTACCTTCGATGCACGGATACCCACATTCCCCTCGAATCTATTTTCAAGAGCATCCCAAAGCTCTCTTGCAGAAGTGTACTTTCGGAACGTATGGAGAACCTCTTGAGGAAGTGCCATTGTTATCGCAGCATGGGCCTTGCTTTCGGCCTCGTACATTTTCTTTTCTTCGTCCTCCATTTTGCTGTACTTCTTAACTACGTCACGGCCTTCGTATTGCATAGTTGGAGGGATATATCCATCCTGGATGCACACCCACATTTTGGCATCCTGGTATTTGATGTATTGGATGAATCTATCCTTCCATGCCACGAAGTCAGTTCCTTTCATCAGCCTCGGGGCCTTAGTGGCAGACCCCGCTTCTACTTCCATCTTGACCAAATCGGAGATGTTGATCGACGACATCCTTGCAAAAACCTGAAAAACCTGGAAAAACAAAAAAATATTAAAACAGCTCAGTAGGCGAAGTTAAGAATAACTTCGCTTGAAGGTTAACTTCGCTGAAAGAGAACTTCGCTGAGATCTTAAATTCGCTTGAATTTGGCGAAGTTAAAAATAACTTCGCTTAGCTCTGGCGAACTTATGAGTTGAGCGAACTTGGGTATGAAGCGAAGTTGCGGATAACTTCGCTAAGGCGAACTTATGAAGTGAGCGAAGTTGTAGTTAACTTCGCTAATCCTTATATCTTCGCCAAAAACCCTAATTCCAGCGACGGCAACTTCGCCTGAAGAATGGTAACTTCGCCCGATGAACGGTAACTTCGCCCGATGAACAGGGAAGTTTGTTCAGATCTGTTTTCGTCAATCCAGCAGCTCCCGATCAATGCAAAGGCTTGAAAATGACTGTCAAGCACTAGCAAAACTCAATCCCAACAAAAACACGTCCCGCGAATAGGTCAAACGAGACGTTTTTCTACACCCGCGTGAAATCCCGAACCTCACAATCGAGCCGATTGGCTCTGATACCAATTGTAGGTTCCTGGACGGATCGTACACGGGATATCGCTAACAACGCAGGTGCGGAATCCCTGCGCAGGTAGTTACGAGTGTAGAGATAGAATCACACGAGCAATAAATCAACCACGTTATATTGATAACCGAACACGTGACTCACGGTCACTATTACAGAAGATAACACGTAACAATATGAAACACACTGAAACAAACCCTAAACGACCAACCACCAAACTGTTTCAGCGAAACAGTTTTATACACGACAACTTCGCCATTGGCGAAGTTGTCCATAACTTCGCTGATTCAACAAGTTCGCCATAGCGAACTTGTTGACAACTTCGCGTAGTACAAAACAATCATAAACAAAACATAATTACATTACAGACTCGATTACAAATGCTAGACTATGAACTACTGACACACATGTACCAACACTTCTTCTTTAAATTTTTGAAGGTGATTTTGTTGCTAGATTCTGCTTGGCATTTAGCTTGAGGATGCACTAGAAAAGGTAATCTTGATGCCCCAGCTGTCACAAAAGTTATTGGTTCTCTTCCCGATAAACTGGGAACCATTGTCACAAATAATTTCTGAAGGGATATCAAATCTAGTAATAATATTTCTTTTAATGAAAGATATCACCTCTTTTTCGCGTACTTGAACAAAAGCTTCTGCTTCTATCCATTTTGAAAAGTAATCAGTCATTGCAAGCATGAATACTTTTCCTCCTGGTGCATTAGGTAGTTTTCTCACAATATCTATGCCCCACTTCATGAAAGGCCATGATGAGGATATAGGATACATAGGTTCTGCTGGCTGATGTAGGATGTTCGCATGCCTTTGAAAAGCATCACATTTCTTCGAGTATTTCATGGAATCTCTCTTCATTGTTGGCCAGAAGTATCCTGTTCTAAGAATCCTAGAAAACAGGGCTCTACCTCCAGTGTGATTACCACAATCACCTTCGTGAAAGTCTTTGAGCACCTCTTGGATCTCAGGATCCTCGATGCACCTCAAATATGGACCTGCAAGAGATTTTCTGTACAACATATCATCTAATAAAATATATTGTGATACCTTAAGTTTGAAAGATCTGGGATTCTCCGTGGTTGGAATCTCTCCAATTTGAATGTATCTCTTAATTGGGAGGATCCAAGATCCTTGGCTAGCTGAGGATAATGGATCCCAAAGTACGCTCTGTTTGTTAGTTGTTATCTCCCCAACTTCTTGTTCTCCTATTGCTGGCAAGAGTATATGGACTATAGGGATCTTCGTATCTTCTGGAATTTTCAAGTATGAGGCTAAATTAGCTAAGGCATCTGCCCCAGCATTTTCTTCTCTTGGTACCTGTATAATACTAAACAACTCGAAGGATTTTGCTAATTCCTTCACAACTTCTAAATATTTGATCATTGTTTCACCTTTCACGGTATAAGAACCGTTAAAGTGGTTAGTTATAAGTAAAGAACCCATATAAATTTGAAGATACCTGATCCTCATTTGTTTGGCTAAAAGTAAACCTGCGATGAGTGCTTCATACTCTGCCTCATTGTTGGTGGCTTGAAATGCACATGCAATGGACTGGGTATTATGTCCCCCTGTGGCGTTTTCAGTAGTATGCTCAATCCCGTTCCTCTTACGTTGGATGCTCCATCTGTAAAGAGGATCCAAGGATCCTTGGTTTCTTCTAGTTGTTGAACCTCCAAATCGGCTTGTTTCTGCATGTCACTACTGAAATCAGCCACAAAGTCTGCGAGTGCCTGCGATTTGATAGATGTTCTAGGCTCATACTAAATGTCATATGCACTCAGCTTCACAGCCCACTTAGCCATCCTACCTGACAATTCTGGTTTTCTAAGAACATTCTTAACATGATAGTTAGTTCTCAAAATAATTGTATGAGTCTCAATATAATGTCTTAATTTAATAGAAGCCATAATAAGTTCAAGAATTAACTTTTCTAAATGAATATCTGGCTTCTGCGTCTAAAAGACTCTTACTTACGTAATAAACGAGATGTTGTTCACCTTCATGGTCCTTCACAAGGACAACACTTACAACATTTCCTGAAATAGCTAGGTAGAGATATAAGGATTCTTGATGCAGCGGTGTAAACAAAACGAAAATAGAATCACGTTGATTCAGTGAATACCCGTGATGAACTCAAAACCCCCAAATCCCACCCAAAGGTCTAGGGAAAATGAAGAGAAAAACGAAATTTATTAATATTCAAGTCTGATCTTTCATCTTACATAACCAACATATAAATAAGTGTTCTAATACGAAATGGGCCTAAAACGGGTCATGTGCCAAACACAAACCCAAAAATAAAAACATAAAAAGTGCTGAAAAACAATAAAAGGCCCATAACTTTATTTAGGAGTCGTTTTGGGGCTTCGGACAGTGCCACAATATGCTCCTCATCACAAGCTTCGATTTGACTGGTAATAGGCCTGAAACGGAGCTTCGTGGGCCAAGTTATGCCCATTTTCGTGGGCCACCTTTGGAGACACGATCATGGGCCTCCAAATATAACATGGCATGTTCGTCAATACTTGGGCCTTCATCAATTCTCCATCCACAGGCTTCATCAGAGCCGGTGCTGAGGATAAGTAATCATTTAAGGGTTTTAGGGCGGCTTCATGCTTCTCTGTCCATTCAAACTTCTTGTTTTTTCTAAGAATGTCGTAGAAATCTTTGCACTTCTCAGAGGATCTTGAGATGAATCTGTTGAGAGCGGCTATTCTTCCCGTGAGCCTTTGGACATCCTTGGCATTTGCAGGTGACTTCAGGTTGATGATGGCTTCAATCTGCTCTGGGCTTGCTTCAATTCCTCTTTTAGTCACCATATATCCCAGAAACTTTCCAGCCTTAACACCAAAGTGGCATTTTGACGGATTCAGTTTCATGTTATACTGGTCAAGGATATTGAATGCTTCTTCAAGATCTCTGAGGTGATCCTCAGCTCTCTTTGACTTCACCACCATGTCATCTATGTAGACTTCCATGGTTTTACCTAACTGATCCTTGAACATCATGTTGACCAGTCTTTGGTATGTTGCCCCTGCATTTCTTAGTCCAAATGGCATAGCAATATAACAGTATATGTTAGTAGGAGTCGTGAATGCAGTATCCTCCTGATCAGATGGTTCCATCTGAATTTGTTAAAATCCAGAGGAAGCATCCATAAAGGTGAGCATCTCATATCCTGCCGTTGCATCCACCATGGAATCTATATGTGGTAATGGGAAAGGATCCTTGGGGCATGCCTTGTTTAAATCAGTAAAATCGACACACACCCTCCACTTTCCATTCTTTTTAGAAACAACAACCACATTAGCTAACCATCGAGGATACTTAACCTCACTGATCATACCGGCCTTAAGAAGTTTTTCAACTTCTTCTTGTATGATCGTGTTCCCCTCATGAGCGAATTTCCTTCGCTTCTGATGGACGGGTTTAACAAATAAATCAAGGCCTAACTTGTGAGTAATTACCTCCTTAGAAATACCTGTCATGTCTGAATGTTTGAAGGAAAATGTAGACTTTTTTTGTTTTAGGAAGGATATCATATCCTCCTCGATCTCACTAGGGATACTGGATCCTCTTGTCATCTTCTAACCGGATGAATCTGAGCGCCCTGTTCCTGACTTCATCTAGGGTCCTGCATGGAGTCATCACAAGATTATCATAAAAGGGGGAGCCCCTCTGAAGTCCCATCTTGAATGCTTCAACAGCGGTAGCCATGTCAAGATTAGGGATTTTCAGAGCTTCCCTGCCGAAACTGGTAACAAAATCCCTAAGGGATTCATCACTAGGTTGGATAACTCGGTATAAATCACTAGTTAACTTCTCAAATTTCCTACTACAGGAAAATTGACTGTTGAACAAGTTAACTAAGTGTGAGAAAGAAGTAATTGAAAAGGGAGGAAGACTTAGCAGCCACTTTAATGCAGATCATGTTAGCGTGGATCTGAAACCCTTGCATAAGCAAGCTTCCTTAAGTCTTTCAGGAATAGGATTGATCTCAATCATTTCTCTGTATTAAGCTACATGCTCTTCAGGATCAGTGGTCCCATCATAAGTCTTCATGTTGGGAGTCTGGAATCGCTTCGGGATTTCAGCATCACAGATAGGTGGAGCAAATCTGGATAACTTGTGGCTTCCTTCTGATATTTCGAGAATTGGACGGACCACCCCCGGTACACTGATTATCATATCCTTCAGCTTTTGTAGTTCCTTAGCCAAAGCTTGGTTGATACCTGCATCCTGCATTGAACCACGGTTAGCATCTAAGGATATAGGATCATAAAAGTTACCTCTTTGCTGGTTGAAGGTTGGCATTGCAGATGAGTGGCTGAGGTAAGAAGCGTCTGCTACAGGAGTTAGTCCACCAGAAGCGATGGTCTGCATGGGGATTATATCTCTTTCATGGACCTCGGATAACCTTTGATATTGAACCCCTGAGGATCCTTGATCCTGGAAAAAGGATCTTTGACTGGGGTTGAAGGATCTTAATGGTTGAGAGTTGAAGGATCCTTGTAGATACAGTCCTGAGGATCTTGGTTGAAGGATGGATGATCCTTGCGGAAAAGTTGAAGATCATTGAGTTAGTTGACCCATGGGCCCCGGTTGAAGGATAGAGGACCCTGGCTGAAACAACGAGGATCCTTGAGTCTGTTGACCCATGGACCCCTGTTGGAGGATAGATGATCCTGGCTGAAACAACGAGAATCCTTGAGTCTGTTGACCCATGAACCCCTGTTGGAGGATAAATGACCCTTGCGTGAACTGAGCCATGGATCCTGGACTGGTGAAACCCAGCATCCTAGGCATAAGAAGAGTGTGATCCCCCGCTGGCCTCTTAGTCTTCTTGAGATCTTCTATCTCACGAAGGATCCTCTGGTTAGTCTTGTTCAGTTGCTCCATGTATGCTTTAACCTGTGAAAACATAGATTAAACATCATTGTTAGTATTACCCACTAGCGCAGCAGCAGCGGTTTTCGAGCTCTGGAAGACTGGTAATTGCGTCTTGCTTCCAGCACAGCAGCCCTTGGTGCTCCCGTGATTGGCGGAGGCATCGGCGGCAAAGTTCTTGATGAGAGAGAAACCAAAGATGGCATAGTTGATGAAGAAGAGGTTGATTGAGAGGCCATTGATAGTGATATGGGTATGAAAAGGTTGAAAATGATCGGAATAATACGGATTATAGCACCAATTGCCCCACGGTGGGCGCCAAATTGTTTTGGATAAAAATCAGCTAAGGATAATGTATCCAAATCCGTAAATGTGAGGAATAGAGCTATGCTAATAATAACAATTATAAGAACGAAAATGGAATGAATAATGAGATTTGTTACGAGGAAAAACCTTTTGACCTTGTTTAGATCAAAAGAAAAAAAACCCTGGGTGATGGATAACAACTCGTCGATCACCGGTTTATTAATATCAAAAAAGGGTTACAATGTTGTGGAGATTCGATCGATGTTACAGTAGTAGCTAACGTGTATAGAAAGAATAGTGAGTTCTGCTCTAAGAGTGTGTGAATACAAGTGATATATCTAATCGATCATATCTCGATGTTTATAAAGGAAATTACACATAACAATAACTCCTAAAAATCCGCAACTCCTCCACTAGCCACTCCCATCACTTTGACCACGTGCCATAGAAGTCCAGTAGCGAAATAAGTGGAAGACTAAGTCTAGGAGCCGTTGCACTTGATAAATATCATCTTTCATATAAGAAAAACCGTTAACAACACCAAATACCGAGGATCCATGATCCTGACATAGCTCTAGAACTCTTTGGAAGGATAATTGATCCAGACATGTCTTCAAGAATAACATATCCTCGGTACGCAATTATTTGTGAGTCAGCAAGAAGTCCTATAAATCCGCCATTATCCCCACTAAACGTGTTACAGCCATTTTACCACGTGCTGAAGGTGCCTTGTAGCGAAATATTAGGTAGACCACGTCCTATAGCCGTTATACCTATCAAATATTAACCTACACATGAGAAACAATCGTTAGTAATACCAATTGCTGAGGATCCTTGATCCTGACAGAATCTGGAACACATTCTAAGGATAACTGATCCAGAAATATGCCAAGATAACGTATCCACAGTGTCAAATTTCTGTGCCCTAACACAGGTGTGATTGTGTGAAACTTGAACCGATATTTTTAGTATTGTGAGCGTTGAATCAGTTGAGGTATAAGTAATAATAACTAGTGATTTTCCCGCGCGTTGCGCGACAAAATTGCTCGGTATAACTCAGGTGTTGCGGCGGTGAGTCAACGCGAATTCATTCATTATTAGCTACGTTCATTTCGGTCTAGAACTAAAACAAAATGAAAACAAAAACTAAAAATAAAAATTGAGTTAGGCCAATGGGGTGGGGTCGGTTGGTCCTGGACAGAAGCAGCGAGTCAACACGAATTTATACGTTATTAGCTACGTTCGTTATGATACTTGAACCGAAACAAAATGAAAACAAAATAAAAAATAAAAATTGAGGTGAGCCAATGGCAAAATTCTAGTTATCTATAATATATATAAACGAAAACCCAAAAATCCTATGTGTCGTGATGTGGTCGCTCCCCTTTTTTGGAGTCACCAGATTTGCTTGATTTTTAAATGGAGACTTCTCATGCATTTGACCTGAATTCACGGGTATGGGTCTTATTAAACCCATATATTTCTTAAATGGGTTATAACATCTCATTAAATTAAAAACTAATCTCACTAAATGTTTGATATAATAATCCTATAAAGTATACTAAAAATTAATATATGAATTATTTAAAAAAAGATATGTATCATTTATAATTAAAAAACCAATTTGTAGTAAAAAAAATAAACGGGCATTTGGTCTCATCAAACCCATATAGCTTTTAAATCGGGTTATAACATCTCATTTATTTGTAAAACAATTTATCATCAAACCATAAGTATATTATTAACTTTCATACAATAAAAAAAGATAAAAATTCAAAAAATAAATAAATATTAAAAACAAATAATATAAAACAACCCCCGTAATACGGGGGATAAAAACTAGTATTTATATAAAGTTTAAATTATTGATATTTTCTCTTAATTGTTATTATTAATAACTTTTTAATAACGGTTAACTCATCCTTTAAATGTTTTTTTCTTTAAATTTGCATTAATGTATATCGCGAGACTACCTTTAATATTATTTACTTATAGTAATATACTTTATATCTTAATTTTTGAAAAGAAGATTTAGCTATCGAATTTAAAGAATTTTTTTTAGAACGACAGTTTTTTTGTATTAAGGCTATCACACCCTCCAAATCTAGAAAGCCCCGATGCGCCACTCAGGCCAGACTATGTTGTCTTAACCGGGTCCATGCTGGCCTTAGAGTTTAGCTTGGGCGTTCCCCGGAAAGCCATACCGCCGACCGTCACTTGGCAGTCGTTGTGCCACCACAAAAGCATAACTTTATGGCGTAACACACGATGGGACAAAAACTCGGGTGGGCTCAGGGTCCGAACTGAAAACCTTTGCATAAGATCTAGCTCAAATCTTTCATTGTCAGTATCCAACCCAAAAGTGAAACAAGTGAGATTAACCCAAATCTCCTACCACTAAGCCATATGTGAGGGATATCAAATTAAAGAATTGTCTTATGTAATCTGAAACTAATGATTTATTAAATAACGTATATATATTTAAATTTATTTAAAACTTGTTGCTAAATCGTGTCCACTCTTTGAAAGAAAGTTACAAAAATAGATTTTAACTTCTTTACGTAATTCAAAACACTACAAGCAATACTTATTTATACCCATATCTGTCTCTTACAAATTCAAAAACTCCACAGCCACTTCCATTACTGTCGATCTTTTGCCTCTTCCATCAGCGTCCATCTTTTGCCTCCGCCATCACCATCTTTCAGGTAATCTATTTGTCCAATTTGATCAGTTTTTTTTTGTTCATCGAATTAAATGATTTTAGCGATAGGGTTTACTCAACGTTTTCGTATTTCTGTTATAAATGTCACAGCTGCATAAACCTTATTTAGATGAAAGGTTTGAAACTTTGATAAACTGTGGTTAGCGTTTTATAAAAATTTTGATAGGTTAATTACCAATTAGACCATTCATAATTTTTTGTTGTTATTACTTAAGGATGTGCATGAAATAGAAGAAAAAATTGATACAAAACCCAAAAAAACAAACTGTGACAACTGAACCGAAACAAAAGGTTTTATGTTTTTGTAGAAACCCAACTTATGGTTTGGTTCAATTTTGCATGTGATAAAAACCAAATATTTTCATTGTTTTTGTTAAGTAAGAAGTGTATAAATGTGTAACTTAAATATTTTGACACTCAACTTAATATTTGTCCCACATACATGTACAATAATCAAAATAAGTTGTTACTTACCGAAAACGATTTAGACAAATATTCGTTGTTTTGGGCAAACTATTTTTTGAAGCCCAAATATTCAAGGTCAAATAGCAAAACCCAAAAAACCAAACCATAACGGTTTAAAAAATCCAAAAACCAAAGTTTCGATTTATGATTTGGTTTTAACCCATTACTGACCCAAATCGTACCACACAAACCACTATTAACATATATAAGGATTTTTAAACTCTAATTTTGACAAGGAACCACCATTGCAGTTGTTAAAAATTATCTATTTTTTGTTGTTATTTGGCACTTGCCATGGGGGAGTCGAACTCTCCCAACCCTCTTTGTGGAGAATTCATCCAAGTTTTTAAAAACCATTCAAATGTTTCACAAGCACTTTGAAAATAAAATTAGCTTTATAAACCACCATTTTGATAAGTGAATCCATAGGTTACCAGATAGACTTAGTAGTTTGAACAAAAAGTCATTCACATGTAGATCATCTCTATTAGTTCCATTCATAGAGACAATTCAAAACTGATGGAATTTCATAATTATAAAAAAAATGGTGGCTACTCTAGTCCATGATGATAGTTTATTTCATAATTGTTATTTGGAGGCTACACAATTTATTGAAGATATCAAGAATTTCTATCTTTGGCCTCGAGACTATACTGATACAGAAATAGTGGCCATGGTGGTTGATGATGCCCTCTTTATAATTGCATTTTGTAAACCGCTGCTGCAATCACCAGATGTGAAATATAAGTTTCTCAACATGTGCATTGCTAGAGACTTGTTATTAATAGAAAATCAAGTCCCGATCTTTGTTGTTGAAAAACTTTTTTATCGCATTATAAAGTATATAAGTGCCACTTTACCGAGATACATCTTGCCACAAATATCACAGAGCTATATGTTTGCAGATGCAAAAGGTGAAATTTGTATGGACGTTGATAAAGTCTTTTCACGCATAAAACATATTCATATTTTAGAGTTTTTGTGGAGACTCTACATTCCTTCATAAACACTTTTTAACTCCACCAACTCAAAGGTGCATTATGTCATAAGCTCTACTTTAGATTGATCAAGTTTGAACCGCACATGAAATCACAATGGGCAATGAGAATCCTTGTGAAAACATGTACGGGGCAGCGTGTGACCCTTAAGATGCCAATACTAAATGTGGATTGTAACATAGAATATGTGTTAAAACAACCTTATTGCATACGAACAGTCAGATGATCATGTTTTTGTAACATCATATATATACATTTAATGTGTGAATTGATGGTGACTGTTGAGGATGTGGAAAGGCTAGGAATGGCAAAAGTTCTAGTTAATAATCTTAAATTAGACCAAGAAAGCATTGGATATATTCAAAGCAGCATTGACTTCTCTTAAGTGCCAACATTTTATGGAAAGCAAATGCACGAATTAGAGTAGTACTTCAAGACATCATGGATAACGTGTTTTATTTGAAGCGTTATTTTAGTTCAATTGTGTTGTTTATTCTAGTAGTTGTCTCAAGTCTTTTGGGTGCTGAGAAGTTGGCTTACGCAATGAAAGCTGACTTTAAGTAAATGATTCACACCAAATTTCAGTTTTGCTTAACGTTAATCTGGATTATTTTGATAGTTTTGTTTAACGTTCTTTCTTGATTATTCCGACAGTTTTGCTTAACATTATTTCTAGATTATTTTGACCGTTTTGCTTAATGTTATAGTGTGAAATTAGCTACAATGTGTAATTAGTTACAGTTTTGCTTAATTACACACTAAAACATTAAGCAAACTATAAAATAATCCAGAAATAACGTTAAGCAAAACCGACAAACTAATCAAGAAGAACGTTAAGCAAAACTGTCAAAATAATCCAGAAAGAACGTTAAGCAAAACTGAAATTTGGTGTAAGTCATTTACTTCAAGTCAGCTTTCACTGCATAAGCCAGCTGCACAACACCCAAAAGATTCAAGACAATTGTTAGAATAAACAACACAATTGAACTAAAATAACGCTTCAAACAGACGACGTTATCCATGATGTCTTGAAGACTCTAATTCGTGTATTAGTTTTCCATAAAACGTCGGCACTTGTGAGAAGTTTGTCAATATTGTTTTGAATATATCCAATGTTTTCTTGGTCTGATTTAAGATTATTAACTAGATTTTCTCCCATTCCTAGCATTTCCACATCCTAAACAATCGCCATCAATGTGCACATTAAATGTACATATGATGTTACAAAAGAATGATCATGAGACTGTTCGTATACAATAAGGTTGTTTAACACATATTCTATGTTACAATCCACATTTAGTATTGGCATCTTAAGGGTCACACGCCGCCCCGTACGTGTTTTCACAAGGATTCTCATTGCCCATTGTGATTTCGTGTGCGGTTCAAACTTGATCGATCTAAAGTAGAGCTTATGACATAATGCACCTTTGAGTTGGTGGAGACCCTTAAAAAGTGTTTATGTAGGAATGTAAAGTCTCCACAAAAACTCTAAAATATTAATATGTTTTACGCGTGAAAAGGCTTTATCAACATCCACACAAATTTCACCCTTTGCATCTGCAAATATATAGCTCTGTGATATTAGTGGCAAGATGTATCTCGGTAAAGTGACACTTGGATCCTTTATAATGCGATGAAAAAGTTTTTCAACAACAAAGATCGGTACTTAATTTTCTATTAATAACAAGTCTCTAGCAATGCACGGGTTGAGATACTTATATTTCACATCCGGTGCTGCAGGGTTTACAAAATACAATTATAAGGAGAGCATCATCAACCACCATGGCCACTATTTCTGTATCAGTATAGTCTCGAGGCCAAAGATAGAAATTCTTGATATCTCCAATAGATTGTGTAGCCTCCAAATAACAATTATGAAATGAACTATCATCATGGACTAGAGTAGCCATCATTTCTTTTTAATTACGAAATTCCATCAGTTTGGAATTGTCCCTATGAATGGGACCGATAGAGATGCTCACCGGGGTGAATGGCTTTTCGTTCAAACTTCTTCTATGTCCATCTAGTAACATGCGGATTCGCTTATCTAAACGGTGGTCTACAAAGTTGATTTTATCATCAAAGTGCTCCTGAAACGTTTGAATGATCTTCAAAACCTACCTACCCACCCACACACACACCTATTTGTCGGATCAAGCTTTTGTTAATAATTGACGATTAGTGTTTAATCAGGTTGCATCATCATCGACAACAATGATACAAGGTTTGAAACCCTATGAATCAGTCGTATATAATAATAATTTTCTTCATCAAATTTGCTTACACTGATATGATCAACTTCGGTTAATTTGTCAGTGCAAACCAAAGGTTTTTATATAGAGGCAAGCCTCTAAAGACAAGTGCATGTCCTGCCGTTTGAAAAAGGAGGAATTATGGCCCTTTCTACTAAGATCATGGCCCTTACTACAATGATAACAACCATCATTTGCCACACACACACACACTAAATATTTGCTTCACACTACTCTAGTACCCTCCCACCAGGTACACATCAATCCTTCCCATAACCAGCCTAATTAACGCTTTGGAAATAAAGCAGAAACTAGTATAAACAAGACTACAATGTGCAACTAATGCTTTCTAGTTGAGTGCTAACAGCTTGTGCAGGCTGACAAAATGTTTACAACAGGAAGGTTTAACCATATTATAAGACTACATGCCTACACGTCGATGATATAAAAGTTATGAACATGCAACGCAAGTGCTACAAGAAAAATGATTATGTTAACATGTAAATAACTTCAGGATAATGGTATATAAATTTGTCAAAAATATAAGATGATCATTGTAAAGCTAACTAATATAAGCACACATATATTGCAAATCCATCCAAATCTTTCATAAAACCATTAAAATGTTATAAATGTAAACAATCATATCCAGAAACCATACCAACATAGGGACAACGTGTTTGGTTTCAGTGGTGATCGGTCAATAAAAAAATTATTTATTAAAACCCGGTTCAATAAATATGTCATATAATTATTAATCAAATTAATTAATATGTGCGCAGCGGAAAATAAAAACGAAAAATCAAGACTTTAACAAACCCAACATGATCCGGTTACAAAACCATACGAGCATAGTAAAAATATGCAATATGTTAATAACTACCGATGAGATAAATACATACCTCGGTTAATGAATAACCGGTTGAGACACCAAGGTTCAACGAACGTTGCTAGTTGACGAACCGAACAAACGGAGTGTGACGGTGGCGCGAGAGGCAACAGCGTCGGCTGTAAGCGGGCAGCAGCGGAGGACGCCGCGGGTTGCGCGGCGTCGTACGATGGTAGACAGTGGCTTGTTGCGGCGGTGGTTTCTAATTTATTATCGGCCGTAAACGAAAGGACTAGGTTTAAGTTGTTTGGCGGTGGCTTAGTCCACTTTTCTTGGAGACTAATCCAAGAAATTACGTAGGTGCCCATATTATTGTTATTATAAGATTATATTTATATTATCTTAGTTATCAACAATAGGTATAATCACGTCCAAAGCCCGGTCCATTTTAACTATCATTTAAAGCCTAAGCCAGTTTATCTTTTTTTTTGGAACGACCAACTAAGTAATGTCGCGTACTCCGTACGCGGCCCCTATTGGCTAAAGGTAGCCCGAGCCAGCCACTAATCCGGACGGACGGAACCCCCTAGCGTCCACCTATTTAATTAGTAAATAAATTATATAATTTAAAACTATTATAAATAATAATTCTGTCACAATATATTCGTCATTTACTGGTTAAAAATTTTAAGTGAATTTTAGTTCATTGTCCAAGATATAACTCTCACTCGGTCGGTCACGTTAACTTACTCAAACCGGTTCACTTCCAACACAATGACATTAAACGTCAATATTCCTCCACAGTTGCAAAATTTCAAATCCTCATGAAAGATTGGAAAAGTAATGCTTGGCAATAAACTAAGATACATCAAAATCAAAGTAACAGAACAGCACCTAATTTGCAGAAAACAGAAGCAACTTTATAGTAGATAGCATTTACATAAGTTTCCTTTTATTGTAAATTTGTAATAATCTCCCTTCATATATCTATTTAAGAATCTCCCTTCATATATCTTGTACAAAAATAAATAATTAAAAAACCCTTTCTTGTAGATATGCATAAATTCCCATTAACACCTTCGCTAAAATAGTAACTATATCTAGGGGTGCAAACGAGCCGAGTTCATGTTCAATCATTTAATTAAATGAACAAAAAAATAGTTCATGTTCGTTTCCATACGGTTTACTGAACATTTGGTTTGTTTACAGGGATGAGTTCCGTCTAGTTTCTTCTCAACTTATTTTAAATTTGTTTTACCTATTGGCCCATTAAAAATAAAGCATAACCCAAATATGCTAATTCAATATTAATGGTTCAAAACTGCTTTTGTTGACTTTGACTTGCAGGTCATGTTTAAACTGAGCTAATAAGTTCTGTTGAGAAGACAGGATCGGTTTTATATGTCTCCTATCATGTTAACGTTATTCGTTATCCTTCTTCCCAACATGTAGAGCAAAAATGAATGTATTTTATATAAAAAATTTGTTAATATTATAATAATGTTTAATACAAAATAGGTTTTATTATAAAAGAAAATATGTTTATTTATATCATTTAAAAATAATACTAAATTAATATTTTAAAACAATTAAGATGAAAATAAAGTTTTTCTAATAATAATGTAAGTTTGAAAATTTTTTAATATATAAAAAAGATGGTGAAGTTTTTAACTTTACCAAAATACCCTCCCTACCGTTGTTTTTTTTCTCTCCTCACGTTTAGTTTTTTTATTAAGATTTAATTTAATCCGCAAAACAAACACATTAATTGAATGTATGATTGTAAATGAGTTCTTAAAATTCTTACAACTCAATGAGTTCTCAAATTATGGGTGCCAATGGGTCGGGTCTGGGACGAGTCTAGGTATTCCCAGACCCATACTCGATTATAGAGACCCGTTCCAAACTCTTCGGGTATTTATCGGGTAATTACCCAGAGGGTATCAGGGATACCCATCGGGTTTCGGGTTTTTTATCGGGTTTTAACAACATACCCATAGGGTTCCACATGTGAGCCAAGATCTTTGATATGGGGTAATGGAATGGACGAGAGAATGAAATGGATCATTATCGTTTCATTGCCTTATTTGGTTACCATGTAGAAAACTATGAATGAAATGAATAATTAATTAATGTTGTTAGGTATGTAAAGAAAAAGGAATAAAATAAAGTTGGCTGTAAGCGGTGGTAGATGCAATGAGTGGTGGTGGTGGCGGTAGTTGTGGTGAGAAATGATGGGCGGTGGTAGTGGCAAGAGTGGTAGGCGATCGGTGATGGTGGTTAGTGACGTTGGTTAGCGGTTGTAGGTGGTGTGGCGGAGGCGATGGCTGGCAGTAATGGCGAGAGCAGTGGTGGGTGTTAGCGATGGTGGTAGCGGGAGGTGGTGGGTAGGTTGTGGTGATGGTGGGTGGCGGTGGTTGTGTATGGTGATGGTGGCGGTGAATGTGGTGGCGGTGGTCAGTGGCGGCGATGGTGGGGTGGTGGTGGGAGGCGGTGGTGGGTGGTGATCGGTGGTAATAGTGGGAGGGCGGTGGGGATGAGTAGGGTGAAAAATGAGATGGAATGAAAAACAAGTGGGGTAGATGAAATGAATTTGGGGTGTTTTAGAGATAATAGGATGTACAATGTAATGAGTGATTCCATTCCCTTAGCCAACCAAACACATTTTTCTTCATATCTTCGTAATGGTCAATTACATTCCGCATCTCATTCTTGCATACCAAACGCTACCTAAGAGTTATTTTATGTTAGTGAATTTGTTTTACATTGGGACCGTCATGGATGAGCAAGACATGTAGGCTGGACATGCAAGCACCAAAGCGTCCTCTACCATGGAGGTGAGGCAACGTTAGGATTCTTTCCTTTGTGTTTTCTATTTTTTAATAAGTTATAAAAATAAACTAAATCAATATTAGGATTTCGACTGGAACCTCTAAAAACAACCAATGTGTGTGTTTTGGGTTAAAATGTCTTAACTCCTTTAATGAAGTTGTCATGTTTAAATTGTAGTAAATATGTTTATACCCGATTATCACTTAAAGAAAGAAATGAAAGTAAAATGAGAGAAAGAAAAGAAAGAGTTATGTTCATATCAGTTTTTTTTTTCATATATTATCTCTTTTTCTCTAAAAACCCATGGATCCATATTTCTCATCCTTAACCATTTTCAATTATAAAATTAAAATGAATAAAAGCTAATTAATTTTAAGCATAGAAAAAATTAAAAACTCCAACATTCACATTTGCAATTGTGGGCTAGGTTTTGGTAATTCAATAGATCCAAGTTAGGTTAATAATGCGGGAGATGAGACCCACTCTACAAATCTATAATTGATGATTTGATGTTTCGATAAGTGTTGAACTTGAGAAAACAAATGAAATTAGGATTGCTTGTGGTGTGTTAACAGGTGTGATTGTATGAAACTTGACCCGATATTTTTAGCATTGCGAGTGTTGAATCAATTGAGATATCAAGTAATAATAATAAGAAAGAAGAATAATAAATATAATAATACAATAACAAAAATAATAATGTAATAACCTAATAACTTTTATAATGATATAATATAAACATAAACTATAATAATATAATTTAAGTTAACTGATAAGGACTCAAGAAGCCTCTCATCTCGAGATTTTCACGGTATTAAGATCATCCGTAGTGATGATGGGGGAATTGCCCACCACCATCTTTCTCACTGGTTTAAAAAATATGATGGTTCCACCTTCTTGCATCTTTAGCGTTTACTCCACAACTTTGAAACTTTGAGTGACATTTTAATGTTCGGAAACACCATCCGGCGTTTTAGGCTAACACCCCTCAAAGTGTTCTCACTACGCTCGTTCTAATAAGGAGGTAAGTTACCCGCATACCCCGACTCACGTCTCACATGCATGGCCTGTATCTTATAATTAATATTTAAAATTAGAAAATATATAATTTATAATTTCAATCCATTTTGCCATTTTATAACTTTTGTACAATGTAAAAAACTATTTATAACCAAATCCATTTAAGATTTGTTTAACATGTTTTTAACCTGTTATTAGGTTTAACATTAATAACATAGACTACGCCAATTTGAAATTATCCCATGACTTATTAGTATGTCAATGTTTTAATTATCAATCAATTTTCATGTTCAGGTGTCGAATATTCTATTTGCCTTTCTGTTCCATCTGAAAGAAAGGCTGAAAGCAAAAGGAGATCGCTTTCGATTAAGGATCAAGCTCATATTTTAAACATATTTAAAACAAAATTTTGAAAAGACGATGACTACCGATTAAGATTAAAAAGTTGAAGGGTAAAAAGTCGGGAAAAGCCACCCGGGAAAATATTTTGGGGGCGATACTACATGGAGGGGACAATCTCCCCTTTTCTTGATTTCTTTTTCTTCTCATCACAATTTTTTTTCTGATTTGATAGTGCACGGCGATTCTCCCGAACCTCTTCGTATAGTTTGTCGACATTGCTCTCGGTAGCTGTCTCCACACCCTCCACTCTTTAACAATCAGTTATTGTTAATGATGTTTTGAAAAATAAATAGTAGAGCACACAAAGAAATTCGAAACCTCGTATATGAATCTTATTATAACAATCACCAAACTGTGAATTCGGTTTATGGTTACAAACACGGATGAAAAACGAATAAATACATAGAAATTAAAAAAATGATTAACGAACGAGAGAGAGCGATGATAGACGTTGTAACAAGCGCGAGCTTACAACGACTAATCCTGCAAGTAAACTCAACTTTGAAAGTTGACACTTATTACCACTCAACTAATTAATTTGTAAGAAAACAACTCAAACCATAAACCAAGTTTCAGGTTATTACAAAATCACCCCCCGAAGTTTCTAACTCACCATTTAACTATCTTTAACGAACTTAACGAGCCTTAGACAGTTAGACTAGTGTTTACTGTGACATTGCTCACCCATTGACCACTATTGACCATGGTCACATATAACAATTATGATACATAAATAAGAATTAAAGATACAATTAATTAACAGTAATCAACGGCGTCAGTCTGTTACATGATCAAATTAACAAAATTGACTCTGCATTTAACTTTTTAAACTCCAAACAACCTCCTCCTCCTTCTTCTTCTTCTTCTTCTGAAACATACATCCTCCTGAAGCAGACCACCACCATTAATAATAAAAATTCGATCAACAGAGGTTGATCCTGAACCCCATTTCTAACCCCAACGTTATGGTTTCTCGTTTCCTTTCAAGAATCACATAATAATGGCGCCAATCACCAACCTCTTCTTCCCGTTGATCACTCTAATCATCTCTGTAATTTCCACAACAATAGCCCAATCCGATCAACAAAGTAACCAACTAACTCTAACCCACTTCAAGATTCGTCTTCAATTGTTACTTTCTTTAATCACTAACCAAAAAGATTTATTTTTTTTATTTTTTCAGGTCCGGCGTACATGGAATTCATCGTCAATTCAACCCAACTCCCGCCGGAGGACACTTACGACTACATAATCGTCGGCGGCGGCACCGCCGGTTGCCCACTAGCAGCAACATTATCCAAGAACTACCGTGTCTTGGTTCTTGAACGTGGTGGCCTTCCATTCTCAAACCCTAACGTCATGATACGTGAGGGTTTCTTACCCACACTCACCCATTACGGCCAGTACGAGTCACCGGCTCAGTCTTTCACGTCAGAGGACGGCGTACCCAACGCCCGTGGCCGTGTTCTTGGCGGCAGTAGTGCAATTAACGCCGGGTTTTATTCACGCGCCGATGATGATTTTTATCAACGATCTGAAATCAATTGGGATTTACGCGTTGTTCAGCGTTCGTACGAGTGGGTTGAGAAGGCTATCGTGTTTCAGCCGGAGTTGCAGACGTGGCAATCGGCGATCCGTGATGGGTTATTGGAAGTTGGTGTGGAACCGTATAATGGGTATAGTTTGAATCATACTCTGGGTACCAAGATTGGTGGGTCCACGTTCGATACATCCGGTCGTCGACACAGTGCTGCTGATCTGTTAAACCTGGCTAATGGTTCCAACATCAAGGTGGTTCTTTACGCCAGCGTGGAGCGGGTTTTATTCGCTCCGTCGTATTCGTTAACGTCGAGGCAGATCGCGATCGGGGTCGTGTTTCGTGATCGGGGTAGCGGGTATCATCACGCGATGTTACGGGATAATGGGGAGGTGATTCTCTGCGCGGGTGCGATTGGTAGCCCGCAGCTGCTTTTGTTGAGCGGGATTGGGCCCCGCCCGTATCTTTCGTCGTGGGGGATACCCGTTGTGAGGCATTCCCCGTATGTGGGGAATTATATGTACGATAACCCTCGGAATGGGATATCGATTGTGTCACCGGTTCCTTTGGAGCAGTCTCTCATACAGGTGGTGGGGATTACGGATTCGGGTGCTTATCTTGAAGCAGCCTCCAATGTGTTGCCTTTTTCGTCGCCTGCATACTCGGTGTTCCTAAGACCGTCGTCTTCTCCTTTGTATCTTACTGTTGCCAGCATTATGGAGAAGATTATCGGGCCTCACTCGTTTGGGACGCTTCGGTTGGCGTCCACTGACGTGAGGACTAACCCGATTGTGCGGTTTAACTACTTCAGTAACCCGCTGGATCTCGAGAGGTGTGTGAATGGGAGCAGGAAGATTGGGGACTTGCTTAGAAGCCGGGCGATGGATGATTTTAAGTTCTGGGAATGGTCGGGTACGGACTTCAGATTTGTGGGTCCAGCATTGCCGGTTGACCAGTCGAATAATGCCCTGATGGGTGAGTTTTGTAGGCGGACGGTGAGCACGATATGGCATTACCATGGAGGGTGTGTTGTGGGGAGAGTGGTGGATCACGATTTGAAAGTCATGGGTGTGCATTCGCTTCGTGTGGTGGATGGTTCGACTTTTACGGTGTCACCGGGGACCAATCCACAAGCTAGTCTTTTGATGCTTGGCAGGTACTTATTTACTAGTTAGTTTAGTGTGTTTTGTGTTAGTTGGAAAGATTATTGTTTGTGTAATATGTTGATGTTGGTGTGCAGGTACATGGGAATGATGATTTTGAAAGACAGAATGCACAAGTGAAGCTGCTTGGTGCTGTGCATATATAGGTAACAAGATTGTAGATTGCTAACTAGGTAGCATGGTGTAAAGTGACTTGTTTTGATTCATTCTTTGTGACAATTACATATAGATTCCATTGTTATATGTTAAGTCTTCTAGCTACTAATTTAGTAATTCATCCACTTCATGTGGTATGGTATAGTTGTTTAGTTGAAAGCTGCAGGTTCAATTTGGTCTTTAAATTACTTGTTTTCCTTTCAAGCAACCTTACTAGTTACTATTAGAACCATGCCATATTGAGAAAAGTCCAATGTCATCAGTCTCCATATCATCATAATGAACTAGGATCATTCCATCGTCGTCTCCACCATTCTACAACATATATACTACAATCTGTTGTCATCGTTCCATCGGTCGTCACCATTCCATAAACTTTATTTCAAATTGTCATGATGTTAATAGTCAAGTTTCCAGCAGAAGAGAGTCTAACTACTTGAATTTCAGAATACCAATCTAAAGATGTGGAAGACATGTAAAACATTTAGATTTCAAGAGACTTGTTTACATCCAAAGATTTACTAATCATCACTCAAGTTCAAATAATATCATGCTCTATCAAAACATCTAGAATGCATGTTTCTTCATAAATGTGGAGTGTACACAGTCAAATATTGATTCCGAAACACATAATATAAGAAGCTTGTCAAATATTCTACGGATTTCATAATATAAGCCTAGACATGACTATATATACGATTGTTAGATATTACATAGTCGAGACAGAAATCCCCAATATTTTAATAAGATACAAGATTATCGGATGTTGTATATTATCAGATGATAGTATGTTTTGAAATTTATTTTTTTTTTCCTTCAAAAAACACATTAGTATACATATGAACATAGCCATGTGGAATGTTTTTCTCAAAATTGCATTTTGCTCATAAGATGACACACATGTGTTGGACTTAATTCCCGTCCTCGGATCAATTAGGCGGGTTGGGCCGATCTCAGGTAATGGGGCGGTACATGTTGGGCCGGTTTCAAGTTACAAAATTACAATTAAATGAATTAGAGGGTGTTTGGGATTCCTAACGCATTTTACCTTCTTATAACTTTTCCCATAAGTTATTAAGTTATAAAAATGTAACTTATTAACTTTTTTTCTCTCACACCAAAAGCAATCCAAAACATCTTTTTATTTTCCGGAAAAAAAGTTATAAGTTATAAGTTAGTGAAAATAAGCAATCCCAAACACCCTCTTAGGGATAAACTAAATGAGTTGTATTTCATTTACGATAGCTAATTAGATTATGGTTAGACGAGTTTGTAATTAATTTCAGAGTCATGCTTTTCCGATTACAAGTTGAGAGTTAGGCAACTCAAATTCATTGTTTACCATCTAGTGAGCTATATCAATTCCCGATTGAATAACATGTACATGAATATAATCACAGTGTCTCATACTTTCTATTAGCTCAACCTTTTCTCAAATTTTTGTAAGACTTTTTAACACTGTCTATTTAATTTTCAAATACAACTGTTTTAAACTGAAAATAAAAATAAGAAACCTATTACAAAAACAAAAACTTATTCTGAAAAGCTTGATATGTTTGATAATTTTGTTTTGTCAAAATCTATCATTTTCATCAAATATAGAGCTTTGCTAATAATTTGCTCTGTGCTTCGATTCTAACATACTGAACACAATCAAACTAATGAACTATACTACTATAGTCCTATACCCAACCTTTAAAAGTATCTGACTAGTTTCAAGATAAATGGGATGGGCTCGGGTTAGCTGTTTGCAAGCCGAGTGTGTTTTCATTAGTTTGCTTTGAAAAGAAATAAAAAGAATAATTATTGAGGATTAAAAAAAAAAGAGAAATCAATCAAAATGAGACGAACGGCTCGTGATGGCAAACTCTATGCCAACCTACTTCACCTCCACATGTCACCTATTCCATAGTTCTCTTTTTCTATTTATTATTTTTTTTCTTTTAAACTAATTTATTTTAACATCAATATTGTTTTTTTCTAATAACTTTTATTAATTAAGTTTTTTAAAAATTTTAGAAACACATTCTTGTTCAGTTTTTTTTTAACACATCGATATAATTTTTTTGAATTTTGTAAAAAAAATTATTTTTAATCATTACCGATTATATTATCCGCCACTTGTCAACTTTATATTGGTTCATAAGATTTTTTGGATAGAACCTATTATCTAGAAAATCTAACATTATCTGATTATATAATTCATCATCCGACACTATTTCAACAAAGACGTGAGATATCTATTTTCAACAAAGACGTGATGCTACCGGAAGACAAGGCCTTTCATCATTGCATAAATGTACCGGAGCTATACGGGTGTTGGCGTATATATTTATATTAAATATATATTGTTTATTTTTAAATAAAGAAATTATTTTTATATTTTTAAACACTTTTAATAAAAAAACACAACAATTATTAATAAAAAAACTTATAAATTATATTTATTTAATAAAAAGTAATGAAGTTTGGTTTGCTAATGAGAATGGAAAGTTTGGTTTGGTTGGATTGGGTTGGTGGAAGAGAGAGAAATCTACCTATACTATTAAAAGAATATAGTTATTGTACAAATGTTATGTTTTCATTGATTCATCACTATATTTCCATACATACTAAGGCTTCTCAAACTTTCTTGGTAATTAAATAATTCAAAAGTAAATAATATTATTTTATTGACACTCTATTTAATTCATATATTAACTAGGGTATAGCCCGTGTTACACACAGGTGGAAAAACATGTCAACAAACATAATAAATTTAAAGAACCAATTCAAGCAACAAAAACTTCTTCAAACTTTCGGACCAAAACGTTAACCATTTACATTGCCTATATATTAAAAGTTAAAAGTTACAATAAGTTAATGTACATCGAACAACCAAAAAATATCAACAAAAGACATAAAAATGTTCTTTCATATTAAACCAACATCAACTTATTCAAACATTCTATCAAAATAAACTCATTTAGATTCACCAACTGAAAATATAATAAAACAATAGCATCCAAATTAAATATATACCATTAAAATAATAACATATTGATGAAAGTTACAATAAAAGTAAAAAAATATTACATGTAATACGTAAATTGAGTTATATTATATAATGATTTTTATTTATGACTTTTATAATAAGTTTTTGATATATTTATACATTATTAATTATAAATTATAATTTGCAAACCAAACCTTGGTGTTTGATTTATGTCGATATTATTATACATTTTATGTGTATAAAAATGATTTTTAGAACAAAATGTTAGGTCAATTTAACATCTAAACTTATAATTTGTAACATTGACAGTGACCCGTATTCTCAAATCACTTACTTGTGCTTTAGCAAATACCTAAAATACCCTTACGTTCAAAATACATATTTCTCTTCTCATGCAAACAAACCTAAAATACCCTGAAAACAAACCTAAAATACACTGAAAACAGGTTAAAAGTAGTTCAAATGTACTTGAATGCAATCTCCAAAATCACTTAGCTGCTAATTAACCCATTAAATGTTTCTTAATGGATTTTTTTTTTTTACAAAATTAACATTTTTATTTAAAATTCTCTCTACAAAAGTGATCATGGTCATCTTAATTTTTCAAACTAAGAGCAACTAACATAAGAGCCCCATAATGTATCGGGTGATAGTAAAAACGGTTAGTTTTACATAAAACAAAATAACTTTTTAAACATACTAAAAGTAACTACACGATACCAAAAGCAAACACATAAATATAAAAGGTATGACAAAGAAAAATAACTTATAAACAAAGATCACACCTTGTTATCTTCTTCTGTTATAGTGTCACCTTTGTTCCAGTGTAATCCAAGTCCACTTAACCAATAGCATATCATCTACAACCTACATTGCAACCAAGGTTAATCATTTGTATTTGATTTCCCTATATTAGACATAACGGAAAGATAAGTAACAATTGTTGTACAAATAAAACCTTATAATAACTTAATAAATATTTTTTAAATCAAGCAATAAGCATAAATAACAGCTAATGTGTAAATAAAAATATATTTGGGTTACTAAAAAATTACCTATTCATCGATTAAGATATTCTCAATGGACGATTCTTATTGGGTTTGTTATCCTTTAAATACCATAACTTCATTATACGCATCTTCAATACATAGTCGTTCATAAGAACATCGAGTTCACTCAACATGGCTATCTTTTGTTGCTCCATTGGCGCTGCTTGTAAAGATTACAACAGTTTTTACAAAAAAATTAGAACACTATTCAACTTTAAGAATAAAAGACAACATCAATAAATAGTATATATGACAAAGAAAATAATGATTTGAATAGTTGTATACTTACATTAACGCATTTTCAGATGGAATGAAAATAAGTTGTTGTGAAAATGTGTTGTGAACTTGTGATACTGCAGTGTTATATATAGGGAGGTAACCGTGTTTTATTTTTGCTAATTGTTTGATAAATATAGAAGTTGTTTTGATTTTTGAAGGTTTTTAATTTTAGGAGTGCTATACATAATTGTAATTAAATGAAATAAACAGTTGTAATTATATTTTGAGAATATATTAAATCTTTAGTCAAACCGTTTTAAATTAATGTTTATGTTAACAAAAAATTGTAAAGCGTAAACCGAGATTTTTGCTAAAATAAGACTTTGAAGTTATAAACATTTATTTTCAAAAAGTTTGATTAATCGTTTGAATTTGAAACTATGGATACATGTAAAGTCAACTATTTTAAAAGATAATAATAATAATAATTTAAATTCTACATTAATCTTATAATTTAAATGTCCATATTGATTGACATATATATATATAGGGAGAGGATCATGAGAGAACTCCATTTTATTGAGAGACTAGAGAACTAATAATGAAGTATTTTTAATTTAATTAAAAAAAATATTTTTGAAATTTTTTTCTTTCACCCTTCTTATATGTTGTTATTCTTCACCACAAAAAAATATAAAAATGAAAAATATAAAAAAATTAACGAGTAATGCATATATGTAATACATCGACTTTTTTATAATTCATATGTGCAATAGTGTGCATTTTGTTATTTGAAATAGTGTTGAATAGCATATATATAGTTGTTTGTATTGTATATTTGCAATAATGTTATATTATATACAAAAATTAAAAAAATTCGATATAGTGCATATGTGCATTAGTGTTATATTACATATATGCGATAATGTGTTTTGCATATAATTATTAGTGTCGTATTTGTATATATTCAATAGTGTGTATTGGATAATGCAATTGTGTTGTATTATATGCAATAAAACACTATTGTATATATGAAATAGGCATTAGTGCACATATGCACTACAGTACTACACCGACAAGATTGTTTTTTTTTTAAATATCAATATCATCTTATTAGGAGGAAAGAAAAAAAAATCACAAAATATTTTTTTAAAAATAGTTAAAAATAATTCTTTAGTAGTTCTCTAGTTCTCTCTTTAAGAGGGGTTCTCTCTAGATCCCACCCCTATATATATATGTGTGTGTGTGTGTGTGTGTGTGTGTGTGTTAATATGCTAAAGTGAATATATATGAAGAAACAACCAAACAAACAAAATGCTTACCTCCATTAAAAATTTAATAAACAGGTATGGCAAATGCGGTAAGCAGCAAAAATAAAATTAAGAAAAATAAGTAAAGTAACTAAAAACATATATTAGTAATAGAGAAATTCAATTGTTGTTGTTAGGGTAGATATAAAAGCATAAAGAATTTCAATCTCTACCAAAATTATCGAATTTCAAGTTAACGACACATATGAAAACAATCAAGAAAACTAATCTTGTGTGAGTAACATTTGAAGACCACACTTGTGTATTACCTAAAACTATCTACTTGACCTAAATTCAACAAATATTTCATAATAAAAGCCAAAAGTGTTAGTAATAAACTACACCAATTCATAAAAAAGTTATAAGATTCATTACTTCAACCAACAAACTGGTATAAAACTGTCAAAACTCTCAAGAAAAACCCCATACTTGCAACAATGCAATAACTCTCTAGTGGCTAGGTAATCAACAATACAATTATTTGAGCTCATCAACATTAATATTGTAATTTAAGTGGCAGAAAATACAGTAATTGTGATGATTGTTCAAACGAACTTCATACAAAATTCGATTCCGACATAAATATTAAAAGACCCGAGTTCGAGTCCCCCGTTAAAACCAATTTTGTGTTATTGTTGTTAAAAGTTGTATAATTAGTATAAAACCATTTGATATATAAAACTCATTATTTATAACGATTATTATTATTAATATCATTAACAATATAAGTATTATTATTATCATTATTATTACCAACAAGATTATTATTAGTATTAACAAGATTATTATTATTGTTATTATTATTATTGTTATTATTATCTTTTAACAAAACAATTACTATTATCACTATTTTCATAATAATAGATTATTATTACTATGATTATTATTATCATTATTATTTTGATTAGTAAGGAATATTATTAAAACCTAATATCGTTAATATTACCCACTTGTTTTATTAATCCGAAACCCAAGTCGGGCCTGATTACCATTTAACGTCATCATCTCTCGAGTTATACTTTTTATCACTAATACTACTATAATTAAAAAAATGTTATAAGTATTAATTATTATTAATACGGCATATATAATTATTATAATGATAATAATAATAATTATTATTATTACTCCTTCTTCTCACTCTCCGTACATTTGCTTATCAAAACAATTGATTCCATTTCCTCCAACCATCGGAGGGTATGTATCACTCCTTTATCCCCGTGAAATTCTTTGGGGTTATAAACTTTGAATACCTTGAAATCACAACCTTCATGTATCTTTAATTTCTTTGTCTTTTCATGGAGGTTGTTTTCAGCAGTCGAGCTTTCATCACTCGCTTCTTTCTTTTTCGGTTCTTTCTCTTTCTTACCTTCCTTCTTTTCAGATTCCTTTTTAGATTCTTTCTTTGATTCTCTTTTCGAAGTAGCAGATTTGCTTTTACTTCGACTTGTTCTTTTGTTGGAATGCTAGGCGGTACGACTTTGATCATGTTTCAATATTTCATAGATTGGATTCACAGCCTCTTTTATTAGATCGCGGATACCAAGCACATAGTTTGTGGTATGGCTTGTATATTTTCCGCAGTTACTTTTTTCTTGCATGATTTCTTCGATTGTCTTTCCTTTATTGTTTACTTGAGTTTCTTGATTACTGTTTGCTTTAGACATGCTGTTACATGAATAAAACAAAATTTCAGAAAAGACACACTTTATATTACATTTATTTATCTTACAAGAAAAAGATCATAACAACTACAACAGTACATAGCTATGATTTCTAATCCGTAATCCATTTTGTAACAAGATTTTTCATCTTGTCACACTTCTTGACAATCTTTCTCCCTATTCTCTTTTTGTCCACTTTCTCGTTTCTCAGCTCATCCATCACCGAATTTGGCGGGTTCGGATATTCCGTTGGTGCGGATGCGGCTGGAAAGAGATAAGCATTCTCTTGTGGATAGAGATGCGGGTTAGCAACGTATGCATGCATTTCTTCATCAGGGATGTTGTTGTTGTAAAACCCCTCGATGAGATTTGCCTTCTCCCGAATCTCTTTTGCTTGCTGGGAGATCGATGGTATTGATCCCTTATAAGATGGAAAATAAGGATATTGATTATCCTCATCTTCTTCCTTGGAATCCTCCTCTTCCTTGGGATCTTTCTCAGATTCATAAGGATTCTTGATTGGTGATTGAACTAATCTCTTTTTGTATGGTAAGCTGACCCTCATCTTTGGCTTTCGACTTGGTTCAGCTATAGTCGGTGGGATCTGGTATTGATAACCCAATGGTGGTGATCCGAATTGCCATCTCCTTTGATCAGAGTGACAATTCATCCAGCTTGATGATTCCGATTCAGTTTCTTGTTTAATTTTACTCTGTACCTCCTGTTCCTCGGAAGGATAGTATGTTGGAATGTCGGAGGGGTAATACTGGGGAACGTTTTCCTCAGTATTGTCGGAGATTTCGATTGGACATTGTTGACTGCCTGGGAGATACACAGGTTGACTCCCGTACGGTAACACCGGATTGATTGGTTGATCACAATTGAAAACGCTTGTGTAGTAACTATTGCTACTTTCCATATCGGATGGTTCGTTAATGATTGTCAGTACTGATCGTATGGCTACTCGGTGTCTACGACCAAAGTAGTTAATATAAGACATCTGCATTTTAGTTAGATTAGGGATAGGAGGTTTACCAATCCTATCTTATCCCTACGAATAACAATAAAGATGATAATAATAATGGTTAAAGCCTAGGTACTAATGTTTAATACCTAATTCGCTGAAACCGATGGCTCCGATACCAACCTGTCACACCCCGACTTAGGACCTAGGCGTGTGACCACAAGTTGGTACCTGTTTTGTAAATATATCAGAGTTTATGGATTAATTTTAGCGGAAGACTTTAGGTTGAATATAATATTAATTTACATTGAAAATTTACTCGGGAATTAAATACCCGAGTATTTGTTTACAAAAGATATGTTTTCATATTACAAGGATTTTATATCAAAAATGGAGCCATCTTGTACGCTCTTCTATCTTCATTAAGACTCCAATCTTTGTTAATGCTACTTATGCTTAATTACCTGCAATGGGTTGGAAAAATAAGTCAGCTATATGCTGGTGAACACGTATGACTCAATAAAACATTTTGAATGACAATATAATACAAATATAGTTTTCTCTACAAGCTCAGCAGAAGCATTTCTACTTCTGGTCTATGTACCACTGCCCTACACACACAATTGTTCCTGAGCCACGTAGCCCTTTCCGGGAGACTAGTTATGACCATTAGCCCGTGACCACGTAGTCTTAGAATGATTAGGCTAAACGGTTATGTTTGGATCCAGACACATGTGTATTCGGTCTGAGTTGACTTTATTTTCTACTTTGTATTATAAAGTTTTAGAGATTTCATGATCTCATGTAGACATTGATTGACTCGCTAAGACAAACACCCGTTCGTCTCATTGAGTATAATATGTTTTGACTGATTAAAAAGGTTGACGTATTCACATGTACCGTCGGTGTTGTAAACCTTGACTGATTGATTGATCGACTATGAATGATATTAACCTATACATAAATAGGTTCGTATGAATGCTTTGAATGATGTTAAGCTATGATTGTAAGCTTAACCTTGAAATCATTTATCTTTGATTGTGAATGAAAACACTTAGTTTTATGTGACGTTTGATATTGCATGCTTTGGCCTAATAGGTTCTATCACGTTGGTAAGTTTCTCCAGGTAAGTAAACGGGTCCCTCGGTTGATTGGGATTTATGCGAATTACTTTTCCTTAGGCAAGAAACTTACTACTAATGATATCCCCCTTCCAGTTACTACATGCTTGTCAAAATATCTCTTTTGTTTAACATTACTTCACCATGAAGTAACGTTTTATGAAAACATGATTGTGAATGAATGTTTGTAAAATACGATCAAGGTTAAAGGCCATAGCCTCGATTGATAGTCTAAGCTAAAATTCAAATAACTTAAACATAACTCCTACCTTAATTCGGATGCTTAGATTGATAACACGATAAGGCAGGACTTGATCTACTCGCTTATGTGATTGCTAGCTGAATTCCAACTTCGTTTCTTGCACGTATTACGAGAAAACAGCACGTCGGCTTACTACGGCAACCGGGCACGCCTTTCGATGTTAACTATGTGAAAATGAAGGTGAAATGGGATGAGGAGAGCTTAATACCTGTCACCCCCTTTTATAGGCTGATTCAGTACCCCATCGCGATAGGCGATGGGTTCCTTGTGGCCCGTCGCGTATCACGACGCCGCCATTTTACACCGCCTTATGCGGTGATGACACGTGGCCTGTCATATTATGCCACGTGTCGACACGGTTTCAAAACGTGTCCGGTGACTCACCAAGCCCATCGCGCTACGCGATGGGTTGATTGTTACCCCCGTCGCGTATCGCAATGGGAACAAATTTAATTTGCAGTTTTGGTCCCTGTACTTCCTAAGTTATTACTTTTAAGCTTAAATTGAGAGGATTAGGGACGTGGTGTTACACTCAAATCTTTCCTCAATATGAACAAAACTTAACATACCAAAGTTATACCCTTACCAACTCCAACCCCACGTAAATCCAAGATGTACAAAATCAACCCAACAAAAAGCCATAAATACCGAAACTTTTACGCTATGAAAACCTATCATACTGTAACACCCCGCAACCGCAGCGGAAACGTAAACGGGATGCGACAGACACCTCTGATATCAACCACATTGTTTATAAAGAAAACTGAATGCATTAATATACTTCAAAATTTCATTATCTCGTATTTCATTACCGTCTAGGTGATACACACATCATACAATACGATACATAATTCTATCTGTTATAATGTATCCTAACATCCCGCACGCAAATCTTACACACATCAAGCACTTAGCACGTAAGCAATCACTTCATCTTAATTGTACCTGAAAAGCATGTGAGAAAACGGGTCAACTACGAATAGTTGGTGAGTTTCACAATTCGAGTAAACCATGATAAATCATTATCAAAATATAATATTATCTGGGGACACTGTTAACCCAATACCGTACTCATTCTGGGGGCAACGTTAACCCAGAAACACTTCCAAAGACATCTGGGGACACAGTTAACCCAGTACTATACCCATTCCGTACGATTCCCGTACAATCAAATATTTATAAATACACGCAAATCCATGCGTTCAGTATGTATTTAAACATTTCAATAGTAACATGCTTCCGCCCCGTGAAAATATTTGAAAACAATTTAGAAAAAGGGGCTCGTGAAACTCACCTTAGCACATGCAAGCAGGTAACAATAATCATTATCAATTAACACGTCCAATCTGTTATATGATCCCTACGATCGTTACTATACACTCATTATTAATATAACTTTAACCAAGTTAACCGGTACATCTGGGGACACTGTTAACCCAGTACTGTTCCCGTTCTGGGGGCAAGGTTAACCCAGAAACACTTCTCCGGACTCAGATTGTGATGTCGTTTAGAGTTCAACAGTCAAATTTTCTAATAGCTTGTTTTCCCCGTTTTGCGTGCCTAGCACGGTTACCCGTTTTTATGTTTCAAAAATGAGTTTGGTCACACACGACCCGAAAATAGTGGTTGACTGATAATTTAATTAAAGATGTGAAATTAGAGCTCGGTTTAGACGCCCCGATTGGCCGCGGGACCCGTTTCCGTCTTTAGTGCACCGGAAACTGTTAAATCGGTTAAAAATACTCAAATCATCCGAATTATTTTCGGATGATTCATTTTTACTTGTTTAACTCAATTATATGAAAATAGTACATTTTTAGGGTTTTTATACACCAGTCAGCTCGCTTAAGCGAACTTCACCGGTTTACGCGTTTTAACTTTAAAAGTTTGATAATTAGCACAAATAATTATCCGTTTAACCTCGGATCTTGAAATTTTGCACAAATAACATTTTGACAGTGGGGAAATTTATAGAAATATTTCCAGAATTAATTTTTATATTTAAAATTTATTTATCTATTTTTAAACACCATTTAAACACTAAACATGTCGTAAATACCAAACGATCTTAGAAAAATCCCAAATTTTTCCTGGATGTCTCCTGCCATCCACATAGTCTCCTGTAATTTTTCCATAACCAAAATCTTCTTTTACATTCCATTTTCACTAAAATCGGGCTAGAAAACCCTAGAACTTGTTAATCCGAAAAGCCTACTTAGAATTATCCAACTAACCTCAAATTTTGTTTGTGACTTATACATGATATAAAAAGCTTATTTGAAATTTTCCAGAATTTTTCATGATATTTAACTATTTTTCACCATTTTTGGCCAAAACCGAGCATTAAATTCACCAAATATTCATCCTTCATCCAAAAATTACCAAAAATTCACAGAACTCATATTTTCATGTGTAGATCATCCCTGTAAAATTTCATGACCTAACTCTACACGTATCACAATCTGTCCAAATATCCCAAAACCGAACATAACCGAATATACCTTTCGTTTTCCGCCACTACAAGCTACAAACTCGTCTTTCCGCCTTATTTACCACTAAACACAGAACCTACAACCAACATACCACAATACCAAGCAAGTTACACTCACGACCAAGCCTCTTACACTATAGTTTCGGTTATGATTCAAAAACAAAGATTTAAACCGTAAAAATTCGTTCTTGGTTCGTTTAACCCCTTTCTTGGACCAAGATCCCTTGTATAACCCGTATACATCACTTGATCATGCAAGAATCGGTTTTCATCTTTGAAACCTCATTTTCTTGCAATTAAACTCAAGAAACGAAGATGGAAACGTGATTAACTCGATTCTTTACCTTGTTTTCTTGCTAAAAATTCTCGGTTTTGGATCATGATCTTGAGAGGAAGTTAGGATTGTTGGATTGTTGGGTGAAAAAAAGAAATAAGGACTAGGGGATAACACCCCATGTCCGATCGGAAACATAAGGAGGGTGGGGTGGGACCCACCTCTCCATTCTTGGCCATTCATTTGGATTCTCGCAATCCGGATAATGTTTTGGATAATCTGGCTCAGTTCGTTTTTCGGTTAAATGTTTAATTTGGCTTAAAACGAGGCTAAAACGGTCGTTTTTCGGCTTAAAAATGAAATTTATATAAAACCGATTTAAGAACTTTAAAAACTTAAACCATGACATTTATTAACTTAAAACATCATATCAATAATTATTGCGCATCTTTTTCGGTTTGATCGATCGTCTCTTGCTCGGTTTGGTATTAAAGGTTTCGTTTAACGTACCGACGTACATTAAATCGAAATTCTTTTTCTGTGCCGTACTTTACTTATCCCGAAGCATTAATGCTTCGTAAAATCACTACATATCATATATCTCGTCTACAATTGAACCCTAGATTTGTTCGGGTTTCAATAACTATCGATCGATTGATCGCATATTCAATACGATGAATTATATATTCACGTACAATCCATACAGTGAACCCTGTATTCTCGTATAATTACTATGGTAATTCATGTATCCGACATTAAATATGATGTAACTATTATCTACCGGTTAGGGTATACCGGGTTTCGTCGGAATCGTTACATTCTCCCCCCGTTAAGAAATTTCGTCCTCGAAATTTTACACGCTCACTATCCCTTTCCGAGGGAAAGGTGGGGGCTTTTCCTTCAGAATACACCCTCGCGTTACCAGGTATAATCTGGTCCTCGCTGTGAATTCCACTTAATCTTAATCAATAAAGCTTGGTGTGTCCAAACTGTTTAGTTTTCCCGTCTACTATCTCTACGGAATTATTTATGATATCAAGTATGACTTCTATGAGTACCTCCATTACTAGTACTTTCGTTGCCTCATCGCTTAGGTACTTTTCAATCCTTATACATGGCAAACATCATGTATAGTACTTAGCCCCTGGAGTACTTTAATCGATAAACTAAATGACCAATCATGGAGATCGTCTCATGAGGTCCAATCTATTAAGAAGCTATTTTCGGTTTTGCCAAACCTCATATCACCTCTCTATAAGGTGATGCCTTAAAATGCCTTGTCATCTCTTTCCAGTGACAATGGTTTCCTTTGAACGTTGGCATAAATCATTTGCCAATCTCGCGCTGCTTTCAACTTATCCTAAATATTATAAATCCGATTGGTTGTTTCTCGAATCAATTCAAATCTTATGGCTTGAGTGATGCCCAATTTCAATTTAACAAATTGGTGATAATTACTTCACCCATAGAAAGCTTCAAGCTCTCGATGCTTCCTTCCCCGCCTTCCAATAATGGAAGTAGGATGCCCATTTCGATCTGAGATAATTGAAAATGGTATTCCACGATGAGATACCATTTCACCATCATGAATTTGGGCGAGAATTCATTGTGGTAATCATCATAGATTGGGATGAAATGCGAGGATTGGTTAATCGATCTGCGATTACCCAATTTACATCATGCCTTTGATATATCTTGGGAATTTGCGTCCCGAAATCCTTTGTAATTTATTCCCACTATCATTGGCGAATTTTTCTGTCGTTGTAGCGTTCCCTAGGTTTTCGGCGTGCAGCCTTATCTCTTGCATAACTTAAATATTCACCAACATACGTAACCATATCTTTCTCCAAACTCGGCCATTAATACAATCCTTTCAGATATTCGTATCATCAATAGTCTATTCCGATCCCGGATGTATGGAATATTTCGATCTATGCGCTTTGTCCATGATTAATTCACGAAGGTCATGGAGGGTCGGGATCCAAACCCAATTTTTGAAATAGAGAATTTCGTCCACGCGATGTTCGAAATTCTTCTCGTTGCCGTAAAGTCCCTCCTTTTCCAACTGTTCCTCTTTCAACGCCTCACGTTGAGCGACTCGTATCAGGTCCGAAAGGTTCGACTGGACTATCATCCCCAGCGCTCGCACTCGCAATGGCTTAACCCGGTCTTTCCTACTCAAGGCATCGGCTACGACGTTAGCCTTGCCGGGGTGATAACGGCTGTCACAGTCATAATCGCTTAACAACTCGCCCCATCTTCGTTGCTTCATATTCAGTTCTTTCTGATCGAATATGTGATGCAAACTTTTATGATCGGTGAAGATGGTGCACTTCGTACCGTAGAGATAAAGTCTCCAGATTTTAAATGCGAAGATAACCGCTCCCAGTTCTAAGTCGTGAGTAGTGTAATTTTTCTCGTGTACTTTTAACTGTCGGGAAGCATAGGCTATAACCTTATTATACTGCGTCAACACGCATCCTAACCCTCTACGCGATGCGTCACAATACGCGACAAAACCATCGTCTCCGTCGGGGAGACTTAAAATCGGCGCTTGGCACAATTTTAATGGTTTCTATCTTATTTGGATCTTTGTGAAATCCTTGTTGCTTTACAACATGACCAAGGGATTATGCTTTCTGTATTCAAAGTCACATTTCGAAAACTACGCGTATAACTCCTCTTGCTTTAACGCTTCCACCATTTTCTTTAAACGTCGTTCGTGCTCTTCCTTACGTTGCAAATATATCAAAATATTATCAATGAATGCTATGACAAATTTGTCAAAATAAAGTTTACAGACTCGGTTCATGAGTTCCATGAACACTGCCGGCGCATTTGCTAGCCCGAACGGCATAAATAAGAATTCATAATGGCCGTAACGAGTCCGAAACGCTGTTGTTGCAACGTCCTCCTCTTGGACTTTTCATTTGGTGATAACTATATCTAAGATCAATTTTTCTAAAAATAAATCGCCCCTTGCAATTGGTTAAATAGATCATTTACTTCGAAGAAGTGAATACCTATTCCTGATCGTCACTTTATTCAATTCTCCCTAATCAATACATGTCCTAACACTTCCGTCCTTCATTTCCCAAACAACACTGGTGCACCCCATGGTGACTAACTAGGTCGTATGAAACCTTATCCAATAATTCTTGCATTTCAGTTGGTGCAAGTCGGTAAGATGCTTTAGCAACAGGGCCAGCTTGAGGTATTAAATCGATTCTGAATTCGACCTGTCGGGTTGGCGGTATTCCAGGAAGTTCTTCTGGGAAAACTTGTGGAAATTCACGTACCATCGGGATATCTTCTATATGTTTTCTTTTAAATACTTTGGCAATCACGTTTGTTAAATACACCACGTCTTCTTGTCGTAAATATTATAACATCTCAAGATGAGATTAGAGTGGTAACATGATATCGTACACTTTTCTCTGTATCTAATCGCTTCATCGTCCGAATGAGAGTTTCTAATCATCTTCTTTTCATATTTGATTTCAGCTTCATGTTGAATTAGCCAATCCATGTTAGCTGTTACGTCAAACTTCTTAACTTTACTGGTCGTAGGTCAATAAGGAAAGGTTAATCGTTCAGAATCATGGGACAATTCCGAACAATTTAGTTAACCATTAGGGGTTTACCGTTAGCGATTCTACAGTATAGGGTTCTATAGTTTCACTAATCGGTATCTTTCCAAATGATAGGAGGTTAACAGGAACTAACTTCTATCGACGACCGTAAAAATATCACTGAAGTCTATTGATTTAAAACTACAATGTACTTAATACCACCTTTGGATCATGACGTGCTTTATTCGAATTACTTACAACAGCACAGCTCCTTGCTTGATCAGATGTTGATGCTTGTCATGAGGTTCGTCTTCCAATGACACCTTGTTTCAACTTTGGGCAATTTCTCTTGAAACGTTCTGTACTGCCACATTCATAGCAAGTACAACTGTTTGGCATAATTTGATTTCTTTGGAAGGATTGTTATTGAAGTTGTTGGGTTCGGAGTGGTTGTACACGAACGGGTTGGGGTTGCCGGTTCACATGGCTTCAATTGGTTCTACAATTAGGGCATTACGTCCATCTTTACCACACCCGTGGCCTACTATCACTCGACATTCTTCTTCCTGCCGATGACCATATTTTCCACATTTAGGGAAAGACCCTTCATGCGGTTCATGTTTTCACACCAGAACTAGTCTTGGTATAATTCTGGGTTGTAGGACATACCTACTTATTCAAAAGTCTATCTTGCACTATTCCTTTATCATTTCTCTTCTTTAACACTCGACGTCTCACCTAACGTCCTTCCATTCCGCTTCCCATAGAGTCAAATATATCAATGCTGGCTTGCGACACAACCCTTCCAAAGGTTGTATATTTTACAGGATTGACTATACTCCTTATCGATGGTGTTAGTCCCCAATATAGCGCTCACTTCGCTTAGTTTCAGGAGTAATTAGCCATGTTACCAGACATGACCATTCCTTCAAACGATTAGCGAGTTCTATGTGATCAGCACACAACATTTCTATCTTCCATAACTCAGTTTCCAATCTCTGGACTTAATTATTCGAATAAAAGTGCTCTAGCACAAGAATTTTAAATTCTGACCATCTCATCTGAGTAAAAATTTTCTAACTATAATTTTGTACCATCGTGTTCCATCACGATACAACATAATCTACCAACATATCTGTAGCATATTTCACTACACAATGTTCTAGACTCTTACCAATATCCTTAACCATTTCGGTCTTTTCTATCCACTCGCTAATCTATTCCTCCCTTTACCATCAGTAAACAATTAATAATCCCCTTAACACAACCGATAAACATATCCTTCATACCGGATCTAATTCATTACGACTACTATTCATGTTTAGTTATAACTAATACTTGTAGTCATAATAGTATTTGGTGGGACATTAACACTCTTAGTAATAACACTAAGAATTGAAATATTCATAATCATGTGATTGCTCGATCTATAAGTCTACGATCACATTTGCATCAACACTAGCAGTGATCTGTGATACAACACTCGGTATCATCATCTGCTATCTTTGAGCAATCAACTGAATCATATCAATCTCCATCATTGGAGTTACTCTCTTTATGTCATTCTGCCGTACTCATCCCGTACGCAGTGATCAATATTAATTTCACCGTATAACTCGTTACCAGCTCAATTATAACAGCAAGTACACATACACACCAAGTATTATCATACATATTACACATACTAGTATCTAGTATATATGTCCCACAAATATAATAACATATTGACTTAACCTGACGTCGGTTAACGTTTAAATATTTTTCATACTCTTGTCACCAACTGACATATAGATCCTTCTCAACAAAGATTAATGTTTAATATACTTGATTTCAATATCCTTCTGCATGTCAGCATAACCGATACCTGCTCACCGTGAGCACCAAACGATTACGTACCACGGAGTTATAATATCCGTGTCCATTCGTATATCCGGTATACACGGTATACCACTTACGAACGAATAACCAACTATGCTATAATGATTCCAACACCTCTTTGTGTATGGGTAATCATTCTATTCGAGTATACATGGGTATAGGCATCTAACGGATGTAAGGTTAACATAGGGAGTTGCAAGGTTCAAGGTAATCACGCAACATGGGTTGCCTTCAAATATTATTAATTACTATTATGGGGAACTCTATCGCTTGCTCAGTCAATGTCCTCCGGCGTTCTAGGTTCGCTAAAATCGGTAATTCTCGATCTGGAGATGGTATGACTCATATGTTTGGGAGTGAGAATACATATATATTTCCATATATTATTTTTATCTGCTCATTTATTATCAAAATTTTTTTATTTTTATTTTTATTTTTTTTATTATTTTTTTAACGGAATAAGAATGGGTTCACGTACAAGTCCATCCGTACATGAGGGTCGTCGGTTCGGGTGAACATAGGGGGTTATTAAGATATACGGTACCGGTGTTGGTAGGGTAAGGGATTCATCAATTTTGGTTGGGAGTGACGGTTACTAGATATTTCTGGTTAATGTCAAACGGGAAATCTAACTTGGTACTATCATAACTATGGCCCGATAAGTTAGGCTCATTATCATCAACCGATGCTCTAGAAATTTCAGCATCCTCGGTACTTTTATTATTTTATCCCCCGGTTCCTTATCCGGGTCCTATTTCTCAATACATGTACCTACAAGATATGTACATATATATATATACACATTAGCACGTATAAATATTATTATATACTTTACACATATGTTGCCATTTTTACCTATTAATATACCCCGTGACTTCCCCTGAATTCCCTCGTGCGGACAAGTCTGTTATTATGTTCCGGACCATAATAACTCACTTGTCCGTCCAAGTTCATCCAGCTCTCGTCACTATAAATTATTAGTTGATATTCAAATCCTATAATACTTGAGCTACTGGTTATATTTTAGGTATCTTTTAAAGACATCCTAATTCTTTTATAACCAATGGCTCTGATACCAACTTCTGTAACACCCCGCAACCGCAGCGGAAACGTAAACGGGATGCGACAGACACCTCTGATATCAACCACATTGTTTATAAAGAAAACTGAATGCATTAATATACTTCAAAATTTCATTATCTCGTATTTCATTACCGTCTAGGTGATACACACATCATACAATACGATACATAATTCTATCTGTTATAATGTATCATAACATCCCGCACGCAAATCTTACACACATCAAGCACTTAGCACGTAAGCAATCACTTCATCTTAATTGTACCTGAAAAGCATGTGAGAAAACGGGTCAACTACGAATAGTTGGTGAGTTTCACAATTCGAGTAAACCATGATAAATCATTATCAAAATATAATATTATCTGGGGACACTGTTAACCCAGTACCGTACTCATTCTGGGGGCAACGTTAACCCAGAAACACTTCCAAAGACATCTGGGGACACAGTTAACCCAGTACTGAACCCATTCCGTACGATTCCCGTACAATCAAATATTTATAAATACACGCAAATCCATGCGTTCAGTATGTATTTAAACATTTCAATAGTAACATGCTTCCGCCCCGGGAAAATATTTGAAAACAATTTAGAAAAAGGGGCTCGTGAAACTCACCTTAGCACATGCAAGCAGGTAACAACAATCATTATCAATTAACACGTCCAATCTGTAATATGATCCCTACGATCGTTACTATACACTCATTATTAAAATAACTTTAACCAAGTTAACCGGTACATCTGGGACACTGTTAACCCAGTACTGTACCCGTTCTGGGGGCAAGGTTAACCCAGAAACACTTCTCCGGACTCAGATTGTGATGTCGTTTAGAGTTCAACAGTCAAATTTTCTAATAGCTTGTTTTCCCCGTTTTGCGTGCCTAGCACGGTTACCCGTTTTTATGTTTCAAAAATGAGTTTGGTCACACACGACCCGAAAATAGTGGTTGACTGATAATTTAATTAAAGATGTGAAATTAGAGCTCGGTTTAGAAGCCCCGATTGGCCGCGGGACCCGTTTCCGTCTTTAGTGCACCGGAAACTGTTAAATCGGTTAAAAATACTCAAATCATCCGAATTATTTTCGGATGATTCATTTTTACTTGTTTAACTCAATTATATGAAAATAGTTCATTTTTAGGGTTTTTATACACCAGTCAGCTCGCTTAAGCGAACTTCACCGGTTTACGCGTTTTAACTTTAAAAGTTTGATAATTAGAACAAATAATTATCCGTTTAACCTCGGATCTTGAAATTTTGCACAAATAACATTTTGACAGTGGGGAAATTTATAGAAATATTTCCAGAATTAATTTTTATATTTAAAATTTATTTATCTATTTTTAAACACCATTTAAACACTAAATATGTCGTAAATACCAAACGATCTTAGAAAAATCCCAAATTTTTCTTGGATGTCCCCTGCCATCCACATAGTCCCCTGTAATTTTTCCAAAACCAAAATCTTCTTTTACATGCCATTTTCACTAAAACCGGGCTAGAAAACCCTAGAACTCGTTAATCCGAAAAGCCTACTTAGAATTCTCCAACTGACCTCAAATTTTGTGTGTGACTTATACAAGATATAAAAAGTTTATCTGAAATTTTCCAGAATTTTTCATGATATTTAACTATTTTTCACCATTTTTGACCAAAACCGAGAATTAAATTCACCAAATATTCATCCTTCATCCAAAAATTACCAAAAATTCACAGAACTCATATTTTCATGTGTAGATTATCCCTGTAAAATTTCATGACCTAACTCTACACGTATCACAATCTGTCCAAATATCCCAAAACCGAACATAACCGAATATACCTTTCGTTTTCCGCCACTACAAGCTACAAACTCGTCTTTCCGCCTTATTTACCACTAAACACAGAACCTACAATCAACATACCACAATACCAAGCAAGTTACACTCACGACCAAGCCTCTTACACTATAGTTTCGGTTATGATTCAAAAACAAAGATTTAAACCGTAAAAATTCGTTCTTGGTTCGTTTAACCCCTTTCTTGGACCAAGATCCCTTGTATAACCCGTATACATCACTTGATCATGCAAGAATCGGTTTTCATCTTTGAAACCTCATTTTCTTGCAATTAAACTCAAGAAACGAAGATGGAAACGTGATTAACTCGATTCTTTACCTTGTTTTCTTGCTAAAAATTCTCGGTTTTGGATCATGATCTTGAGAGGAAGTTAGGATTGTTGGATTGTTGGGTGAAAAAAAGAAATAAGGACTAGGGGATAACACCCCATGTCTGATCGGAAACATAAGGAGGGTGGGGTGGGACCCACCTCTCCATTCTTGGCCATTCATTTGGATTCTCGCAATCCGGATAATGTTTTGGATAATCTGGCTCAGTTCGTTTTTCGGTTAAATGTTTAATTTGGCTTAAAACGAGGCTAAGACGGTCGTTTTTCGGCTTAAAAATGAAATTTATATAAAACCGATTTAAGAACTTTAAAAACTTAAACCATGACATTTATTAACTTAAAACATCATATCAATAATTATTGTGCATCTTTTTCGGCTTGATCGATCGTCTCTTGCTCGGTTTGGTATTAAAGGTTTCGTTTAACGTGCCGACGTACATTAAATCGAAATTCTTTTTCTGTGCCGTACTTTACTTATCCCGAAGCATTAATGCTTCGTAAAATCACTACATATCATATATCTCGTCTACAATTGAACCCTAGATTCTTTCGGGTTTCAATAACTATCGATCGATTGATCGCATATTCAATACGATGAATTATATATTCACGTACAATCCATACAGTGAACCCTGTATTCTCGTATAATTACTATGGTAATTCATGTATCCGACATTAAATATGACGTAACTATTATCTACCGGTTAGGGTATACCGGGTTTCGTCGGAATCGTTACACATACTCACTATTCAAACACTTCAAATACACCGACAAACAAACCCACAAAATGCCTTGAACATATAATAACCAAAGCTTACCCAACTAGGACTCGAATCCTTCGACCCATGCTAATTCAATTCACCAAACCATATCGCTACACCGTTTCCACCCAACCATAGAGTTTGATATCAAAATAGAAACCCAAACACTACTTACTAAATACATGTATAAACTGATTCCAAACCCAAACTAGTCAAGGTCGACTTACACAACCCATCAACTTACCCAAACTCAAATAAGCAAGCATCATCCTAATAGCCCAACCACTACTCACACAAATCATCCAAGCTTAACCTACTCAAAAGACCTAAACTCAACAAACCCCATCGATTCAACTCAAGAAAACTCAACTACCCAAGCCGACCTAAACACTCTCACTTACTACTAAATTTCCAAACCATTCACCATTTGAAGCCTAAAACCCTCCCTACGCATGCAAGCTTCGTTTTACCCTTAATTTTTTTTTTCTTCTTTTTTTATTTATGTATACCTATATACAACTAGTGTATTTATAACGACCTCATATGTTCAAATAAGCACTTTTAAATTATAAACCTTTTCAAGGTTAATGATTTACGTATTTTGCTCATATTTTATAAATCATCTTTGTTGAATATAAATTTTGTCATGACAACAAAATTTTATTATGAGGAATTGATTTAAAAAAATGTACATATTAAACAAATATAAAAATATTTTCAAGGGTATAAATATTGTCACCTAAGGTGATAAACCTCATAAAGACTTTATAGATACGAGGTTTCATTTTGAATGTTGAATGTGTAGGTCCCCGCCGGGGCGTCGCCGATCGATACGAGATCTGCACGATGTCTAGGAGTGCGGAATCCTCCTAGACTGTTTATGGTGTAGAAGACGAAGAACACGATTACACACAAACACATACACGAACAAACACACGAATGGGATAAACACATCTGCAGATCTTTTATATAATAACCGAAACACTTACATACCAAACATGAAAACAAATGACACGGCCGACCCGAGGTGAGCTCTACCTCGGGCCGTCCCACACGGCTCACTCTCTCGGTTTCTCTCTTGACTAATAAACTGATCACAAAACACTCTTATTTTCTGGATTACCAACCCTAAACACGACACACACACACATATATATATATATATATATATATAAAATTCGCGGGCTTGGGCCTGTAGGCGAAGTTGTTATAACTTCGCCTATGGCGAAGTTATTCTAACTTCGCCTATGGCAGAAGTTGTTACAACTTCGCCTATGGCGAAGTTGTTCTAACTTCGCCTATGGCGAAGTTGTCCTAACTTCGTACATCGTATCCGCTGATCAGAATTGCATAGCGACGGTCACAAAATGCACCAACAGACTCCCCTTTGACCGTTGCTCTCAATTCTAACAAACACAAAAGATCATCTGTTACAAACCATGCACTAACAAACTCCCTCTTAACTGATGATCTTCTGTTTGCTCTTCAACCAGCCGTGTCTGAAACTGTCGTGTAGCTTCACAAATCTACCAATCACCCAGCGTCTTCCATATCAGATCTCCCCTTCAGTGTAAGCTTCTCCGACTAAATAGATTGAGGTCTTTGAAATGCATTCATCCCCGTGCCTAATTAATCATCTCAACCAATCACGTGAGTCCTTCTGACTTCACAACACGTGAAGTTGTTCTAACTTCACCAACACGTGAAGTTGGGCTCCCTCCACAACTTCACCAACACGTCGGCATACGATAAGGTTTAATCTTCAACTACTCAACATCAAGTGATCAATTTCATCACAAAACCACCTTGACAGAATCTAACACACATGACCATTAATTAATCCGAAGCATCTTCAATCACCAGGGATAACGATCAAGAACATAAACACTTTAATTCCTGATTAAATCCAACTTGTTCCAGAATTTTCACTTTAATAAATAAGCATCACGTTTCAGGATCCAATTCTCGAACGCCTTGAAAAAAACATAAATAATATGCTCTGACCGCAATCCAGTAATGACGAAAACCTTCAGTTCAATTTGACTTTCTTCAGTTGGTCAACCTCGAACAACAACAATTTCATTGCCCACAAACACCCAAATATGTGTCAATATCCAGTTTCAATCAATATCCCATTCACAAACTCAACTCCATATCCAGAGTTGACACGTATTTGTTCACACGTAAGACCAAGAGATAACAAGATTCACTCGTTAACGGAACAGCGTCTTCGGTCTCACAATAATCGTGTACACCTGGCCATACAGACGAAAACTCCAAAACACTTTTTTTTTTCTCGTTAACTTCGCCTAAAGTCAACTTCGCCTAAAAGTCAACTTCGCCTGTCCATAACTTCGCCTGGCAAAAACTTCGCCTGTCAATAACTTCGCCTGTCCATAACATCGCCTGACTGATAAGCGAACTTGTGAGGTAGGCGAAGTTGTGAATAACTTCGCTTAACCTTATATCTTCGCCTAAACACTAAAATTTAAGCGACAACTTCGCCTGAACCCAATAACTTCGCCTGCGGCGCTGATCGGCCAGAAACTCATCAGAAACGTGCTAGAAACACCAAAACGCAGATCTCGAACCATAGCATAAGAGCCTAAGGCTCTGATACCACTTGTAGGTCCCCGCCGGGGCGTCGCCGATCGATACGAGATCCGCATGATGTCTAGGAGTGCGGAATCCTCCTAGACTCGTTTATGGTGTAGAAGACGAATAACACGATTACACACAAACACATACACGAACAAACACACGAATGGGATAAACACATCTGCAGATCTTTTATATAATAACCGAAACACTTACATACCAAACATGAAAACAAATGACACGGCCGACCCGAGGTGAGCTCTACCTCGGGCCGTCCCACACGGCTCACTCTCTCGGTTTCTCTCTTGACTAATAAACTGATCACAAAACACTCTTATTTTCTGGATTACCAACCCTAAACACGACACACATATATATATAAACTTCGCGGGCTTGGGCCTGTAGGCGAAGTTGTTATAACTTCGCCTATGGCGAAGTTGTTACAACTTCGCCTATGGCAGAAGTTGTTACAACTTCGCCTATGGCGAAGTTGTTCTAACTTCGCCTATGGAGAAGTTGTCCTAACTTCGTACATCGTATCCGCTGATCAGAATTGCATAGCGACGGTCACAAAATGCACCAACTGAATGTAAGTTTTATTCAATAAAAAATTACAACTTTCATCATTTTGCATAAACTAAATGACCATGGCGTTGCAAATCTTTTGGGACGCGTTTATAAATATTTTATATGGTTACACAAATTTTTTCTCAATAGCGATTTACGCGACAATTACCTATTATTATCGCAAGCATCATCACCTTACATAATATATTTTCATCACAATAACTTTATGTATACAAACTCCTTTAACAATTTGGCTTACATGATTCACATTTGGTAATGATCAAAACGTTTCTATAGCTACGCGATACCACGATATACTGATATTATTATATTCATTTTTCTTGGAAACAATAAAACGACTTTACTTGAGATTTCATTTTCAATGTTATTCTTATATTTTCAATGAGCATATAAAACGTGATTTACATATTTAGACATTAATTCGAGTCTCACGATTATTGCGATTTTCTTTTCATTTGATGAGATGTTTCGATGACAATATTATGCACATGAGATTTTATTTTTATGTTTTGAATTTCGCGACCGAATGCAAACTATTCAATAACAATTTGTGCAATACTTTCAAAACCTCAGATTTCGCTAAAAATCTTGTTTATCTTTTAAACGATATTTTCATGACTATGTTATTTACATTTGAGCATTTATGTAAACGCGATTCTATACATTGTTCTATATCATTTCATCTAATCTATTAACGGCTCATGTGTGGCTGTCTACAAGTTTTGGCGCTATTAGAAACCGTTATTATAATGACGATTATATAAATGGTTTAACAATAGTGGCTGTATTTCCGTTTTATCGCATTTCATCGATGGTTTTGGTTGCTAACTAGATGCTATTTTAGTTATACTGATACATGTATGCGTCACCCCAAAGAAACTCATCTCATTCTCGTGGTTTCATGTAATCATATCATCAAATACTTATAAGCTCAAGTTTGTTCACGTGTGAAACTCATCGTACGACGTTATTGCAAGTTGTATAATCGTTTATCCCAACTTTATGTGATCATCTATTGGACTTTTCATTTCTATTTATCGGGTTTCATCTTATCAATTTTATTTAGTACCTCGATTTATAGACTTTGACAATTATTTGGATGACTTTTGACTTCGAATCTTATTTCATATTGTTTACCCAAATTATTATTTTTTTATTTGATCTTTACTTATTTAAACCAAAATAGTTATTTCCACCTTGGTTATACTTTAAGATTTTAACTGTTTCATTTATATATCCCATTTTCCTACTTACTAAAAAGTCAATCCCGAAATTCTCAACCGCTAGTACTATTTTGTCAATATTTGTAAAATTCAACGAATTTATTTACACGTCTAATATTTAAAGATTACAAAATAAATATGTCTCTTAAACCACACAATGGAACGAACCATGTGGACCATACGACGATCTAAATAGTTATGGGTGCACACTTAATTATCAAAATCCCCGTATGGAAGCCATAGTAAGTGCACTTGTGTGCGATAACTCAGACCCGAGGATGATGGCAGAAAAACGATGAAAATGCGAATCGTGATAAGGGCATGGTGGATACGCCGCAGGTACTTCCTATATATAAGCGCTTTTATTATGTTTCTTATTTTTAGCGTTTTTTTTCGAGCCATCCAAGGATTTGACGTTATTCTTTTGTCAAAAGTTTTGCTTGCAATTATTTTACTAAAGACAATATTCGTTAGTAATTATTTTCTTTCTAGTTTATTCTAATTTCGGGACGAAATTACTAAAAAGTTGGGGATACTGTGACATCCGTCAAATTTGAGTCTCGAGTTGTTTTCGTTTTGTAAACTTTTATTACGTGAACCCGACTCAACATTTTTATAACTTTATTTATTTATTATACAATATTATATTATATATTTCGATCACCAATAAATTGATGTTTCGTCATAATATAGTGTTGTTAAGAAAACTTATAGGGTTCAAACTGAGTTTTGTAAAGTTGTTATAAGCTTTGGAAATCTTTAAACTCGTTTTAGACCGTGACAGAAACTTGAGGGGCCTTTTGTTAAAATATGCATACACATATAAACACATAAAACCTTAAACCTAACATAACATCACAAACAATAACACACAGCCGCTACTCCCACCCCCAGCCGATTTCCGGCGACTTTGAACCTCCGGCGACCCCACCATCCCGGCCGTCGTCCCCCTGCCGGCCACCACCTCCACCTTAGCCATTCAAAACCACCCCTCCTACCCTCCATCGCGTTTCCGGAAGCCCCCTCCTACCCTCCATCGCGTTTCCGGCAGCCCCCTCCTTCCCCTTCCCCTTTGGTTTCGTTTTCCAGCGATCGGAAAACCGGTCGCCGCCTACTTAGTCTTGCAGCTCTCTCTCTGCCTCTCTTTCTCACTCGGTTTCTCTCTCGGCCTCTCTCAGTCTCTCTCTATATTCTGCTCACTTTCTCCGTCTCTCTCTCATCTCCGGTGAATTTCGGCTCGGTGTTCATTCCTGGTATCGAGCCACGACCCATGAACATGAAAAAGGTATATAATTTGGGTGTTGATGTTACTAAACTTCATATATCGATTATCGGGTGTTTACGTTGTGGGAACGAGTTTGGTTTTAAATTGTTATTTAAATTATGGAATTGGTTTGTTAACATATTGTGTTTCGGGTTTTGGATTTTTGAGTCGTCTCGTCAAGACCCGAGTTCGAGTCCCCCGTTAAAACCAATTTTGTGTTATTGTTGTTAAAAGTTGTATAATTAGTATAAAACCATTTGATATATAAAACTCATTACTTATAACGATTATTATTATTAATATCATTAACAATATAAGTATTATATTATCATTATTATTACCAACAAGATTATTATTATTATTAACAAGATTATTATTATTGTTATTATTATCTTTTAACAAAACAATTACTATTATCACTATTTTCATAATAATAGATTATTATTACTATGATTATTATTATCATTATTATTTTGATTAATTAGGAATATTATTAAAACCTAATATCGTTAATATTACCCACTTGTTTTATTAAACCGAAACCCATGTCGGGCCTAATTACCATTTAACGTCATCATCACTCGAGTTATACTTTTTATCACTAATACTACTATAACTAAAAAATGTTATAAGTATTAATTATTATTAATACGGCATATATAATTATAATAATAATAATAGTTATTAGTAATAATTCAAATCTATTAATAATGTATAATCAATGACAAAAGTGATTATTATTATATTTGTTATTACTATTACTATTATTAGTTTAACAACAATTCTTGAGTGGTATTATATCTTTATATATCATCAACATTATCTTATATATATACACATATATATATGTATATATAAAAATATTTTAAAAATCATTACTATCATTTCTATCTTTAACATTATTATCAATTCATTTTCTTTATAAAACCGAACTCTTAAATTAAACCCGTCTTGTTTCTGTTTAATGTTGGTTTAGTTACTTAAAAGCCCAATAAAATAATATTATTTTATTTTAACTGTCAATTTAGTATGAGCTCTAATCATTAACAAATTAACCGGTAAACCGATTAACAACCGAACCTTCTCGTCCAATGTTTCCAATATAGTTTCATTATGGTTTCAAGTTCATTAATAAATATTATGTTATTTATTTTAGCTAAGGTGTTTATCGTTTCAAGTCGGATCTGTTCGTTTACCGTTCGAGCTTCATTTATTTATCTATTTATTTCCCTGTTCATCAGTCCAGGTGAGTACTTTCATACCCCTTTTTCCATCTTCCGTTTTGGGGTGACATTTCATACTTATCAAACTAAATGCTTTATTTACTTGAATCTTAAACCCACAAACGTGATTGTATACTTTACTTAAATAATTGCTCGATTTGGTGTTCTATGCTTACATGCATAATGTGTTTACCGCTTTTGGAAGGTTGATTCATAAATACGTGAACTATCTGGTATTCTCTTATAGCACGGTGCCGTTAATGTATTCTTATTAACGACCTCATGAAATCCGAATCTATTTATAGACAGTGCCGTTAATGTATTCTTATTAACGACCTCATATAAAAATCCAGAACCATCTGGTATTCTCTTATGGCAGGTGTCGCTAATGTGTTAGCGATTTCATATTATCCATATTGTTGTTTTTATTTATCGTTTCGTATACAAGTTTTGTGGCTTTTTATTACTATATACTTATATGCTCAAACTTATGAATTACTCACCAACCTTTGTGTTGACAAACTTTATTTTATGAAATGTTACAGGTTTGACTCTTGTTGACTCGAGTGCTTGACGGAAAACGTTACCAAGACTATTAGGGTATTAGTAAAACGAACAATATAATTGCTATTTATTTATATGAACGATATGTGTTGTTATTGATGTGTTGAAATAAAATGAGTTGAATAAATATTGTCACTTTAAATAGTGTCTTGTGTATTTGTCCAATCACGTTGCACCCCGGCATGTTCCGCTGCCTTTGGTCGGGGTGTTACAGATTTCGGTATCGGTATCGGTACCGGTACCGATTTTGCCCATCCCTAATGTTATGTACTGTTTGATATTACTTAATTATTATATAAAATGAAAAACATTATTGTTTTTTCGTCTTACCAATTACAAACTAAATATGTGTACACATGCATGTGTACGTGAATATAACAATGATTGGTTTTTGAGCACACCAATTTATCAATTACAAGTATAATATGATTTTATTAATTTTACAATTTAATTGACAATTTATGTCAAATTATGAGTCAAACTATTTATTTAAAATAAGTTTGTCATTCCATTATTATTTATTAATAATTATAATTAGTAATAACAAATAAAAATCAGTTTTATGTAAACTACATTTCAATATCAATTGATTAAGCATTTTTTTTAATTTAAAAACGTTATTTTCAATATCATTCGTATATAATTACTATATAAAACTTTATTTTACGAATTGTCTAAATAAAGGTTTTTGGTTTTCGTGGCTTAAATTTTAAAACAGGTCTATCAAATACGTATTTTTTTGCTATAACTAAATGACAAATTTATTTTAAATAAAATCGTAATTTTCGGCTATAAATAATGGTCAACTTATTTTTAAATACATGGAGTTTTGCCTATTATAAAACGATCAACTTTTTTTATGAAAGAATAAATTTGGCTATAATTAAATGGTCAATCTATCTACATATACTATTAAAGTAATAGGCTTTTTAAACAAATGGCATTTATTTATTGGCTTATCACTATAGTTTTCATACATACTAAGGGTATGTTTGGTATGACATAATGAAATGGATGAGAGAATGGAATGGATATGGGAATGGAATGGACAAAGAAATTAAATGGACCATTACTATTTCATTGTCATGTTTGGTTACCATGTAGGAATGTATTGATCATCCCTTTACCACCACCACTAGTAACAATAATAAATAGTATTAATAATATGAACATTCGTATTAACTCCTTTTTATATCCCGAACTAAAATACATGGAAAAATATTGAATCACGTATGCGTGTTATGAAGCGTTGACTTGTCAAATAATTGTAATAATACTGATAATAACTCTAATATAAATAATGATAATATAATAAAATTAATAACAATAATACAACAACCTGAATATTGATAATGTAATAATGATTATAATATAATAATAATTTTAGTATGATAATAATCATAATATTATTATTGTTGTTGTTGATGATGATTCCATTCCTTGAAGGAATGAGAAAAAAACACCTAGGGTATGTTTGGTATGACGTAATGGAATGGATAAGAGAATGGAATGAATATGGGAATGGAATGGACAAAGGAATGAAATGGACCATTATTATTTCATTGTCATGTTTGGTTACCATGTAAGAATGTAATGATCATCCCTTTACCACCACCACTAGTAACAATAATAAATAGTATTAATAATGTGAACATTAGTATTAACTCCTTTTTATATCCTGAATAAAAATACCCGGAAAAATATTGAATCACGTATGCGTGTTATGAAGCGTTAGACTTGTCAAATAATTGTAATAATACTGATAATAACTCTAATATAAATAATGTTGATATAATAAAATTAATAACAATAATATAACAGCCTGAATACTAATAATGTAATAATGATTATAATATAAATTTTAGTATGATAATTGTGACATTAGTCAAATTCGGGTCTCGAGTTATATTAGTTTTGTAAACTTTTATTTTTGTCAAACCGATTCAACATTTTTAGAACCTTATTTAGTTTTTATATAATATTAACATAGACTTCGATCTTAAATAAATCGATGTTTGTCATAATATAGTGTTGTTAAGAAAAACATAAGGGGTTTAAAAATGACTTTCGTAAACTCGTTATAAGCTTTGGAAACCTTTAAACTCGTATTAAACCATAACTGTAACTTGGAGGGACATTTCTGTAATTATGTAAAACATATATATATACCACTTAAAAAAAAAGAAAACCCTAAACCTAACATACATGCACATCCGCCATCTCTTTCTCCCTATTTTCCGGCGGCGAGCCCGATTTTCCGGCCACCACCTCCCACCGCACCACCACCATTTCCCTCCTCCATCTCTTGGTTTCTCTGGCCGCACCCTCCTTTTCCCCTAGCCGTTTTCCGGCGATCCCCGACCACCGTGTACTGTCGTGGCCCTTGGATGCTCTTCGCGTCTCCCCCTCTCTCTCTCTCTCTCTCTTCTCTCTCCGTGTATCTCTCTCCCTCTCGCTCTCTCTCTCTCTTCGTATCTCACTCTCTCTCCCTCTCTCTCACTCTCTTTCTCTCCGATTCGTCTTTCCGGCACGTCTTCAGCAACCTTTCTCCGACGACCCCGTGAACGACTAATAGGTAAATTATCAATTGTGGGTTTAACTTTGAGTTTGTTTAACAAATTGTTATCTTGGTTCGGTTGGTGGGTATGTTAGTTATTAAACTAGAGGTCTCGACTTCGGGTCTCATCCTAGGTCGGTTTTGATATTGTTTCTTTTTATACTTAATAAATTTATTATTACTATTAGTATTAACATAAATACATAAAGGTTATTATTATTATTATTATTATTAACAAGATAATATTTATTATTATTAGTATTATTATTATTAACAAGATAATATTTATTATTATTATCACTATTATTATTGTTATTATTATCTTTTAACAAAACAATTATTATTATCATTATTTTCATAATAATAGATTATTATTATGATTATTATTATCATTATTATTATCATTATTAAGGAATATTATTAAAATCTAATATTGTTAATATTATCTACTTGTTTTATTAAACCGAAACCCATGTCTGGCATAGTTACCATTTAACGTCATCGTCACTCGGGTTATATCTTTTTATCACTAATACTACTATTATTAAAACGTTATAAGTATTAGTTATTATTTATGTGACACGTATAATTATTATTATTAAAACTTATAAATCTAATAATAACGTTTTCAACAATAAAGTAATAGTTATTATATTTATTATTACTACTACTATTATAAGTTTTAAAAACAATTCTCAATTGGTAGTATTACTGTGTATTATTATCATCTTTGTCTTATATATCTATATATATATATATATATATATATATATATATAACTTATTCTAAAATAATTATTATCATTTCTATCCTTATTATTAATAATATTATTATAAACTTTATTATCTATTCATTTTTATAAAACCTAACTCTTAAATTAAACCCGTCTTGTTTCTATTTCATATTGGTTTAGTTATTTAAAAGCCCTAATAAAATAATATTATTTTTATTTAAATTATCAATTAAGTACGAGTCCCTAATCGTTAACAAACTAACCGTAATCCGATTTTACAACCGAACCTCCTCGTTCAATGTTTCCAATATAGTTTCATTATGGTTTCAAGTTCATTAATATATATTATATTATTTATTTTAGTTAAGGTGTTTATCGATTCAAGTAGGATCGGTTCTTTTACCGTTCGAGCTTCCTTTATTTGTCAATCATTTATTAGTTCTCGTTTCGTCAATTGAGGTGAGTACTTTCATACCCCTTTGATATACATCAATTTATACATCTCGAATCCCGTGTAAAGTTGTGTTTCTTTAATGTTTTGTGTTCGGTTTGATTCGTGTTTCGTTTATCTTTCTTTAATTTAAGTTTTGAGTCAAGTATGTTATAGTTATAGTGTATTAACTCTTTTGGTGTCTTGCATGTTAAGCTTTAATTCTTTCTATTATTTCGTGAGAAGTTTAAGTTCGTCGTGCTCGTTAATGATTACATGATTGCTTCACTTAGTGTTTTGTTATGTTCTTTATAGATTCATGGATTGGAGAAGCAAGGGAAGCAAGTTCTAGAAGGTTCTCAATGTTACTTGGAGTTCAAGAAGGGATTAATCAAGATTTAACAAATATTTAGCAACATTTAACAACAAAAACTCGTGGGCTACACCTAGAGGGCGCTGCGTCGCGCGAAGGCAAGCCCAAGGGGGGCCGCGCGAAGCCTAGACCTCCCTGGTCAGCCTTCTTTGCAAGTCCAAGCCCGTTACTCACTTATATAAACATCTTTTATAAACCTAGCCGATTCTAAGCACTATAGCAGCCGATTTTCCAAGGGTTTAAGCTAAGATTGAAGGTGTTTTGGAGGCTAGGAAGAAGGAGGATCATCAAGCTTTCGTACAAGTGTTCAAGGGTTGATTAAGACGGGTTCTCTCGTTCTTTATCTTTGTTCTTGTTCATTATCTTTCATGATGTTTCTCTTTGTTTTTAAGACTTGTTTAGGATTGTTTTTAATAATGATTCTAGGCTAGACTTCATGTCTACCTAGGTTTGATGAACATGTTTGATGCATGATTCTTGATTTGGACTAATGATTTGATTATGGTTTCGTTATTTTAATAGTAAAAGACTTGATTTTGCTTTCATGATGCATATGAGTGTTTATTATCTTGATTGATTGTTAATTTAGTTTCACATAGATCTTTAATCTTTTGATTGTGTTATTTAGATTTAGGGTTTATGTTTAATCATTACTTAGTGTTTTGATTATTGTGATTGAATGTGTCCATTAGATCATAGAAGCTAGTTGATAGTTGGTTAGGGTTTTGAATGTGCTGCTAAATTCCAATAGTTGTAAGGTGAGGAGTTGTTCGTGTGTCTTGGTCAGTTGCATGCTAGGATAGATTAGTGACAATATTCTTGCTTAGTGCGTTGATCCTTGTTCATGAAGTCATGATAAGTTTATCAAGTTATCTAGGGTTTAGTGTTTCGTAAGATTGTTTGCTTTAGATACTATTAATTAACCCTATTTGATAGCTGTGAGGAAGTCAATATAACTGATTGCTTAATAATCTAATAATCATTCTTACGGATGTCGTTTGATTCAGTCAAGGGTCCTTTAGGGTTTGTTAGATGAATACATCTAGAAATCAGTTTCCATAAACATGTTATTTGTCCATTGCTTGATGATTGTTGATGCATGGGATTCTTACCTAGGTAGATTCCTACTCTATTTGATTTCGATCTCGTGATTAATTGCTTGTTTTCTAGTTTAATTGTTTATTTGCTTTCTTAGTTTAATCTTAGTTTAAAAACCCCTTTAAACATTAATAATAAATATTCGTGTCGTAAGTCAAGTCTAATTAGTTAATTAACGTAATTTATAGTCCTGTGGGTTCGATATTCTGGACTTACTTAGCTTTAATACAATTGACCGGTTCACTTGCCGGTGTTTTGTGTAGTTGAGTCTTAAGTCTAGTTTTTAGTACTTGTTTAGTTTAGTTAATATTTAATTGACTGTTTCTAACACATCAAGTTTTTGGCGCCGCTGCCGGAGACTCTTGGCAATTGCATTATTTAGTTTTAACTGGACTTATTTGCTATATACGTGCTATTTGTTTTATTTTTGTTTGAGTCGTAGGAGTCTAATTAAATATCAGTTTAATTTAGTTTTAGTTTTTATATTTAGTCTACTCACTTAGTCCGTTGCGTCCTTAAGGTTTATGCCACATCTTCGTTCGCAAGGACCACCGTCGGAAGCTACTTCTACACCGAAATCATCACCATCCAGTTCACCGCCTGAAAGGCCGAGAAATCAAGATCAAATGGCCGACAATAGAACAATCGCTGCTCAAGCCTTCGATGGCTTAACCAGAAACCAGTCATGCATCGTCGTTCCCAAAATCAACAATCCCAACTCGTGGCAGATTCCGTCATACGTCATGAACAACATCGTTCAAACTAATCAGTTCACGGGGCGTGATGACAAGGATGCACTGGCTCATATTAACCGACTTTACCGCGTTTTGAAAACTTTCAATTTACAAGGTGCTACTGAAGATGCTCTATTCTTACATCTATTTCTGTTTTCACTTGCAGGTAAAGCTGCTATTTGGCTTGACACTCAACCGCCTGGCAAGTTCACCACTTGGGAAGCACTACGTTCTGCGTTTATCAAGAGATATTTCCCACCGGCTAAAGCGGCTATTCTTCGTGATCAGATTCACTCGTTTCACATGGAGCCAGATGAACAATATTGTCATGCTTGGGAGCGTTTTCAGAGCTTGCTGTCTCGATGCTCACAGAATGGTCTCACACCATGGGCTCTCGTAGAAAGATTTTACAATGGGTTGAACTACAAAACCCAAGTTCGGTTCGACACGGCCGCGGGAGGAAGTCTACTGGCTAGGAAGAATGTCGCCTAATGTAACGAGATGTTTGAGAGCTTCGTTCAATCGGACCTTGCCAAATAGCCACATCGCGGGAATTCCACTCCCTTCATACTCATTTAATCTCAATTTACATAAACAATATGGGTCATATATTCTCTACACCTGCTTTATGACCACAAGTACAGTCAAACAGATAGCTCCTACAATCTCTAGGGTATAAATTCTAACTCAAAACACTGATACAATCAATTTAATCTTGTTCACTAATTTCTTTCAGAGAAATTTCGATTAATTTACCCTTACTCACCCTCATAACAACGATAATAACAAGCGCAAGCTTAATAATCGAGTTTAGGTTATTAAGTAAACCAATTATCAATTCTAAACGAAATCATAGTGTCCCAAACAAGAAACCTTACATCGGAATACTCTCGTTACGTCTTATTTATGACCTTCGTCATCCGACTCAATCCTTGTGTCATTCTTACACACACTATAACTGTTATGGTTATCCCGTTAACACTTGTCGTACACTGCCTACGACACAAGACATCCCACAACGGTCTATGTCGTCGACTTAGATTTATTTACCCGCTACACGTGCCTTCTACAATTATGGAGACCCTAATCACCTACGCAACGCATTGTTCTTTACTCATTCACGCCGAGTTCAAATTATACCGGCACCGTACCATACTACCCATGCTCATTTAGCTTAAACCTACCAACTCTATGCCTTTCAGGTTTTTTTTTTCATGTAACAAGGTCGTTCTCACTTATTCGATTCTAGACGCGCAAGAATTTTTTCATCAAGCCTCCTTTAGTCAAACCTTGTTTTCGCAAACCTATTCGAGGTGCCTCAAATCATTCAATCTCAATTATTTAAGTTTTCATAAACTCAATTAACAAAGGTGTTTTGAATCAAACCAATCGTAGTTAAGTTTTCACAAAGAAGATTTTTATCATCTTAATCATTTTCGTCTAAACGTATTTTGTATTCAATTATACCTTAAATGATTATTTGTCTAATTGGAACAAACCCAACCTGGAAAATCCATCATTTTAAGTTTTTTTTTTCGCACACAATAAAAATTTTCTTATCTTTCCAAAGATCAATATCGTTGGTTGTCGTACTTATCTATCTTCCTGGTTTTTATTTAATAAAAAAAATCTTAGGAGTTGATTCGTTAGCATTACGTCAATTAATCAAATTATTTAGACTCTCATAAACTGAAACAATACTTCAATTTCAAAAGACAAAATTTCGACAGTCAGTTATTAGTCGATCATATTATTCAATTTGTCTTTTCTCATTTACCTTGTTTGCTTATTAAATTATTGACAATGTGTCAATTCTACTCTCAACTTTGATTTTTAACATTTTTGTACGTCGTGTATTTATTGATCTCATGCATTAAAATTTACCTTTCATCTTAAAAAAATTTTATCGTTGAAATTGAATTGTTATAGTTCTATTATTAATTGAACTTGTCATTATTTAAATAAAATTATTTCCGCTATGGGATTTTATTTTCCATTATTTAAGCTAATTTTCACTACTAAAAAAAATGAATTTCATTGAATTCCCATGGTGATCCATTTTATCTAATGACATTTGCACGATTGTTGTCGAAAACCTCTAGTGGTTCGTGGGTACCTCAACAATCCATTTTCATTCTTGTTAGATTTCGTTATTTAGTTGGAATCGCACGGTGGTTCGTAGATATTTCAGCTCCTTACTTGAATTTTTAATACATTTTGGGAATTTAAAATGTTTTGATGATTTCTTCAGTTGTTAGAATAGTCATGGTGGTTCATGCATTTCCAGCTCCGTTTTTTCTTCTATTTAATTATAGTATTTCTCAACTCATCTCTATTTTTCGTTATTACTTTAATATTCATTATTTATTTAAACTTTCATGATAAACTATGAATATTGCATCTTCTTTATTTTAATTTTAACGATTTTATGGAGATAGGAAAATCCCTTGTAATTTGGTGATATTCCAATGATCCACTTTATACTAATCTAATTTTAAAGATTTAATTGGAATAGGACTATCTCGGTGATTCATGAATATCCGCTTCCCAATTTAATCTATTTACAGTTTGTTTGTATACATAATTTTTTTGTATTAATATTTTTGCATTCTCAATTACTACTACCAGTACTTTAATATTTTAATTTACCTCATCTTAAATACACAATTGCGATATTTCAATTTCGTATAAAGTTCTCTTCAAATTTCATGAGTTTCTCATTTAACTAAACTAAATCCCTTAAGGTCTTCGTTTAACCTTGTTCAAATTTGTACTCTCGACCTCTACCTCGAATGTTGCAATATTTAAAAGTTTCACATGTTATTATTCGTCTACAATTATCAATTAATTCCTTCATAAACTTGTGTTGATGATATCCTTGCAATCATAGAATTTTGGTAAGTTCACATAAATTTGTTAGTTGGCTCGTATCCCCACTCTCTTTCTTCACAATCGATCTTGTCGACGCATCATCTATCCTAACTTCAATGTTTCCATTTCTCTTAACTTTTAAGTTACTTTAAAATTTTCACTAATTACATTAATCAAACTTAAAAGTTCACCTAAATTGCGTTATTAGAAATATAATATATAATCTTCTGATTTTACACTTATAATAAATCAACTCCCAATGGTTTTATAATATGTTAACACTTTCCTCATATTTAAAATAAATTAATAAATTTTCTCACAAAATCATGTCTTTCAAATATTTTGTAAACCACGCGATGGGACGAGTTATGTGGACCATCCGATGACCTAAGTAATTATGGAGGCCTACATAATTATCGAAGTTCTCGCATGAAAATCATAATGCGTGCAATTGTGTGTCAAGATATAGAATCGAAAGTAGTTTGGATAACGGTACAAATGTAAAAATGATAAGGACATAGTGGATACGCCGCTAGTACATCCTATATATAATTGTCCTTATCGGATTTTCATTTGGAGCGTTGTTTTGACTATTCAAAATTCTGTGTTGCGATAAATTTTAAAAGTTATATTACAAAAAAAATTCCCTTCCTTAAAATTTATTGGTGTTATAGTATTTCTTTAATTTCGGGACGAAATTCCCGAAAATAGGGAAGACTGTAACAACTCTGGTTTTCGTTTACTTTATTAACATCTAAATACCAGACCCATCTTCGTTTTCGGGTAATTTAATCATTTAAAGTAATCAATTATTTATATTATTATTATTATTATTATTATTATTATTATTTCTTCTTTCCTTATTTACTAATTTTAACTTTGAATTATATATAATTATCAACAAAAAAAACTAAGTTTTAACCCATTTTATATCCACATTATAAGTCCAGGGGTTGTGGATAATTATTAAACTTAAAGGTTATTATGTAAATGTTCAAATTAATTAGGAATTTAGGGAGGGATCGGTTATGCCCTTTCCCAGCTGAATTTGGAAACTAGTATTACGAGCTGACTTTTTGGCAAAATTCTTGGAATCAAAAATTTAATAGCTAATATTAAAGGAAAACACTCAAACCAAAAATCATGGGAATTAGCATTCGTTTAAATGCACATGAACGACACTCGTAATAAAAAAAATACCCTAAATGGTGTTTCTCTCCATGGTACTCATCCTGTAGCCGCCTCCATCACAATTTTTAACACCACCGCCTCCATTAATAGCCCGATGTTACCATCGTTGCCCGTTTCCGTTGTATCGACGCACCGTTACTTGCCGCCAATCCTTACTCATGCAGATGAAGTCGTCGCTATCATCGGAAACCCGATTAAGACACTGCCATCACCACGATATGTTAACGAAGGCCAAACGATACATCCAAAATAAAGGTAACCGATACGTCCATTTAATGTATTCTGCGATTAAATTGAAATCTAAAGTTATGAGAGACATAATCTGATTGAGTGTATGAGTAAATATTATTGAATTATTTTCCAACCCACAATATGATACTGATTTTGTGGATTTATATTGATTTGCAAGTTAATACGTAAATCTGATTGATTACATATGGTTCATATAAACCAGATAAGAAAATATAACTTTAATAATCTAAGGCTACACATTGCAATTGTATGTGCATACAATCTGATTCAATAAATTGTTTTAAAATATAATATCATTTTTTTTGCCTACATCATCTTATAGCATATTCATGAAAAAGTTATGAGAATTTTAGTGGAATAATGAAAACGTGATTAACAGTATAGTATTGTTATGTTCAAATAATAAATTCAACTAAATAATAATAATAGTTGATTTTAAATGGGTTTATATACGTATGAACGTGCGAATTATTTTACGGTCAAATATGAGAACAAGACAACTAACTTGTTAACACCAATGAAACATGAATACTAATTTACTCAAGCAAAACTTCTAATATAAGTGACGGTAATATTGTAGGACTTTTTGTCATGTGATTCAAGCGTACACTTTATTATGGTTATTGCTCCTTCGCTTATAAGGAATCTTTGTCGGTGAATCCCGAAGGGGTTTAACAGTTTACGTTCTCACATCATTACTTGATCATTTGTTCATATAGTCAGGTGAGTAATCACTCCCCTATTTTACTTGATTTCAAATGTTTTGGGGACACTTGCGTACAATTTATCAAATTATTTATCTTATTATTTCTCAAACGCAAACTGTGATCTTTGTGTTGTGTATCAATTGAATGACTTTATGTTACATGCTATCTGTTTACTTGCTTACTTGCTTACTTGAATCGCATTAGGAGAGGTCCAACATAATCTCATTATAGTATGATCATACGTCCGTCGTAGTGGCCCGAGCCCGATCGCATTGGCAATGGTTTCACCGACACTCATTACTTGCTTAACAATTTCATTGTTTATACTCACAGATAACAGTTTTGCTTATTTTTACTCTATTATTTATATCATTATATATCATTTTGTTTGTGTCAAAACTGGTGAATCTACTCACTCAACATGTGTTGTTGACAAATATATATATATTGTACGCATTTGCAGGTTATAGATTGGATTGCTTATCGAACTGAAGCTCACGTAGAGATGACCTTAGGATGTTAAACATAAACAAGAATAGTTGGTTTTGAATTGTAATTTTCTCTATTTTTGTTGTACTTAAATGTTCGTTGACAATAAATAAATTAATTAGATATTGTCGCTTTACAATTGCATGATAGTACCTTGTGAGCTGTGGCAATCAGCTCACGCCCCGACATTTCCGCCGTAGGTTGGGGTGTGACATCCCGTATCCCGCTCGTCTAAAAAATCAAAAGTATACAAAAGATTACGGGCATTTTCTTAAGATATTTAGCCAATTGAATGTTAATCTCCCGTTTGTCGAAGCTCTTCAGCATATGCCTAAGTACGCCAAATTTTTGAAAGACCTTCTTAAAAGAAAGGATAAGTTGGAGGAGTTGTCGACTGTGCCGCTAAATGGAGAGTGTTCTGTAGTAGTTCTCAATAAGGTACCGGAGAAATTACCCGACCCCGGTGTTTTTACCATTCCGTGCCTTTTCGGAAGATACGACGTGTCAAGCATTAGCCGATCTAGGAGCTAGTATAAACCTTGTGCCATATTCTTTGTATGAAAAGCTAGACCTAGGAGAGCTCACCCCTACTCGTATGACGTTGTCTTTAGCTGATCGTTCCGTTAAGTATCCGAGGGGTGTCGTGGAGAATTTGTTCGTTAAGGTAGATAATTTGGTTTTCCCCGTAGATTTTGTTGTTTTAGATATGGAGGCCGACGAGAGAGTTCCTATCATTTTAGGTCGTCCATTTCTACGTACTGCTAGGGCGGTCATTGACGTATTTGAAGGTAAGAAACTCTTAAAGCCGGTGATGATAGTGCCACCTATTTGGCTAAGTCCATGAGACATCCGAGTGGTCAAGACAGTCTTATTGATCCATGTCACCCAGTTTACTCGATAGTATCAGTTATCTCGGGCATGGGCCCTAGTCTTGACGATTCCCGTTCTGTAAGTTTAAGTGTGGGGAAGGAGCGAGCTGTTTCGAGATCTCGGGAAATGGTGAAGCATGTTGGAGTAAAAGGTGGTGGTAAGCGAAAGATTGAGAAGGTTCTTGGGGTTAGAAAGAATAAGACCAAGATTGACGAATGGTCGGATCGTGATTCGGTATCCTTGAGGGCATTAGAGTTCTACCAAGGTGGAGGAAGCTCCACTCAGTCCGCCACGTGATTAGCATAGCATGGGTTCTTGAGTGAAAACTCAAGTGTAGAGTTTGTAGATTTTTTCTTTATTTTAATTTCTATTTTCTTAGTTTCGTTGAGTCATCGAGCCGTTAACGTAGTATTTTGTAGTTCGTCGTTGTTTTTGCGTTTTTTAGTTTTGCTAGGTAAAAGAGAGATTGTATGAGCTAGAGAGACGATCCCCAAGGAAGAATTTATTGAAAAAGACAAGTGTGGGGATGGAGTAGCAGTGGAGCCGTATACTTCATGCTTATTTATTTTCTTCTAATTATTATATTTTATATATTTATTGGTGAAATACTTTAATTGCATAATATCTATCAATATGATAAGATACATTTTTATATATGTTTGTTTGTTTTTGTTGTGCCGCTTACGTTCGTGAGAAAAAGAGTTACCAATTGCTGAGCACGTTCGTAGTTGGAGGGAATTCATGGAAGAAGACTTTGGCATCATGTTTCATGCGCATATTACCAGCTAAGTCTTTTCCATTATCTAGCATTTTATTTTTTTTATTTATTTTGTTTTTATAATTTTTTTAGAGTTGTTACGACTTTATTTTTATTTTTAATTTTTGTTTTAAGTCGTCCTTATCCTTGCATTGAGTACAATGCAAAATTTAAGCGTGGGGATAGGATATTTGAGTCGTAGTTTAAATCGAGTTTAAATTTAAATAAAATAAAATTAAAAAATTAAAAAATTTTAAAAATTTAAAATTTTGAAAAAAAAAATTTGAAAAATGTTTTAAAATGTCTCTTGAATTTAGTTTTTTACGTTAAAGTGGGAGATGATGATATTTATCGGGAAATCGGTTTTTCAAACTACTAATAATATGAGATAAATAAAAGAAAACGCACTTAACTTGGGATGTGTCGGTAGGCTCAGCCTTGAAAATGAAAGTGCAAATTTGTTAAAATGGTTAAAATAGAATTTTTTTTGTGGGTAAAGCGTTTTGTCCGTGGAAGATAAGTAATGAAAGGTCGGGCCATACTCAAGCCTCAATTATTGGTATGAAAAATGGAAATATTATGAGTTTTAATATCTGAATACGTTATCATATGATGCTTGGGTAGGTTTAACGTTGGAGTATGCCGTGTAGCCTGTGATATAAATCTTAAACTGCTAGTTTAGTGTTTTATATCTCATTGGCGTATGGTTTTATAACCTTAAATCTTGTATTGATGGGATGTTTCGGGTCCGGAGACCATGGTTGTATGTAATCTATTCATTTGGGTATTCACAATTCCTAAGTGGGGTTGTGGGTATTTAAAATAAAGCCAAAAAGAGCAAACCCTTATAAGTCTATAAACATGATCACAAGAGTACAAAAGTACAAATTCACTACAGACTTGATCATCCACGCTGTTAGCCATGTGGGGTCCCCTTGCTCGCGTCTCATTACCATTAAGAAACGGACCACAAGGGACACGCTACATGTAAGCCCTACAGATGAAATTTTGCATGCTCACCTATGGTGATGGATTTGGGGTATTGCTTGATAACGGGGGTATGTCATGTTGTGGGGAGCACTAGCTATTAATTAATTGAACCTTTATCGTATCTAATGGCTGCTTGTTAGACTTTGATGCTTAAGCTTAGGTGGATAAACAATACCCTTGATCGTCTTAACTATTCATGAAAAAAATAGAGCAACAAAAGTTTTAATTCTGCTAATTTTGAGGTTTAAGTCAAGTTGGGGTGGTCTGGTCCGGTAAAAGCTGAAAATAAGCGGGTCTTAATTGTGTAAACCACTGAGTTCTAATTGTCGGATCTTATTTTTCTCGGTAAAGATTAAGGCATGGGTTTAAGTGGACAACTGTAACACCCCGGCCCGGTTAGAGCCGACGTGTCACTCGATACGATAAATAAAATCCAACTTTAAAAGTTTAAAATCATTCAATACCAAAAAGGTTCAATATCATTGACAACGAAAATAAAGTTGTTTCACTCAAAGAAATTATTTAAGTTCCTCATTTTCCAACTTAAGACTTTTACTTTTACTCTCTTATCACACGTTCCCCGGATTCCCTTGAGTACCTGTAACAAATTAAAGAAAAACACAAAACAAAGAAACACGGATGAGCCAAAAATTTGCCCAGTAACGGAGGAAAAATAGCAGTAACAAATGGTGAAGAACAACGCAATACAATAAACGATTACAGGGGAAACAAGTACAGTCTATGAGCCGGTAACACTAACAATACGCTGAACTATCAGTTATGAATCAGTACATAACAATATATCTATGGAAATACCCATGTGAGTCAGTAACAGTAACAGTAACAGTATGTACATTAGCTGCAGACTAATGCACCAGTAATTAAGTGAGATAGGAATGTGGACACACACCTAACCATCTCACTCCAGTAATAGTTTACCTAGGATCGATCCATACGCCTCTCAGTAATCAGTAAATGCTCTCGTCGCATAATAAAATAGAGACGCTGTGGACTAATCGCTCCGCCACAGATAGAGCACGTCAAAGGTGCCTCGATTGACGCCCTATGTCCCCATAGGTGGATAAATGCTCGGGTATTGAGGTCAAATAAAAACGCAATAACAATGGTCAATATCAATATAATATGTCTTAATAACAATCAGTCAATGTACAATGGACTATTAGGAACATGCGACAATGAGTGCAATAAAATATATTATATCGCATGCATGACAACAATTTGCAATAAATAGAGAGCGAAACTATTTAATAATGGTGACACGATGAATCAACTCAATAATTTATAACACGATTAATGACTAAGAATCCATATACTATGAGAGCGAAGACACGGTATGACGCTATAAGTGCAAGACCACAAAGTCCGTACACTATGAGAATGATGGAAACAATAATTACGCTATAAGTAAAAGACCACAGAATCTGTACACTACGAGAACGGTGAAAACAATATAAAGCTAAAAGAAGAGAAACACGGAATCCGTACCTTATAAGCGAAATAGCGATAACTGTAAGAAGAATTAAGCTTGCTTATATGTCACGGTAACCTACAATATTATTACCATTGCTTCAATTATATTTCCATAGTATTTTTCATTTTTTATGTACTAACTATATAAAGGTTTGTTGTCGTCTGTTATTAATAAATTTGTTTATTTAAATTTCATTGATGCAATATGTACTTTTCCATGGAATATATTATTAATTTAACATTAGATTTTAAAATTCTTCCATCACCTACTTTTATACTGTGTCCAAAACAAACTCCATGATTTGTGTATGTATAGCTATGTGTTACTTGTTAATATTTTGTTTTCAAAATAGCTGAACAGCGAGACAGAAAACAATTAGCAGGAATTGGTCGTCTAATACACGGTTACCTTCAACGGTGGAGGATGCGGTACTTAGCGAGCACCTAGTGGAAGCGGCCTAACGCGGAAACACAGAGGGCGGCGGCGGTTGTCTTCGAAAGCGATCGTTAGAGGTCGCGGTGGTTTCCGTCAGAAAGTTTCCGGCAAAGGTGAAACGTTTCGTGACGATTTGTAGGGCGGTGGTGATGGCAAAACGGCAGGGAGAAGATACGATTGATTGGGTTTTTGATGAATGGATACTATTGGAATGTTATTGTTTATATATTTAAACGAGTTATAAAGACAATCAAATTCCTAATTAAGTTGGTTGTTTGTTGCTCAAGTTTTCCCTGGAAACGTGGATATTTCACCATGTAATTTCAATTTGACTTCACTATTATTATTATATTAATTTATTATTATTTTTTTAAGCATGCATTGATTTCCTTTATTATTACTCACATGTTGATTATATAATATTACATTTTGATTAGATAATATTTATTTTATATAACACGTTCGGTTAGTCGACATTATTATTTGATCAGTTTTACTAGCTATCAACTCGTTTTAACTCGACACATTAACAAATACTTATATATTTTTGGGTTTTGATTTTTTTGGTATATTACAACAACAATATCAATGATCGTGGTTTTTGCGTTCTTCTAAGCTTTAAAAATTAACCTATATGTTTGTAAGACTGTATTTTCCGATTCTGATCCAACTGCATAACACTTTTTCAGGGACGAAAAAAGAGTAAGTGTGGGGATATTTGATATACATCTATTTATACATCTCGAATCCCGTGTAAAGTTGTGTTTCTTTAGTGTTTTGAGTTCGGTTTGATTCGTGTTTCGTTTATCTTTCTTTAATTTAAGTTTTGAGTCAAGTATGTTATTGTTATAGTGTTTTAACTCTTTTGGTGTCTTGCATGTTAAGCTTTAATTCTTTCTATTATTTCATGAGAAGTTTAAGTTCGTCGTGCTCGTTAATGATTACATGATTGCTTCACTTAGTGTTTTGTTATGTTCTTTATAGATTCATGGCTTGCAGAAGCAAGGGAAGCAAGTTCTAGAAGGTTCTCAATGTTACTTGGAGTTCAAGAAGGGATTAATCAAGATATAACAAATATTTAGCAACATTTAACAACAAAAACTCGTGGGCTACACCTGGAGGGCGCCACGCCGCGCGAAGGCAAGCCCAAGGGGGTCCGCGCGGTGCCTAGGCCTCCCTGGTCATCCATCTTTTCAAGTCCAAGCCCGTTACTCGCTTATATAAACACCTTTTATAAATCAAGCCGATTCTAAGCAGTATAGCAGCCGATTTTCCAAGGGTTTAAGCTAATATTGAAGGTGTTTTGGAGGCTAGGAAGAAGGAGGATCATCAAGCTTTCGTACAAGTGTTCAAGGGTCAATTAAGACGGTTTCTCTCGTTCTTTATCTTTGTTCTTGTTCATTATCTTTCATGATGTTTCTCTTTGTTTTTAAGACTTGTTTAGGATTGTTTTTAATAATGATTCTAGGCTAGACTTCATGTCTACCTAGGTTTGATGAACATGTTTGATGCATGATTCTTGCTTTGGACTAATGATTTGATTATGGTCTCGTTATTTTAATAGTAAAAGACTTGATTTTGCTTTCATGATGCATATGAATGTTTATTATCTTGATTGATTGTTAATTTTAGCTTCACATAGATCTTTAATATTTTGATTGTGTTCTTTAGATTTAGGATTTATGTTTAATCATTACTTGGTGTTTTGATTATTGTGATTGAATGGGCCCATTAGATCATAGAAGCTAGTTGATAGCTGGTTAGGGTTTTGAATGTGCTGCTAAATTCCAATAGTTGTAAGGTGAGGAGTTGTTCGTCTGTCTTGGTCAGTCGCATGCTAGGATAGATTAGTGACAATATTCTTGCTTAGTGCGTTGATCCTTGTTCATGAAGTCATGATAAGTTTATCAAGTTATCTAGGGTTTAGTGTTTCGTAAGATTGCTTGCTTTAGATAATATTAATTAACCCTATTTGATAACTGTGAGGAAGTCAATATAACTGATTGCTTAATAATCTAATAAACATTCTTCGGGATGTCATTTGATTCAGTCAAGGGTCCTTTAGGGTTTGTTAGATGAATACATCTAGAAATCAGTTTCCATAATCATGTTATTTGTCCATTGCTTGATGATTATTGATGCATGGGATTCTTACCTAGGTAGATTCCTTCTCTATTTGATTTCGATCTCGTGATTAATTTCTTGTTTTCTAGTTTACTGTTTATTTGCTTTCTTAGTTTAAAAACTCTCTTTAAACATTAATAATAAATAGACGTGTCGTAAGTCGAGTCTAATTATTTAATTAACGTAATTTATAGAGTTCTGTGGGTTCGATATTCTGGACTTACTTAGCTTTAGTACAATTGACCGGTTCACTTGCCGGTGTTTTGTGTAGTTGAGTCTTAAGTCTAGTTTTTATTACTTGTTTAGTTTATTAATATTTAATTGACTGTTTTGTCAGGTCGTTTCGGATCGGATCTTAATCAATCATGTCATAACTCACACAAAATTAATCGTGTTGACAAGCGAGTTAATGACGGGTTACTAAGTTTAGAAAGATGACCGTTTGTTAAAGGCGGAATCAATAACAAACATACGGTTGCAATAAATATTCAAAATACGAAGACACACGAAGGATTCACTCAAAAGATTTCCATTTATATAACGTTAATCATACAAAAGGATAATCGATTAGGGTTTAGGAGGAATCCTAGGACAGCCGTCACACACAAAATATTCTCTTAATTAATGTGTCGGTCTGTGTGTCATCTGTGTCCTTTTTTTTGGCGGCGTGCCCTAATTATTCTATTTATAGGCCTGCCAACCTAGGACAGGCTGTCATTCCTTCTAGAAACCCTATCCGATAGTACATATTCAATTTACATATTCAAAAATTATACTAAGTGTAAAACAAGTCTTCCGGGTAGGCTTTTCATTAAACTTCAGTCTCCGAGTACGCAGCGTACTCGGCCTTCCTTCAGACTTGGTAAACATAGAAGTGTACTCGGAATCAGTTTCCGGGTAGACTTTACTTAGAGAATATTTTACCAAGTAAAATATTCACCGAGTAGACTTCAATCTTCTTGGACTTATCAAACCTTGCTCGACAGATCCTCACGAGCAACCTTGTTCTTCTATGATCATGTTCGGCTCTTTGTTAGTTGAATAACTTATTGATAAGGCGTACTCGGGAGTACATACCTTACTCGAGCAGAACCTTACTCGATATAACTTAGAGATATTCCATCAACTCATCAAGTATACTCGGACCATAATTATTAAAGAATACCTTGCCCGGTCTTCCAATTGCTTGGCTTCTTAGACTTGGTTGACCATACCTTACTCGAAAGAGTAAAATACTTGGTCTTGAAGAACAAACATGCTTGACAAAGTGAACCTTACTCGGATATGCCAAATAGATGAACCTTACTCGGAAATCACCAAAAAGCATACCTTGCTCGGATATCCACTTAAGAAGATTATTTGAAGTAAACAGTGCCCGGAAGGCAAAATCTTGTACTCGGCCAAGTAAAAGCTTACTCGAAGGTCCAAGGTGTACCCGGATTCAATACTTAGCAGTTTCTGAGGAGGTTGAGAAGATTCCAATCTTCAATATTCTTCATTTAGGTCAAATCTCCTCATTTGGGTCAAACTCTTGACCCAACAATCTCCCCCTAGATTGGAACACCTCAGCTGACCCAAAACGTTCTATGGTTACTTACACTTAGCAAAATACACATCAAATTTCATAATTGAATTACATAAGTAAAAATTACATAATCAAAGGTTTGTCCGAAGACATTACAAAGCAAAGCCTATTCTATCTCATTTGTCTTTTCCTCTCATTGCAGGCTGCTTGTCTTCTCAGCTGGATCACAGATGTTGCCCTTTCTCTGAATATATTGAGCACTTGGTAGTGAGTGTGTCCTTCTTGTATCACCAAGTCTCTTATATCAGCAAGATCATCATTATGTAGGCATGTCAGATCTGCATCCTTCTTGATTGTTGCCAAGGCCTTCCCATCTGAATTCCTCAGCACATAGTGGCCAGTGTCTTCTCTGTATTCAACTTCTGTAATGACACCATTTTTCTGCACTGTGTAATTTGGCCTTCTCATTCTTCTTCCCAAGCTTATACAAGTCTCCATGTTGGACAGAGGATTTTGATCTCGGACTCTCATCTGGTAGTTCAGTTCAGCCCTGTCCATTTTCTTCAGTTTTTCTGACCTCCTTGACTTGTGAAGTTGGATCAGTCTCCAACTTCTCTTTTCTTTCAGAAATTTGAACCCATCAGCAGCCTGTTCTTGCAGATACTTAGATAAGTCATTCATTTGTCTTCCTGCTGATCTGTCTCTGTCCCTGAAATCATATAAGTGAAGTGACTCCATTCTTCTTAGTTGTTCTTCTTTGTATTCTCTGAAGTCACTTCTTACAACAATCTCCCGTAACTGCCTACTTTCCATTATGACTTTCAAAGAGTCAGTAACTGAGTCATAGTAAAGCTCTCTTGGTAGATCCACATCAGACTGTGGTCCATATGATCTTTGTTGTGCAGAGCTACTTGACTCACCTCTTCCACCATGACCTCTTCCTCTAGGGAATCTCTGATGAAATGGAGGTCTAATAGGAATGGACTTTCTAGGCTTTTCAGGACCCAAATTAAAGAATTTTCTGTATGTGGCCTCCACCATTTCAGTTGGTAAATTTTCAAGCTCTCTCACATCCACCCCATGCTTGTGAAGCACATTCAACATCTTTGCCATTCCCACTGTATTTGCTGATCTGGCTGGTACAAACCTGCCATCTGCATAATACCTAGGGTTTTCACCATCCTTTAAGGCCTTTTCCCATTCTGCCTTCTGGATATAAAATAAGTCTTTCAGATCAACCTTTTCCAGGGCATTGAAATCAGCTTCAGTCATGCCTCTTTGATGTATCATTATGTTCCTGAGAATGTTTATCATTTCCTCATTCTCCCATAGCAAGAACTTCTCTTCATCAGACTCAGGCTCAGGCTGTTCTGGCTGAGGGATAGGAGTTTCAGCAATTTTCTCTAGTTCCTTCTCTTTCTCCCTCACAGTCCTGATTCTTCTTCTTTTCACAGGTGGCTCATCATCAGTTTCTTTCATAATTGAGCTCTCAGTTTGGACCCTTTCATCTCTTTCTTTTTCATTTTGGAATATTGGTCAAATACTGCCTCTTTGCTTAAGTTTCTCACAACCTCAGGCTTTATCCCTTTCTCAATCAGATAACCACACATTCCATCATACTTTTTCTTTAATTCTTCCAATTCAATCTTATCATCTTGTTTCACAAATTTTTCTGCAACTATCTCTTTCTCACTGTTATAAAGATCTTGAATTTGTTCAGCAGTGTATCTTTCTAAAGCAGCTTTAGGATACCCTCTAACCTTCAAAAAGGTTTTATAGTGCTCAGTGTTTTTCTTTCTTTTCTCAACCTTCTTTAAGACTTCCTCTGCATTTATTTCAATTATGCCCCTTTGAATATAAGTCATTTCAGCTTGAGGGGTCTCAGCAGTAGAGCTTGTGTCAACTTTCTCACCTCCTTGATCAGGGTGATCATCACCCTTTCCATCAGACTCCTCAGAGTCATCCTCCCCCATCATCTGATAGATCATTCATGGCATCTATCTTTGGTTCATCAGAGGCAGGATGCTCTGGTTCAGTAACATCAACATCATGAACCTCAACCTCAGGGACATCAACATCAGGGACCCCTGGTAATTTTTCTCCTGGTTTCAGTGTTTTCAAGGGGATTGCCCTGATTGGTTCATCATCAATCTGTTTAGCAGATTTCCTTCTTCTTTGATAAGTCTTTTCAAATCTTCTTTCTCCCCAGTTACTAGTAGGGTTCTTTTTCATGTCTTCTTTTACTTGTTCAACCCATTTCTTAGCAGCTTCAGATGCAATTGACTCCCCAATCTCTTCAGGTATAATCATGTCAGTGTTAAGATTGGTTGATGGTTCAGCAGTCTGCTCTTGTTGCTCTTGAAACTTGTTAACCACCTTTCTCAAAGAGTCATCAAACTCTTGAGTTTTGTTCATATTCACCAGAATTTCAATAACCTCTTGATCTGCCACATCTTGAAATATTTCTTTTGCTACATTGGCTTCATTGATCAATAGGTCCTGCTGTGCCAACTCTTCTTCAGTCAAGGAATGGGCAATTGCTTCCCTTTCCATTGATTCTTTAATAAGTCTTTCTCTCTCAGCAAGAGCAGCAGCAGCAGTATCAACAAAGGATACATTCTTCTCAACATATACAGCAGGCTCATCCTCTGTTGCTATCCCTTTGCCTTTTTCTTTTCTTTTTCTCAACTGCTCTTCATTCTCTTGCTCATCACTAGTTTCATATTCATCAATTTCTTTGAATAAGTCTTCCAATTCAGAGTCATGCTCTACCCTCTTGGAACTAGCTTCTTGATCATCAATTGGCTCAGTGTGTTCTAGTTCCTCAGTAGCATCATTCACATTCACATTCTCCACACTCATTTCTTCATTTACAATCTCAGTCAACTCTTCTGTTATCACATTCTCAACATCATCATTCACATTCATTACAGATTCATCACTTTCTTCATATTCATTCATGATCCTCATCAAACCATCAATATTTTCAGCACCTTCAGCATCAGTCACATCATTTTGATCCATATTCTCCCCCTGTTTTGGGGCAGCTGAGGTCTTCTTAACCTCCTGCATCAGGGTTTGAATCATCAGTTCAGCTTCTGCTAACCTTTTTAACAATATTTCATTTTCATTTGTTAGCTCTTCATTCTTTCTACTCAACTCAACATTTTCATCCCTAACCTCCTCAACTCTCCTCTTCAGCTCATCATTCTCCAACATTAGTTCAATATTTCTTTGAAGTGTGTTTTCTTGTTGGCTTGAGGGTGGGGTTGTAGGGAATGGTTCATAAGTGGGTTGTTCAGTGATGGATGGGGATTGTGTGTGTTGTGTGGAGGTTTCTGGTTGGTCTAGGTTGAAAGATTGAGGTGGTGTTTGATGTGGTGAGGTATGTGGTGGTGATTGTGGTAGTGTAGGGATAGGTTGTTCAAGTTCTTCATGTTGCTCCCCCTGTACTGGTGCTGTAATCTCCATATCCAGACCATCTCCCCCATCATTTCCATCAACATCATCATCAGAGTCTCCTCCAGCACTCTCATTATCACTCCCTTCATCCTCCTCTGAGCTCAGCTCAGGTACAGGCATAACAGCCAAATCATGGTTTAATAACCATGGCAGAATTTCCAGTGGAACACTTGCATCAAAATTGTTTGAAACACCAGGATTCTTTATTCTCTTGTATGCATCGGGATCTTGCAGTTTATGGGTGGTTCCAATTGTTGGTAGATCTTGTTGTGTGCTATTGAATATGATCTGCAGGAATCTCGGGTACTGTAAAAATCTTTTGCTTTCTGGTTTCTTCAGATTCCCCACTAGCCCATCAAAAATCACCTTGGAAAAATTAAATGGCAGATCAAAAATTGTACCAACAGTGGCATTTTCTAGATCAAGACTCATCAGAGTCCAGGATCCCTTTCTCGGAGAAAATCCATGTATTATGTGATGAATCAGAAATCTGTACAACATAGGAAATAAGCCCTTCTGAAACTGTCCCTCATGGACATTTCCTTGATATCCCATAGTTTCTCTGAAAATCTTCAATAGATGCTTTGTATCGAAGCTGATGTGATTGTGATCATCGTCATTCAGTCTTAAACACCTTCTGATCATCCTTTCAGTAATCTGAATCTCTTGTCTGGCCACGGTTGCCTCGATTCGTTTTTCATTACCGTCTTCGATCAATTCTGCTGATCTCCAGAAATCCAAGGAGTGATTTCTGTAGATAATCGGGCTTTCAGTGAGTGCAAAATTGATGCTTGACCGCGCCATCCATGATATCATTAGAGCCATTGGTTCATTCTCTGGTGTCACTTGTAGTAGTGCGCACATGTTGTGCTTTGGCTCAAACACATACTTTGGCTCGTTATCTGCCATATCTGTAACACATAAACAAACATATTCAAAGTGAAATTAGACATAAAGTTTAAAACTTTAGACAATTTCAAGTTATAAAAATGAAGAAGAAAGATAGAAATCTTCAAGAACCTGTTATTCGACAAATTAATAACCTAAACACATAAACAGAGTGTTAGTACTTGAATACATAATCAAGTCACAATAACAATCTAATCGTGATCGGAAAACATAAAATTTTATGCTTACTGAGTCGGAAAGTAGTGGCTGATAAAAATTAGGGTTTGGATTAATCTTGAATTCGATAAGTCTGTTATTTGTCTTAGTAAGAGAGAGTTGCAGTGGAAGGAGAGAGATAGAGGGAAATAATGTAGAAGAAATTTGCCTAAGTCCCTCTTTTATACATTTTGAAAGTGGGTTTTAAATGATTTTTGTCTTCTTGTGAATTACTAGCTGTCAACCAGTAACGTTATCCACTTGATATATTAAAAACATTTAATCTCATTTAAAATCATAAGACCTTACTCGAAAATTTAAATTAACCAAAGTCTACTCGATCTTCTTCCACTAACAACCTTACTCGGTCAAACTTTACTCGAAAAGATTTTCATTTTGAATATAAAGTTTGCCCGAATACTTCTCTTTTTAAACCATGCTCGAGCAAGAAAATTAATTAAAGTTAAGACATAATAAAGAAAGCTTACCCGAAATACTTGATTTCTTGAGAAATAAATCACAAGACAAATAATCAAATATAGTTATCAAATAAACATTCTTACTAAGAATCAATTAAGATCCTCCCAAAAATTTCTCAAATTCAAATTAAAACTTATCTAGCATGAACCCTAAAAATCATAATCACTAACATATTCAAACAACGTATTCATTCAAGTATGAGTCTAAATAATTTCATCATACTTAATCACATATTCAATCAATGCATTTATTCAAGTAGGAGTCTAAAAAATTTCATCATACTTACTCACATATTCAATCAATGCATTCATTCAAGTATGCTTGTATGAAGATTGTGCTCGAGCACTCTTTCAAATGTAAAGTGTGCTCGGACAACAAACTTGTGCCAAGTATACTCGAATAACTTTCATATTATACAAAGTGTGCTCGAAACCAAATTCTAGCAGGCAGTGTACTCGGAAAGTTGGGTTTTGAAAATTACCAAGTATATTAAAGGAACACAAGTGTACCCGAAATATAAAGTGTGCTCGGAAAACAAAGTTTGCCCGAAAACACTTGTAATTTCAAAGAAATCATAAACACATATATCACAGAGCATGCTCGGAATGAAATTAAACACATAAACATTTAAGTGTGCTATAGTCTAAAATTTTATAGAGCTTGCTCGAAAATCCTAAGTTAGCACTAAGCTTGCTAGGATAAACACATTCAATCATCAGGTATGCCCTTGTTCAAAGGAACTTGTCATAGCAAACCATACCCGAAAAGTGACAAACTTAAACAGTAACATCTAAGCATGCCCGGAAAGATTAACAAGTCTTTCCTAACAACATATTCACTCAAAGCTTACTCGGTACACTCACTTAAGTGCACAAAGTTTGCTTGAAACACAATCAGCATATTACATGCATAGCTTATTCGAAGCTAACATAAAATACGCATAGCTTACTCGAAACAAGAATTTCTTGTTAACAGTTGGCTATTTCAACACATAATCATCTCAAGACTTCAAGCTTGCTCGGAAAGTGAGTGCAACAGTGTAAACACTTCAAAGCATGCCCGAAAATCATAATGTTAGTCAAAAATGACTAAGCTTACTCGGAAAGGTTGAAAGTTGTCAAACCTTACCCGAAACAACATATTCACACATAATCAACTGTTCTGTACTCGGAAAGGGTATATTTCAATATCCTTACCCGAAAATACATATTCAAACAGTTTGTGCTCGAGAAGGTTAGAAATCATCAAACCTTACTCGAACTTACATATTCAGACATAATCAACTGTTTTGTACTCGGAAAGGTTATAATTCAATAACCTTACCCGAAAATACATATTCAAACAGTTTGTGCTCGAGAGGATTAGAAATCATCAAACCTTACTCGAACTTACATATTCAGCCTATTTTAGGCAAAATGCAACACTTTTTGACTTAAACCACTTTTCAAAGACATTTCTAAGTTATGTATCATTTCAGAACATAGTTTAAGAGCAAATGGTGCATTAAGAGATCAAATTTCAGTTATACTTCACTTCAAAACAATATCTTTGATAAACTGAAAAGATCTCAGGAATGGGATCATATTGACTAAGTAGCTATCTCAATACTTCACTCTCAGCATTATTATGACAACTTAGATAGGTTAACAGCAGGTATAAACTTAGCATGATTTTCATCTCTTTGGTGATATGATTAAGATTCAATTTGAGCATAATGCAATAATGGTCAACACTGTGCTATGATGCCTCATATCTCTTCTCAAAGCTTATTTGGCTTTCCCCAGATCACCCCAATTTGACTCCAACCTCCTGTATTTGGTCAAAAATAGTTTTTGTATGACAGAACTTATTGTATTTTTGGACTTTTGGTATTCAAACATGTGTAGAGGTTGAGCATTGGACTTACTGTTAGCAACATGCCTTTCATTCAAGATGAGACAGATTTTGTCAACATCTTTGTAGTTCTTGTTGTAACCCTCTTGTTTGATAAAATATTTAAAACATTTATCAACTTTTGGTTGATTTATTCATTCTTCCCCTTGTTTTTGATATTTTCTCAAATTTTCTTAAAGCATGTTCTTTGTGATATATAAAAAATGTTTCATTTTGGTTGACCAAATAACAACAAGCTTGTGTATGACTGGGTAATCACTTTTCTGCCATATCATTCGGAGAGATCTATCTTGAGACATGCAAAACAACTATGCATCTCCACATAAAGATTAGCATATTCATTATGTTTATATCACCTTAGATTCTATATCATCATGGGAAAGTAACCATACATGTTAATGACGATACTAAGGCCTTTTTAGCCTATTAATTCCATATGATCAGCTAAGTAGTCAATGTGCTATCATTTCCCACAAAATAGTTTAATATTCAATCACCCCAATACCTCTTCATTATCAGGTTAATGGCTATCCAGTATTGACCAAAAGTGGTCAACAATACCAAACATACATGTGAATATATATCCTTTCAAAGTCAGAGCTAATGACATAGTTTTAAGTGAAGGAATAAGAAACAAGTCATAATTGCCCCAAATGCATTCAGTTTTCAGGTCAATGGCTATCCTTTGAATCTATAGAGATTTAAGGATCAAACATACACAAGTGCATGTCCTTCCAACTGGGCAAATGACATAATTTTCAGCAAAAACAACTGTTTGAGATCTTTCCCTTTAAAAATCCTTCTTTTAAGCTTCTTAAAAGCTTGAACTGAATAATCTTATCATATCTCTACACCATTAATCAACTTGCTCATGTTTTGACCAAAATATAGTATTTATGCAAAATTCATTATAAATTTCATTGAATCACATAATTTTGACATAAAACACATTTTGACATAAACAGTTGCATCACATACTCAAATCTTAATCATTCTATCATCATTAAGAAAAACAGACTGTAAGCTCATTCAATGTCTATTCTACCTTAACAACTTCAGAAGATCAGATTAAGATCATATTCAAGTAATCATAAACATGTGATTACTCATGACATTATATAAGCAATTAATCTCACCTAAACAGATCAAATTACTTATCATAATATCAGATCAGTCAACAAGATAGTCAAGTATTATCATCAAATTCAACCAAATTGCACAAATAGTTACTTAACCACCTATCAGTTAACATCAAAACAGTGACATAATCAAAACATATTAAACAACATATTCAGCCACATATTCAGCAACATATTCAGCAACATATTCAACTTGAGTAACCTCTTATAAAATATTCAAGTAGCACATAGAGGTACACAACTAAGCACACATCCTTAATCAGATTTCATCAGAGTTGATCATCCCCAGGGCTTTCAAAAGAAAGTTGAACCTGGTTCTATCAAGTGGTTTGGTGAATAGGTCAGCCAGATTATCACTTGTATCAACTCTTTGCATTTCAATCAAACCTTTTTCACTACAATCTCTGATGAAGTGATGTCTGATTTCAATATGCTTAGTCTTAGAATGTTGCACAGGATTCTTAACAGTAAAATATGCAGCAGTATTATCAATCAGAATAGGGGTGTTTAGAAAGTTCAAACCATAGTCTAGCATCTGATTCTGAATCCAGAGAACTTGTGCACAGCAGGCAGATGCAGCAACATATTCGGCTTCTGCAGTGGAGATTGACACTGTGGTCTGTTTCTTGCATTGCCATGACACTAGCCTTTCACCCAAAAACTGGCATCCTCCTGATGTTGACTTTCTACTCATATTACATCCATCATAATCACTGTCTGTATATGCAATCAGATCAAAGGATTGGTTCTTTGGATACCAAATCCCTAAGTCTGGTCTTCCCTTCAAATATCTGAATATTCTTTTCACAGCATTCATGTGGGAGACTTTTGGATTTGACTGGAACCTAGCACATACACACACAGCAAACATGATATCTGGTCTTGTTGCAGAGATACATCAGAGATCCAATCTTTGCTCTGTATTCATGTTCATCAACTGACTCCCCCTTTTCATCAGCTATCATCTTTTCTTTGGTGTCCATTGGAGTTGAGGCAGCCTTGTAATCATGACAGTTGAACTTATTCAGAATGTCCTGCACATACTTAGCTTGGTGAATGAAGATTCCATCATCCTTTTGTTGAACTTGTAGTCCCAGAAAGAAATTCATTTCACCCATGGAACTCATGCTGTACTTGGACTTCATCACCTCTTCAAACTCCGAACACATATTTTCATTTGTAGATCCAAAGATGATATCATCAACATAGACTTGTACAAGCAGCAAATCTGACCCTTGTCTTTTGTAGAAGAGTGTCTTGTCTATGGCTCCCCTTGTGAAGTCATTTTCAAGTAAATGAGTTGATAACTCATCATACCAAGCTCTAGGAGCCTGATGTAAACCATAAAGGGCTTTGTTCAGCTTATACACCCTGTTTGGATACATGGGATCCTCAAAACCTGGTGGTTGAGTCACATACACTTCTTCATCAATCTTTCCATTAAGGAATGCAGATTTGACATCAAGCTGGAATACTTTAATGTTCTTTGAGGCAGCATATGCAAGAAAAATCCTTATGGCTTCCAGTCTTGCAACTGGTGCAAACACTTCCTCAAAGTCTATCCCTTCCTTTTGAAGACATCCCAGTGCTACAAGTCTTGCTTTGTTCTTAATCACCAAACCCCTTTCATCCCTTTTGTTTCTGAACACCCATTTGGTTCCTATTGCATATCTGTCATGTGGCTTGTCTACAAGATCCCATACATGTAAATCTCTAAACTGAGCCAATTTCTCTTGCATTGCCTCTTCCCAACTATTGTCTTTTAAAGCTTGAGCAATATTCTTTGGTTCTAATTGGGATAGAAAGCAAGAGTACATACAGATGTTAGCTATCTCAGAATGACTTCTTGTTACTCTTTCATGCAGGTCACCAATGATATTTTCAGCAGGATGATTCTTTTCAACAGTAGGAGTTTGTATTATCATATTTGTAGACAAATTTATGTCAAGATTTGTTTCATTGATTTCAGGTTCTTCAATGATCAAATCAGCTTCTGCATCATGAAACTTTGGTGCTTCATCATTGGTTTGTCTTGAAGTGGATGCACCATTGTTTCCCAGATTCAAACTTTGAAATAAGTCTTGAAATCTTGCTGTTGTTGCAGCTTCTTCATCATTTGTTTTGTTGCCTGTGTCACTCCCATTATGAACATGATCATTTTGTACATCAGTACTATCTTGACTTGTCATTTCCTGATCTTGTTCAATGTCATTGTTTGAGGAGCTATTCACAAAAGTGTATTCCTTTTCTTTTCAAGCAACCTTTTTCCACAATTCTTCCAAGTCCAGTTCTTTCTTCTTATTTTCTTCAAGTACACTGGTCTTGTAGAATGTTTCATCAAAGTCTTCAGAATAAATCTTGAATGACTTGATTAACTTTTCATGATCAAATAGCCATGTTGCACCACTGACTGTATTGAATTGATTCTCATTAAAAATAATGTCAGATGACTCTATCACACTCATGTGATCTTTCACATAAACTCTGTAAGCCTTTGAGTGAGTAGAATATCCAACAAAGAAACAGTCTAGTGACTTGGTTTGAAACTTGTTCAAATAGTCTCTAGTGTTCAATAAGAAACATTGCAGCCAAAGGGCTTGAAGAACTTGATGTAAGGCTTTCTATTGTTGAAAATCTCATATGGAGTTTTATCATGCCTTTTGTTCACAAGCACTCTGTTCTGAACATAACAAGCAGTGTTGATTGCTTCAGCCCAGAATGTGATAGGTAAGTTAGCATCAGCCAACATGGTTCTTGCAGCTTCTATTAGTGTTCTGTTTCTCCTTTCTGCAACACCATTTTGTTCAGGAGTTCTTGGAGTTGAAAATTGTTGAAGTATTCCTTTCATAGCACAAAATTCTTCCATAACTCCATTCTTGAACTCAGTACCATTGTCACTTCTCAGCATCTTCACTTTCTTATTCAGCTTGTTTTCAATCATTGTGATACAACCTTTAATCAACTCAGGAGTCTCATCTTTGGTACTTAGGAAATAAACCCAAGTATATCTTGAACAGTCATCAATGATCACCAAACTGTATCTTTTCTTTCCAATACTTGGTACACTCACAGGACCAAAAAGATCCATGTGAAGTAACTCAAGTGGTTGATCAATTGAGTTGATGAGCTTTGTCTTATGAGTAGACTTGTGTTGTTTTCCCTTCTAACATGAGTCACAATGATCATCTGACTTAAATTCTCTTGTAGGTAAACCAATTACATGTTCACCCTTGACCAGTCTATTTATATTCTTTAAGTTCACATGACACAACTTCCTATGCCACAATTTAGATTCATTTTCAGTGGCTTTGGACACAAAACATGCACCACCTCTTGAAATAGCATCTTTCATATTCAACTCATACAAGTTGCCATTTCTTGGTGCCATCATCATAATCATGTCAGGTGGGATCACAAACTCAGGTTTTAAGATGAAACAATGAGAATCATCAAAACTGACTTTGTAACCCTTATCACACATTTGAGATATACTCAACAAATTGTATTGTAGTCCCTCAACATGAAAGACATTGTCAAAAGACACCTTCCCATTTGTCAATATTCCTTTACCCACAATCTTTCCTCCATTTTCATCACTCCCAAAGGCAACTGGACCCTCATACTTCTCTACATAATTCACAAGTGACCTCTTGTCACAGGTCATGTGCCTAGAACAACCACTATCCATATACCATATATCATTCAATGGAGTGGCCTGTTCCTGCACAAAGAGAAAGTTGATTAGTTCAGTGATGAGATGCAAGCTTCTTCAACTTGCAACTTATCAGTGTCAATTTCAGTGGCAGCCTGGGAAGTGAGTGTAGTAGGTTCAGGATCTTCATGAGTGATCTGCAAGTTGTCTGAATGGTCAGTTTCATAACCACACTCTCTTGGTGTCTTGACAAGTGAAGCTGAGTTGTCAAGCTCAACTTAGGCAGTTCTCTTTTCTTGTAAGACATAGTCCTTAGATTCTGAGAAGTCTCTTACATCAGTCACAGCTTCAACTTTAGCTTCAGTTCTAGGTTTTCAAGTGAAACCTTGTGGTTCATATCCATGTTTTAACAAGAACTTTTCATCACCAGTGAGTACAGCTTGTTTCTTTCTTTGATAAACAATTTTTCTTTTTGATTTCTCACTTCCTGATGATTCTTGTGACTCATCAGATTTAACTGAATGAGTATTTTTGTTAAATTTCAATGACTGGATTTCCCTTATTACCTGCTTTTGCTTCTGAGGTGATTTACTTCTTCTCACACTTTCAGTCATATGCATCTTCTTCTTTGTCTCAGCCTTCAATTCAACTCTTTTCTCTATTCTATTCACATTTCCCTTTCCCAAGTACATTGCATACTTCTCTTTGTACAAAACAAAGTCTTGACCAAACTTTGTTCCATTTGGGACATGAAATGGCTGAAACTTGATTCTCTCATTACATGAATCAGTATGGTGTCCATATTCATCACACTTTCTACACCACACCTTTCTTTTGAACATCTCATGTTCTTGTGGTTTCCTGAATCTTTCACTTGGTTTGGGATCTTTTACACCAATTGTCTTTTTGTTTTTCAGATTGTCAAAATCAATTGAGAATGATACAAACTCAGCCATTCTGATGTCACTTCTTTCCACATTACCTTTAACAAAGACAACCCTTTTCAAGTCCAGTGGTTGATCATCTTCATTCTCTCTATATCTTGACTTCCTTCTTTCAAACTCCTCAGCAGTTTCTACCTCTCCCACATCAAAGTCTTCAACACTTGAAAAGATAGGATAAATAGGAGCAATATATTCTATATCCATTTCTTCGTTATTTACCTTCTTTTTCTTGTTCTTTTCTAACTTCTCCAAAAACTTTTTGCTTGGAGGTCTGACAGCATTGTAACTCACATTCTTCTTTTCACCAATGTCAAAAGAAACATGTTCTCTCTTAATTTGTTCATTCTTTCTTTTCATTTTATGTGTAACTGGAGGATACTTTGGAAGTTGATCAACAGATTCAGGTTTTCTATATTTTCTTTCTTTTTCAGCAGCTTGAATTTCCTCCTTAGTAATTTGATCACTCAAATCACTCAGATCATCTTGATCCAACTCATCTGAATCAAGGTCATCTTCAGAGACTTGAACTCCAATTGATTTTTCCTCTTTCATTTCTTTCTTCATAACAAATTCACCATCTTCACTCACCTCAACATTTTTGTACAAATCTGCAACATCTTCTTTGTCTTGAAACACATCTTTGAATTGTTGTAGATAAGCACTTCTCTTTTCTTTGTCAACTTTAAGCATGAAGTTGTTGTTGAATGGTGGTGGAACAGCCTTGTACTTTTCATCTTCTTTTACTTTATTTAGAATTCCACAAATGTTTCCAGTTGAAACTAAGTTCTTTAGGAATTCATTTTCATTTTGCAGCTTTAAATTCAGCACCTTTTCATCAATCACCATCTTCTTCAACCCACTAATTTCTGTTGTGAATCTTATATGAGCTCTATAGCTATTCATACAATCATCTTCCAAACTTTTCATTCTTTCCTCACTAACAATCTCACTTGCCTCATAAGCATTGATAATGCTTTGCTTCTTAAAACACTCACTTTCCAGTTTACCAATCTTTTCTTTTAATTCATTGACAAGTTTAGGTAAATCAGCATTAGGATCAGAATGTACCTTAGATGAAGATGCAGAGTCTATGGCCATGAATGCCACATTAGCTCTTCTGATATCATCTGCTATATCTTCCTCATGGTTACTCCAGTCAAAGCTTCCCTCATGCTGAGTAGTTACTGCCACATTACCTTGATTTCTTGGTTGATTTTGGTTTGCTGGAATGTTGTGAGTTGCAGGGATTTGAACAGCTTGATTCTGATTGTTGTTCATTTGATATACTTGATTCTGATTCATTCCCTGCTGGTTGTTCATCTGAGGCTGATAGTGGTTATTAAAATTGGGATTGAAGTTGTTGTTTGGATGGAAGTTGTTGTTGTTGGGATTGAATCCTTGGTTATTGTTGAAATTCTGCTGGTTATTGTTTCTATTCACATTCTGCTGGTATTGTTGTTGGTTTCTAGGCTGTTGGAACTGATTGACTTGAAAGTTCCTTGGCAAATTGCACTCTCTTGCAAAGTGTCCAGGCTGTTGACAGTTGTAGCAGATAGCCTTGGACTTATCAAATCCTATTCTCTCATTTGGACCAGAAACTAGTGACCTACCAGTTCTGTTGTACAGTCTCTTGCTTCTTAATGCCAACATTGCAGCTTGCCATTTGAGATCCATGTCTTCAAGGTCATCAGCATCTATTTGTTCCAAATCATCCTGCACTACACTTGTGTGAATCATGTTTTTGGCCACAAATGCATTGTAGGACTCAGTGAACATAGACATTAGGGCTTGTGCCTCACTCCCTTGAGCATGCCCTACACCAGCACTTTGAGCATTTCCATTTCCCACAGAGGCTGAATCATCATCAATTAATTGTACATTAAACCTCTGTTGACCACCTTGACTGCGTGAACCACCTCCAATAAATGACCTAGCAGTCTCATTGTTGTGATCACTTGGTTCTTCAATGATGGGAATTTGTTGTTGATTCTTTGTTGTAAGATTCCCCATTGGAGCAATTAAAGCATTTGACACATTGAAACTTGGTTTATCTTCCTTGATCATTTCATTCTCAATCATTTCAAGTTCAGCAGCTTGATGAAAACATACTACATCATCCAATTTCAATTCATTGAAATTTTGCTTTTGAAGGATGAATTTGCAAGCAGTATACCATTCTTTTGGCATTGAGTTGAGAAACTTTGTATTTAAATCAAAGTCAGTCATTACATAGTCAGTTGTTCTCAACTCATTCACAATACTCAGAAAACGTTCTAGTATTAATTTCAACCTTTCACCATCTCTATACTTGAATCTTTCTAACTGTTGCTTCAGTCTTTGCTTCTTAATGTTCTTCAATTCAGTATTCCCTTCATACATCTCAAGGATTGCATCATACATTGCCTTAGCACTTTGATGATGTGCAACCTTTGTGAGAATTTCCCAAGACAGACCAAGTTTGAGCATAGCCAATGCCCTGTCATCAACCTTTCTCATTCTCTCTCTAACAGCAGCAATAGCATTTGCATTAGCACCTTCTTCAACAGCAGCTTGTGGTCCATTCTTGATAGAATTCCACATATCCACATCATTATAACAAACAGCAGCCTCAAAAAGCACTTTCCACTTGGTAAAGTTCTTCTGACCATACAATCTAGGTATCTTATTAGCGGACACCTCTTGTTCCTCATATCCAGACATTTTCTTAAAACAAAAGTTAAGCTTTTATCGAAAATAGAGTAAAATAATCAGATCTGAGAATAAATTCTTAGATCTGAGGTGTCTGATATGAATAGAACAATATTCAACAATAAAAATTAAAGCTTTAAGTGAAATAAGGAAAAGAAAACACCTAAAACTTGTAGATCTGGAAGAGAAAATGAAGAACAGAGCTTCTGACGTCACAAATCAATCGAACAGTGCTCTGCTTACGTCATTCTTCTTCAAAACTTAATCAGCAACAATCTTTCTAAAAATAGCAGCAACAAGCTCTGATACCACTTGTCAGGTCGTTTCGAATCGGATCTTAATCAATCATGTCATAACTCACACAAAATTAATCGTGTTGACAAGCGAGTTAATGACGGGTTACTAAGTTTAGAAAGATGACCGTTTGTTAAAGGCGGAATCAATAACAAACATACGGTTGCAATAAATATTCAAAATACGAAGACACACAAAGGATTCACTCAAAAGATTTCAATTTATATAACGTTAATCATACAAAAGGATAATCGATTAGGGTTTAGGAGGAATCCTAGGACAGCCGTCACACACAAAATATTCTCTTAATTAATGTGTCGGTCTGTGTGTCATCTGTGTCCTTTTTTTTTGGCGGCGTGCCCTAATTATTCTATTTATAAGTCTGCCAACCTAGGACAGGCTGTCATTCATTCTAGAAACCCTATCCGATAGTACATATTCAATTTACATATTCAAAAATTATACTAAGTGTAAAACAAGTCTTCCGGGTAGGCTTTTCATTAAACTTCAGTCTCCTAGTACGCAGCGTACTCGGCCTTCCTTCAGACTTGGTAAACATAGAAGTGTACTCGGAATCAGTTTCCGGGTAGACTTTACTTAGAGAATATTTTACCAAGTAAAATATTCACCGAGTAGACTTCAATCTTCTTGGACTTATCAAACTTTGCTCGACAGATCCTCACGAGCAACCTTGTTCTTCTATGATCATGTTCGGCTCTTTGTTAGTTGAATAACTTATTGATAAGGCGTACTCGGGAGTACATACCTTACTCGAGCAGAACCTTACTCGATATAACTTAGAGATATTCCATCAACTCATCAAGTATACTCGGACCATAATTATTAAAGAATACCTTGCCCGGTCTTCCAATTGCTTGGCTTCTTGGACTTGGTTGACCATACCTTACTCGAAAGAGTAAAATACTTGGTCTTGAAGAACAACCCTGCTTGACAAAGTGAACCTTAATCGGATATGCCAAATAGATGAACCTTACTCGGAAATCACCAAAAAGCATACCTTGCTCGAATATCCACTTAAGAAGATTATTTGAAGTAAACCGTGCCCGGAAGGCAATATCTCGTACTCGGCCAAGTAAAAGCTTACTCGAAGGTCCAAGGTGTACCTGGATTCAATACTTAGCAGTTTCTGAGGAGGTTGAGAAGATTCCAATCTTCAATATTCTTCATTTAGGTCAAATCTCCTCATTTGGGTCAAACTCTTGACCCAACAGTTTCTAGCACATCACCCCTTTTCCATCTTTCGTTTTGGGGTGACATTTCATACTTATCAAACTAAATGCTTTAATTACTTGAATCTTTAAACCCATAAACATGATTGTATAGGTTACTTGAATAATTGCTTGATTTGGTGTTCTATGCTTATTTGTCCATGTGTTTATCGATTTTGGATGGTGGAACTATAAATCCTAGACCATTTGGCAACCCCTCATGGCAAGGTGTCATTAACGTAATGCAATTAACGATAACTATAAAAATCCTAGACTACCTGGCAACCCCTTGTAGCTAGGTGGTGCTAATGTGTTTAGCAATTGTCAATAAAATCCTTGACTATTTGCCATCCCCTTATAGCTAGGTGTCGCTAACTTGTTTAGCGATAACTATTTTATCCAAGTTTATAGCTTTTATTTATTGTTTTGTATACAAGTTTTGTGGTTTTTTATTACTATATATATGCTCAAACTTATGAATTGCTCACCAACCTTTGTGTTGACAAACTTTATTTTATGAAATGTTACAGGTTTGACTTTTTTTGACTCGAGGACTTGATGAAAACGTTACCAAGACCATTAGGGTATTAGTAAAACGAACAATATAATTGCTACTTGTATTCAAATTGTTTGTGTGAACGAGATGTGTTGATTATTGATTTATGAAATAAATGAGTTGATTAAATATTGTCACTTTAAATAGTGTCTTGTGTATTTGTCCAATCACGTTGCACCCCGGCATGTTCCGCCGCATTTGGTCGGGGTGTGACAGATTGGTATCAGAGCCACAAGACTATAAGATAGGTGGTTAGACGTAACGACCTAGTATAGTCTTTACTTTAGGGTCCTTATACGTGTTGCCTATACGTGTTTACCCTACTTGATTGTTCAATACACTTGTTTATTTATATACTTATTTATTGTATCAAATAATAAATATACACATACACACATTTTCATAGTATTCCAATGTATCCTTACCTTAAAACGCAAAAACATTAGTTTTTATTGTGTTTTATGGATCACGAGCTTAACTTGGATCCCGTTGTTTCAAATCTCCTTAAAAATTGTCTCATATGAGATGACCACTTTAAGTTGTCGAATGCGAGCGTTCCGGTCGCCTTCCAAGTGTTTGGTGTTGAAAACATAAAAACCTCGGTGGTACGTGGAATAGTGTTTTGACATCCCGTTGTATCTCGGTTTATTGCCTTTGTCAATATCTTATTTGAGTCGAAAACATGAAAAAGACGCGGTTTGTAAAAAGGTTTTTAGTGTCGGAATGTCAAGTCATGGTGGTTCATGCACAATTTTTCCACCTTTAAATCTTAAAACATTATTATTATGTTTCAAAAATTTAAACCATTTTTCCTTTATTTTGTTATAAATTCTTAATACAAGTCTTCATTTATAAATGTTATATTTTTTATATATTGTGAATAATTCTTTATATCTCGATTTTATGTAGTAAAGTTTTACGCCAATTTTCTCATTTTGTTTTCACAACGATTTTATTTATATAAATTTCATCCATTGCGACCTCTTCGATAAATATATGTATATATATACATTTTCGATCCATTCACTTTGATTTCTAATATGCCATCTATTTTCATTAAGACTATTTATAAACAAAATTCCGATTATATAAATTTCATCATATTAAAAAGATTTCATGACAAATGTCACTTTGAATTTTCAAGTAAATATTCTATTATATAAACTTTAAATTTTCTTTAAAGTCCTTGTATAAAAAAATAAAAATCTGTATAAAAATTCATTTTTATAACTATTCCGCTTATTTTGAACGATCATTTCACAATATTAATTATTTAAACTTTTCATGACGTTTTAACTATATCACATAATATCCATGGTAGAATTCTCATTACCTAAACTCTATTTTACAACAACTTTCATTATGCAATTTTGCTTCATTATAAATTTTCACCAATAAAACTTGCATCTTATGATACAACTCGTTTTAAATTTCTTATGGTAGTTTCGCTTTGATTTTTCAAGAAAATTCGCAAACTTATAATTTGTAATTTTCATGAAATCCTCACGCAAAACTTCATAGAAATTTTATTTTAAAGACAAAAAAATCGTTTATTGTGATTTCTCGATTTACAATGCCGGTCATTTTAACTTACCATGATATTCTTCATTACACGATATTAAATAACGAACTTGGTAAAAAAAGGGATTTCATTTCGCAACTTTATATTTACAAAACGACACTCATCATTCAATATTTAGACCTCATAACAAATTTTAACATTCAACTTACGTATTTTAAATTCCCTCATAAGCAAAAAAAATTATATTAATCTTTATAAAAAAATAAATAAATAAAATTTTGTGTGATTCACACGCTCGGATCTCAAGAATTCTATTTATATAATATATATTCATATATATATATATATTAACTTGTAATTTTTTTTATCAAAATCTTCATGGATGCTTCAAACATTAATTATAAAATATGATATTTTCAAAATCAATACTTATTACATGTCAAAAAAAATCTCCCTATACGCAACCACGAGCTTCCAAAACACCCGTATCTCATCTCATACTACCATCCTAAATCAAACCATCCTTACATTTCAAAAGTTTCCCGCGCACTCAAATATTTCCTCAATATGAACGAAACCTAACACATCAACGTTATACCCTCACCTACTCAAACCCCATGCAAAATCCAAGATGTACAACATTAACCCAACAAAAAGCTTTAAATACCGACACCTTTACGCCACGAACACCTATCAAACTCACTATCCAAATACTTCAAAGACACCAACAAACACACCCACAAAATACCTTGAACATACAATAACCAAAGCTTACCCAACTATGACTCAAATCCTTCGACTCATGCTATGTCGATTCACCAAACCATATCGCCACACCGTTCACATCCAACCATAGAGTTTGATATCAAAATAGAAACCCAAACACTCCTTACTAAATACATGTATAAACCGAATCTAAACCCAAACTAGTCAAGATCGACTTACCCAACCCATCAATTTAACCCTAGCTCAAATAAGCAAAACCTCATCTAAATAACCCAACCATTACTCACACAAATCATCTAAGCCTAAACCTCTCAAACGACCTAAACTCAACAAACCTCATAAATCCAACTCAAGAAAACCCAACTACGTAAGCCAACACAAACATACTCACTCTTGGCCAAATTTCCAAACCATTCACCATTCGAAGCCTAAAACCTCTCCATACACACGCAAGCTTCGTTTTACCCTTAAATTTTTTTATATATATATGTATACCTACATACAACTAGTGTATTTATAACAACCTCATGTATTCAAGTAATCGCTTTTAAATTATAAACTTTTACAAAAAAGGGGATGATTTACGTATTATTATACTCACATTTTATAAATCATCTTTAAAAAAAATCTAAGATTGTCATGACGACAAAATTTTTATTATGAGGATTTGTATTCAAAGATTATTAAACGATTATATGTATGATTTTAAGGCTTTAAATATTGTCACCTAAGGTGATAAATCTCTTAATAACTTTATAAATTCGAGGTTTCATTCTGAATGTTGAATGTAAGTTTTATTCAATAACAAATTACAACTTTCATCATTTTGCATAAACTCAATGACCTGGGCTTTACGAAACTTTTTGGGACGCATTTATAAATACTTTATGTTTCATATTGTGACCTGAATCTTATTCAATAACGAATTACACGACTATTACCTCTTATTATCGCAAGCATCATCACTTTATATAATTTATTTTTCATCACAACCGCTTTACGTATACAAACTCCTTTATTAATTTGGGTTACAAGATTTACATTCAATAATGATCTAAATATTTTCCCTAGCAATGTGTTACCGCGATGCTTTATTATTATGTACATTTCTTAGAAACAATAAAACGGCCTTACTTAAGACCTCCTTTTCAGTTTTAGTCTATTATACGCTACGCGATTTACATATTTCGACATTAAATTCAAGTCTCACAATTATTGCGATTTTATTTTCATTTGATGAGATGTTTCGATGACAATATTATGCACATGAGATTTCATTTGTGGTGTTTTGATTTTCGTGACCGAATGCAAACTATTCAATAACAATTTGTGTAATACTTTCATAGCCCCAATTTCGCTACAAATTTTGTTTATCTTTAAACGATATTTCCATGACTATGTTATTCATATTTGAGCATTTATGGGAACACGATTCTATACATTATTCTATATCATTTCATCTAATCTATTAACGGCCTGTGTGTGGTTGTCTACAAGTTTTAGCGCTATTAGAAACCGTTATTATAATGACGATTATATAAATGGTTTCACAATAGTGGTCGTATTCACGTTTTATCACATTTCATCGATTGTTTTGGTTGTTAACTAAATACTATTTTATTTATGTTGATACACATATGCGTCACCCAAAGAAACTCACCTCATTCTCGTGATTTCACGTAATTTTATTCTCAATTACCCATAACCTCAAGTTTGTACACGTATGAAACTCATTGCACGACATTATTGAAATTTTAACGTAGTTTACCCTTATCTCATGTACTCACATTTCGGGTTTCTCACTTTCAGTTTTTGGATTCTCGTTTCCTTTATTGGATTTCTCATTTCCTTCTATCAGATGTCTCATTATTAAAATTCAACAGATTTATGCAAGTTTCAAATGTTTAAGATTTCAAAATAGATATGTCTTTTAAACCACGCAATGAGACGAACCATGTGGACCATACGACGATCTAAATATTTATGGGTGCACACTTAATTATCGAAATCCCCGTATGGAAGCCATAGTAAGTACACTTGTGTGTGATAACTCAGGTCCGAGGATGATAGCGGGAAGACGGTAGAAATGCGAGTTATGATAAGGGCATGGTGGATACGCCGTTGGTACTTCCTATATATAAGTGTCTTTATTATGATCTCATTTGTGGCGTTTTCGAGTCATCCATTGATTTTACATTATCATTTTGTTAAAAGTTTTTCTTACAATTATGTTACTAAAGGCAATATTCGTTAGTAATTATTTTTCTATTTTCTTTTAATTTCGGGACGAAATTTCCAAAAAGTTGGTGATACTGTGACATTCGTCAAATTTGGGTCTCGAGTTATATTAGTTTTGTAAACTTTTATTTTTGTCAAATCGATTCGACATTTTTAGAACCTTATTTAGTTTTTATATAATATTAACATAGACTTCGATCTTAAACAAACCGATGTTTGTCATAATATAGTGTTGTTAAGAAAAACATAAGGGGTTTAAAAATGACTTTCGTAAACTCGTTATAAGCTTTGGAAACCTTTAAACTCGTATTAAACCATAACTGAAACTTGGTGGGCCATTTCTGTAATTATGTAAAACATATATATATACCACTTAAAAAAAGAAAACCCTAAACCAACATACATGCACAGCCGCCATCTCTTTCTCCCTATTTTCCGGCGCCGTTTCTGGCGACCAGAATCGGCTCCGGCGAGCCCGATTTTCCGGCCACCACCTCCTACCGCACCACCACCACTTCCCTCCTCCCTCTCTTGGTTTCTCCGGCAGCCGAAGCCCAGTAAACCCACACCTCCGGCCGCACACTCCTCTTCCCCTAGCCGTTTTCCGGCGATCCCTGACCACCGTGTACTGTCGTGGCCCCTGGATGCTCTCCGCTTCTCTCTCTCTCTCTCTCTCTTTCTCTTCTCTCTCCGCGTCTCTCTCTCCCTCTCGGCTCTCTCTCCCTGTCGGCTCTTTCTCCCTCTCGCTCTCTCTCTTCGTATCTCTCTCTCTCCCTCTCTCTCACTCTCTTTCTCTCCGGTTCGTCTTTCCGGTACGTCGCCGGCAACCTTTCTCCGACGACCCCGTGAACGACTAATAGGTAAATTAACAATTGTGGGTTTAACTTTGAGTTTGTTTAACAAATTGTTATCTTGGTTCGGTTGGTGGGTACATTAGTTATTAAACTAGAGGTCTCGGGTTCGGGTCTCATCCTAGGTCGGTGTTGGTATTGTTTCTTTTTATACTTAATAAATTTATTATTACTATTAGTATTAACATAAATACATAAAGGTTATTATTATTATTAACAAGATAATATTTATTATTATTATTACTATTACTATTATTATTATTATTAACAAGATAATATTTATTATTATTATTATTATTATTAACAAGATAATATTTAATATTATTATTATCACTACTATTATTGTTATTATTATCTTTTAACAAAATAATTATTATTATCATTATTTTCATAATAATAGATTATTATTATTATTATGATTATTATCATTATTATTATGATTATTAAGGAATATTATTAAAATCTAAAATTGTTAATATTATCTACTTGTTTTATTAAATCGAAACCCATGTCGGGCATAGTTACCATTTAACGTCATCGTCACTCAGGTTATATCTTTTTATCACTAATACTAATATTATTAAAACATTATAAGTATTAGTTATTATTAATGTGACACGTATAATTATTATTATTAAAACTTATAAATCTACTAATAACGTTTTCAACAATAAAGTAATAATTATTATATTTATTATTACTACTACTATTATTAGTTTTAAAAACAATTCTCAGTTGGTAGTATTACTGTGTATTATTATCATCTTTGTCTTATATATATATATATATATATATATATATATATATAACTTATTCTAAAATCATTATTATCATTTATATCCTTATTATTAATAATATTATTATAAACTTTATTATCTATTCATTTTTATAAAACCTAACTCTTAAATTAAACCCGTCTTGTTTCTATTTCATATTGGTTTAGTTATTTAAAAGCCCTAATAAAATAATATTATTTTTATTTAAATTATCAATTAAGTACGAGTCCCTAATCGTTAACAAACTAACCGTAATCCGATTTTAAACCGAACCTCCTCGTTCAATGTTTCCAATATAGTTTCATTATGGTTTCAAGTTCATTAATATATATATTATATTATTTATTTTAGTTAAGGTGTTTATCGATTCAATTCGGATCTGTTCGTTTACCGTTCGAGCTTCCTTTATTTGTCAATCATTTATTAGTTCTCGTTTCGTCAATTGAGGTGAGTATTTTCATACCCCTTTTTCCATCTTTCGTTTTGGGGTGACATTTCATACTTATCAAACTAAATGCTTTATTTACTTGAATCTTTAAACCCACAAACGTGATTGTATACTTACTTGAATAATTGCTTGATTTGGTGTTCTATGCTTATTTGTCTATGTGTTTATCGCTTTTGGATGGTGGAACTATAAATCCTATACCATTTGGCAACCCCTCATGGCAAGGTGTCGTTAACGTAATGCAATTAACGATAACTATAAAAATCCTAGACTACTTGGCAACCCCTTGTAGCTAGGTGGTGCTAATGTGTTGTAAGGCTCCGTTCCCGGTAGCCCTACTTTAGCGTCGGATTTACTCATAAACACAGTTCTACAAATCAGAGTTTATTAAAACCTTCCGCGGAATATAAAACATCAACCATTTATTACGAAACATTCAATCTTTCCCTTAAAACCATAACGTAAAACCCCATATTTAAAACATCATTTCTTCTATCTTCAAATGTCAGCCGCTCAATCCATGCCATGTGTCATCCTCATGCCATCTCGATAAACGTGTATACCTGTGTGCATACTAAAATTCAGCTACGCTGAGTGAGTTCTAGTTAATCAGGCGACACACAATACATACGTATATCATACATACATACATACATACATATCCGAATATACATATCCATACTTAATCAATTACCCTATTACCATACATGCATACATATCTACAATCACTAACCTCAAACTACCGAGAGTACGTTCATAGTCCGCTGTCTATACCTGTACTCAAGGTTGTGAACACGTAAAAGGTCCGCAGTCCTTACCTATGTTCACAAATTATGGTACGTGAAAGGTCCGCAGTCCTTCCATATACCATCCTATATTAACAACACGTACAAGGTCCTCAGTCCTTTCCTATGTTGCAATCCTAAACCATAGCACGTACGAGGTCCGCAGTCCTCCCATATGCTACCACAACACAAATACAGCACGTGTAAGGTCCACAGTCCTTTCCTATGCTGCAACCTAAACCATAGCACGTACGAAGTCCGCAGTCCTCTCCTATGCTACCACAACACAAATATAGCACGTATAAGGTCCACAGTCCTTTCCCGTGCTGACGCCTATCTACAATACGTATAAGGTCCGCAGTCCTTATCTACGTTGACGTCTATACCTATAACACGTATAAGGCCCACTGTCCTTATCTACGTTGACATATATCATCTATATCACGTATAAGGCCCACAGTCCTTAACTACGCCATCACCTGCCAAGTCTATGTCCAACAGAACTTAGAGGGATTCGCCATCCTAACTTACTACGTCGGACGTAGAACTCACATACCATTCTTGTACTTGCATGCACTTACTTCGCATATACAATAAATACATCATAGCATAAGAACACTCTAGGTGTTCTTCACATCATTCATTTAACAATGATACTCCTTGTTGGTACGTGCAATATCCGAAGATCGTTCACGCCCCGACAAGCATTCATTCATAATGATCATACATCATCCATATATATCATTCCTATCTTTATTTACAACCTGAACGTAAGCGCAATATCCGAAGATCGTTCACGTACCAACAATCAATCATTCATATCTATCACATATATCATATATGGCATACACTTACCACTTAAGGTAAGTGTATTAACTAATCACATCGAGTATGCACACAACCCCGAAAAACATAACAAGGAGTGGGGCTAGAAACTCACCTGAACTCTGCTTCTATCTCCGATAGTTGTTAATCCCTTCTTTAACTGAGCTCGGCTGACTGTATAAGTTACACGTATCAATACTCGTCTGATCTAATCTAGTTGCCTAGTATTAGCTTACTTTTACTTATCATTTTTATGGTTTCCCCTTTATTTTAACTTTAATGTGTTTCATCTCTTTAGTCCTAACAATGCATACATCACGTGTGTACACATATATGTCTACATAAACAAGTCGCCATGTATCCGGGTTTTTATATAAGCGAACTTAGATATAAGCGAACTTAGATATAAGCGAACTTAAATATAAGCGAACTTAACATCAGGCGAACTTGACATTAGGCGAACTTGGCATTAGGCGAAGTTGTATGTAAGCGAACTTAAGCATGGCGAACTTATCTACAGACAAACTCAGCTGCAGGCGAAGTTATCTTGGCGAACTTGTCTGCAGGCGAACTTAGCCGCAGGCGAAGTTACAGCAGCAGCTACGGGTTTTTTCTTAACCCTCATAATCATCTTCGTTTTAACATGTAACCCCTTGATATGATATTAACCAACCCCGTGAACATTCCCATGATCGATATCGGGTAAAACTCGGCCCGGAAAAGCATAAAGTTTGGACCTTTAGGTTTAAAACGTTCAATACTATATCTAAAGTTTATTTTAAGCGAGCCGTTCATAACCATGAGTTCGTTAAGTCCATTTTAATCTTCAAGTTTGCAACTTTACGATTTGTCTAGACCCGATCTATCATTCTACCAATTTTCATGTAAATCCGTTCATGAAAAGTAAACTTTTTTAACAAAAACGTACCTTTGAGGTTTTTGTTTGAAATCACTCGAGATGCTCAAAACCATATCAAACGAACTCCGATTTGAGTGATTTAAGCGGCCACGGAACCGTCTCGTCCCGATCTACAAACCCATCAGCTCACCTTCACCGGAACCCGCCACTACAGTCGCCGGAATAGTGTAACAGTGGCCGAAAATCTTCATTTTGAGATGCTACGGTTTTGCTGATAAAAACCGTACTTCCTGACTTCTGATCGAAGATCTAATCGGTGGGAATCTTCATTTATATACCGTGAATACTCAGTTAAAATTTGGGACCAATCCGACGGCTAGATCTCCAGGAATCTTTGTGTCATTGTGGGTGGTTTTCTCAAAAACGGGAATTGAATTAAGTGTGTGTTTTGATGGTGGAGGCTATGGTCTAGAGATGTATGAAAATGGAAAGGATTAGGGTTTTAAGGGGTAGTTATACTCCCTTAAGCCCATGGATCTAAGACCCATCTTTCCTTTTTGATCCATAATTAACTCCATCAAATTAGCCTACTTATCCTTCCATCCTTATTATTTTATTAATTCTCTACTAACTCAAGTAAACTTTTCCATCATAAATAAATAATATATTAAATATTATTTTTAGAAAATTCGGGATGTTACATGTGTTTAGCAATTGTCAATAAAATCATAGACTATTTGACATCCCCTTATAGCTAGCTGTCTCTAACTTGTTTAGCGATAATTATTTTATCCAAGTTTATAGCTTTTATTTATTATTTTGTATACAAGTTTTGTGGCTTTTTATTACTTTGTATATGCTCAAACTTATGAATTGCTCACCAACCTTTGTGTTGAAAAACTTTATTTTATGAAATGTTACAAGTTTGACTTTTGTTGACTCGAGGACTTGATGAAAACGTTACCAAGACCATTAGGGTATCAGTAAAACGAACAATATAATTGTTACTTGTATTCAAATTGTTTGTGTGAACAAGATGCGTTGATTATTGATTTATGAAATAAATGAGTTGATTAAATATTGTCACTTTAAATAGTGTCTTGTGTATTTGTCCAATCACGTTGCACCCCGCATGTTCCGCCGTATTTGGTCGGGGTGTGACAATAATAATCATAATATTATTGTTGTTGTTGTTGATGATGATTCCATTTCTTAAAGGAATGAGAAACAAACACCTACTCCTTAAAGAATGAAAATCTATATTTAGAAGAAATTTCATTTATTATGGAATGGTTCAGTCCATTACCACATGACAACCAAACATAATTCTTTTCATTCCTTTGAAATGACTCATTTCATTCCACCTTCCATTCCTGTCTACCAAACACTACCTAAGTCTTCTCAAATTTTCTTAGTAATTAAATAACTCAAAAGTAAACAATATTATTTAAATGTAAACTATTCAATTCATATATTAATGTTAATGTTGTGATATTAAATAAAATAGTAACTCATGAAGTCTTTAGTCAATCACATTGATTATTATGTTTCAAAAATTAAGGCACAAACATTGTATGGAATTAGAGAAATAAACATATTTCTATTTTAAAAAGTTCAAACAACCTTAAATATTCAAATATTTATTATATTCAATTTTTGGATTCGTTAGTTAACTGGGTATTGCCTATATAAAAATAACGCACAAAATATGTATCAAATTATACTAATAGACTTATTTCCATTGTTAATAAATACAACCACATTCCATTAAAATATCACAATTTAGTAAAGTTAATATAAAAACCAATTCAAATAAACTAATTTCGATGTTTCATAATTTGACTATTAAGAGGTTAATATTATTTAACAACATACTTTTTATTCATTCATTCATCATAATCTACCTATACTATTAAAAGAATTTAGTTTAAGTCCACATGACATTTTCCTATTGGTCATTTTCAATTCATTCCACTTATATTAACAACTTCTCTATTTTTCTTCACAACATAATAATTCTAAAAAAATATTTTTTTAAACCATTCAATGCATCGTATAAACCACGACCTGTTTACCATTCATGTTTTAAGAATATGGATTCATTGGAAGTATTTAAATTTATCATTAAATGTGGATTTGTAACTTATCATTTTGGACAAATTTTAAATATACTTTTTATTCATTCATTCATCATAATCTACCTATACTATTAAAAGAATTTAGTTTAAGTCCACATGACATTTTCCTATTGGTCATTTTCAATTCATTCCACTTATATTAACAACTTCTCTATTTTTCTTCACAACATAATAATTCTAAAAAAATATTTTTTTAAACCATTCAATGCATCGTATAAACCACGACCTGTTTACCATTCATGTTTTAAGAATATGGATTCATTGGAAGTATTTAAATTTATCATTAAATGTGGATTTGTAACTTATCAATTTGGACAAATTTTAAATAGTATTAACTCACTCAACCATTTAATAAATCAAAGAGTGGATTTTGTTAATGGGTCTAAATTATTGATTACTTATTAGACGTTTATTTTATATGTGTAAATGTTTAATAAAGTTGTTGACCCATATTCTGTTAACGTATAAAACGTATAATTTACGTAATGGTTAATTAACGCGTCTAAATTAAAGTTAGAAATACATATAGATATATTAATTCTATATTAGAGTCCCTTCGAAATTAAAGTCATTTCATTTTTTCATTTTTGAACATGTACAAAAATAGAAAAGTTAGATTTGATTTTCAAAATATGGCAATACGACCCAATCGGTGTTTAATTTTTTGATTTTTTTAATCACTTAAAATCACTTTAATATTATGTTAATTTGGTAAAACAAATTACACCTTAACTTATTTCATATAGTCTTTGTGTACAAGAAAGACATAACTTTTGGCAAATAAATAGCTTAGTCTTCCCCTAATATATGTAAACTTAAACACTATATATTCAATACATTTTGTTGAGTAACATTTGACACACTATAAATTAAAACACAATATGTCAATGTTCATACTTGGTTGCTTATGAAGTTTAAGATGCAGGATTTTGAAGTTCTTCATGTCGTTTTAAGTTAACCGATATTATACTTTTGTAGTAGACAAAGGTATGTATGTTTATTTTTTTTGAAGTTAAATCCTTTGTTAAATAAATATAATCATTCGCCATCCTATATATGTTTTTATTGTCAACATGTTTAGTGTTTCCTATTTGTTGGTATGTAAGCCTTATTACATTTTATTTTAGATGTCTTCAAGATCCATGAAACGTAATGTTTTTGAGTCATCCTCTTCCAATAAGAGAAATAATATAAACGGTTAGTCATTTTATTTTATTTGTTTACTCTCTAAATGTTATATTATATTTTGTTTTTTGAAAACGTGCAGTGTCAACGGAAAAAGAACCATTGAGTATCATATCAAACGGCAATATTTTAAAATGGCTATTCATTAATACGTTTTCATATATTTATATTTTATTTATTATTTTGTTGGATTCAATTATAATATTTACACCAAGTTATGAGATATACTATAAATGTTAATTTTAAGTAAATATATTTTTTGCTATGCGCTATGTATTTTACAAAATTGAACATACACCAAAAAATGTAGATACTCATTTTAACCTATTACTATGTTAAAAACGTATACTTATATTAACAACAAAAAAACATGTCAAAATGATTACAAATTGGAATCACGAACTAGCTTAGCGAATAAGACGTCACACGAATCAGAGTTTGATTCGTTTAAAATATAACGAACTAGAAGAATTAAGATTGTTATTTTGTATATTTTCGTTTTATTTTTATATGTTTCATTTTTAACAACCAAATACCTTTATAATTACATTAACATATTACATAACCATTTTTTTAATATTTTACAAAATCTAACATACGTTAGTATAGAAAATAATTTGTTTTTAAAATATGTTAAGTTTAATAAACTTTTTACTTATTTTATTCTAATAACAATTAACTATGCAGTTACTTGTCAAATCACATCGTTTAATGTTAATCGATTAAACGTTGGAGAAGAAAATGAACCGCCAACTACTAAACAAGGTTCTATAAGTACAAACTCAAATAACACATGCTACTTTTTTCTATTCATTTACTTTTTGGATAAAGTACATGTATTCATACTTTATTTCATAGGTTATACCAAATATTTTTATAACCATTCTTCTGTTTTTATATTTATTAGTTGTCACGATAAATACCAAAGAAGCAATTGCATAGGGAATTTCACGAGTGAATAGTAGAAATGGTGTTAAAATGCTTATATTAGACAAAGACGGTAAAGTTACAAACAAAAGTACTAATGTGGTTTATAAGGAACTATTTAGTAGTTAAGAATTTTTCATTTTGAACTTTGGATTATCTATCAAATAATTGTATAAAGGATGTTAATTTTGTTGAAAGTTATGTTTGATAATCAATTTTTTTTACCGGTATTATTAACAACTAAATATCATGTACCCATTCCAACTATATGACAACCTATTTTATCATTTTATATTAATTGCGGTTTTTACATGATTTATAAATTTCCACACGTGTCGTACACTGGTCAATGGCCTAGTTAATTTTATAATTAAAGATTGGTTTGGGTTAGTTTGTGAATGAGGATGGTCTATACCCAACCTTTAAATGTATCTGACTAGTTTCAAGATAAATGGGATGGGCCTGGGTTAGCTGTTTGCATGCCGAGTGTGTTTGTTTTCATTAAGTTTGCTTTGAAAAGAAAAAAAAAGAATAATTACATTTGTTAACTTAAAAAAAACAAATAATGTATGTAATTATCTTTCCTTGACAATCCAACATAAAATTTGTTTAATACTCAGTCGAATTTTGTATTGTAAGCTATACGAGTGACAGTACCGTACTTGTATTGTGACAAAACGAAACATATTCCTACCGGTACCGATAACAATATTCTTTATCATAATTTCCGCAGTTGTATTTAACTATTCTCTCTTGACTTTCTGATATAATATTTCTTGAAAACAAAGTTATATTCAAAATAAAGTATTTTCTTGGTATCATAAGCCATATGAGTACCAACACTATTCCATGACGAACTGAGCCGATTCTGACCGAACAACATCGGTATTTGTTTTTATGGTTTTTCTATCAACGTAAAACGCTTGTCGATATTCTTTTGTGCACATCGCGACTTTACTTTTTAGATTTTATTAAAGAACAAAACTCATAATAATCAAATACCCGTCAAATACTCTAATGATATAACCAAATGGTACCGATATCGAACCGGGTACGGTATCAATTCGGGATCAACTCCCTTTCCGGTCCGACTTTCTTTCATTTCTCGATACCTAGGGTTTCATTCATAATCATATTCATATCCATAGATCCAATCCAACCATCAAATGGCCGGCAATGGAATGCACCAATACCATCACCCCCAATGGCCACCTGCCCCAGCTCCATCTCCTCCGGTGGTCCACCATTCTCCGATGTCATTATCCGGTGACGAGGTCCGGACGATCTTCGTTTCCGGTCTGCCGGAGGACGTCAAGGAGAGAGAATTGCATAACTTGATGAGATGGTTGCCTGGCTACGAAGCCTCACAGGTTAACTTCAAAGGCGAGGTTCCGATGGGCTTTGCTCTTTTCTCTGCCCCGCATTTCGCATTAGCCGCTAGAGACGCTCTTCAGGTTAACTATTTGCCTTATTATTATGATTGTTATAGATGAATTATGTGAATTGGTTGTTGTGTTTTTTGGTTTAGGATATGGTTTTCGATGCGGAGTCGAAGTCGGTCCTGCACACGGAAATGGCTAAGAAAAACCTGTTTGTGAAAAGGGGTAAGTTTTCTTTTAATCACTTTAGAGCATAAACTAAGTTCTAGACACATAGAAGAATATATGATCATGCTATTAGTATAACTAGAAGACTCATCACGTCACACCCCTATAGGGATCTTTATTGTTTCAGTTTAACCTATTGTAGAATAAAAGTCTCAATGGTCATCAAAATCCGCATTGTACCTCTCCATATTTGCTCCAGCCCTATAATTTTTTAGCTTTTATTCTGGCTAGTTTATATATCAGGTTGCTCGTTGAGTACTAATTTACAACTTTCTTTCCTGAGTTATTGTAAGAGCAAAGTTTTTCGGTTAGATGCTTAAGTTTTGACTTCTATTAGAGGCTTTGACTTATGATGGGAAAATCATTTATTTAATTGGTTTGTTGTAACTTGTAACAAATTTAAAGCTACTACTTATTTCAATATATTGATCCTCAATACCATACCTGTAAAACCTACATAGTTATTACTTGATTGAGATCTCCATAAACTCTAATCTCTTCTGGACTTGTTAAGGTTTAACTATGATAGAATCATCAAGCCTTGTCATGGAGATATGCACTTTATAACATCCACTACTACATTTCCCATGACTATATTGGTTATTTTCTAACTGTCTTATAATCTCAACAGTTTTTGTATCGCTCTTACTGTAATTCATGCATGTTCATAGTCTTATCTTTCCCCAAATTCCTATTTTCTGATTTTCCTTGCATTGTTACTAACTCATAGTTTTGTAGACACATGCTGTTGACTCCTACGACTTCACCTTAGTTGTTTCTTTTTCTCACATTTTAACTACCTATCTACTGTCATGGACTAGTGATATGAACTGGCTTGATAATAGGAAGAAAACGAACCGTAATTAGAAGAGACAAATAGAATGATCTATATTGAGAGATAGACCGAATCCTCCATGGTTTACTTTCGATTTCGAGAGGTAAAGCAACTCTCCGTTGACATAAACCAATATTCAAATAAAGCATACAATGAATTACAACCATAATTTCATATTTATAATCTGATAGATTTTAATCCTGATATTTGTAGGACAAGTAACCTTTTTAGGGTCTGTTCACGAATAACCGATTAAGCACACACTAAATAAAAACTTATCTTATAGTTAAATTAATTTTCTGTTTATTATAATCAATGGCTCCGGGGCATGTCTGAGCTATCTGTAGGTTAATTTAATTCTACACAATGGCAATTTAATACTGTGCTAGTTCGTATACCTTCATTTCCAATTCTAAATGCAGAACACCTGGGTTTGCTAATTAACATTTTATATAAGCTAATAAAGTTTTCTTTTTTTTTTCCCATAGAAATTTTGAATACTCCTTTTGCGAGATAATTACTACTGTAAAAACGCGTTATAAAGTGTCCGTTATGAAGTAATAAAAGTTGGTATTTAATCTGAGTTGGCCAGGGAAGTAAAGTATTCATTTGGTATGGGCGTGTTTTGTTTATTGGGGTTAAATGGTAATTTTTTTTCTTCAGTTTATTAAGCAATTTGCTCGTTCTCTAATTGTATAGGACTACAGTTAATATATTTCTCTTATAACATGGCTGTGTTGGCTTTTACTAAACTTCTGTTGATCTGCAGGAATAGTATCTGATCCAAATTCTTTTGATCCAAGTAAACGACTGCGAACAGGAGACTATACACACACTGGTTTCTCAAGTCCATCCCCTTTTCATCCTCCACCCGCACCTGTTTGGGGTCCACATGGGTTAGTTCATATCTGCGCCCAAGTCTTGTTTCATTTTTTTGAAAAAGATTTTGCTTAGGCCTTAGGCAATTGGTTCATTGTGCTGAAGTGGAATTTCTTTTTAAGCTGATTTTTATTTTTTTATGCCTAATAATCTTTACATACTTCGCATCAGGTATATGGCCCCACCTTCACCGTATGATCCTTATGGAGCCTATCCTATTTCCCAAGTACCTATGCCTCCTCCTCCTGCCACTCCTGTACCTGCACCTAGCAGTTATATGCCAGTTCAGGTGATAGTTGTATGCATTTGTTGGTTCTCTTGCATTCTTGATATTGATAAATGATAACATGTAATTTAGCTATGGGTCAGAACAGTCTCTTCAGGCTTTTGATTTTTTTGCTGATATTATTTGTTACATTACATGTGTCGTCCCAACTTCCAATCTTTTCATCATATTCACTAACTTTGTTCTTTTTTTTATGTTTGTTATATATTGTTATTTAGATCTCTATTAGTTGTTTCCATTTGTGATCGCATGACTATTCAGTCAGTTTTTATGCCTGTCTTTGATTTGTGTTGCATTGTTTACTTACTTTGTGTGAGAATTCATTTATTTTGTGCCTTGTAGTTGGTCTTAATGTTTTGTTTGCATCCATAGTACACTGGTACAGAACTTTCTTCTCATCTTAAGATTCAGCTGCATCTTTGTTGTGTGGAATAGTATGCATCCTGTTTTTGTACTAGTAATACAAAGCTGCTGGCTTGTTTTCATGTATTTGTACTACTAATAATTTAGTTGCGCTTTTTCTTCCAACATTTGTCTCACTTATTGTCTACCGGTGCTCACATATATATATATATATATATATATATATATATATATATATATATATATATATATATATATATATATATATGTTTTGATTTTCAGAACACAAAAGATAATCCTCCTTGCAATACCTTGTTTATCGGAAATCTTGGGGAAAATATAAATGAAGAAGAGCTAAGAGGACTCTTCAGCATGTAAGAAGTTTCTCTTGTAACTATTAAAACAAGGCTTTAAATCCTTTTGTTTATTTTTCTGAACATTTCCTCTTTTGCAGGCAGCCTGGTTTTAAGCAAATGAAGGTCTTGCGACAGGAAAGACACACCGTTTGCTTTATTGAGTTTGAGGTTAAATTTTGTTTCTCTTTGTTAGTTTATTTTCCAAGAAGCTCTGATTTGCTGATTACCTTTTTTTTGGTAACTCTATATTTCCACAGGATGTGAACAGTGCAACAAACGTACATCATAGCTTGCAGGGCGCTGTCATCCCTAGTTCTGGTTCCGTTGGCATGCGGATACAATATCCTTGTTTCTTTTTGTCTGTACTAATTGAATGTGTTATTGAGATTTGCCTTCTTTCAGATGCATTTTCTTTAACCTCAGAAAACATATTCAAAGAATCCGTTTGGGAAAAGGAAGGACGGTGGCTACCCTGGGTCAAATGGATCACCAGCAGCTATTACTTACCAGTAATTGGAAGGGGGGTACTCTGTTCTCCATGCTCTGACATAAGAACATACTACTACTAGTTCTCATATGGCTGCTGTGCATGCTTCCATTATATCTTAAAAGTCAGAGTTTTGCATTAGCATCACTTGCATGTATTTGGAGAGAGTTGGTTCATTGGTGTGAGCATATAATTTAGTCATATGATAGTGTACCCAAGACATGCATTAAGCATCATTTCAGAATGCTTTGTTAACTTATTTAGGGTGGATATGATTATGTTGTTGCATCAGTTTGTAGTATCATTTGCTTTTGTGCTCTCTATCCATTTAGCAGTTTTCATGTTTCCATTCATTTCATTACTGTTTTTTGTGTTCTGTGTGCATAAAAAGAAAGGGATAGCAAAGGGGCTCATTTCATGTCATTGGCATCTCATCTCATCTCATCTCATGTGTGAGTTTAGAGCGCATAAAATATTAAAAGGTTCAAGTGGTACATAACTACATAAAAGCAAGGCCATAATTTGGTCTGTTGCTGATATATAACAATCTAACTTAAGGCACTGTATCAGGGAACGTATGTTTGTGTATGCGAAGGAGGGATTAACTGCTTTCTGTTTCACGCAAGGTAAAGTTTGGTTACAGGTAGATCTGCTTGTAAAATGCAATGAGGAGGTTCTAGGTTCTGTAAGTGGATACTGTTATTTTGTATCATGGTTTGTTAATTTTAGCATGGATGATAGCAGTGCTCGTTGTCTTTGGTGGCAGCATAGCATACAGTGGAGCAGGTCAAATCCCATTTGAATTCGAATACCCGCCTGTACTTCTAGAAACTTGAACTGCCTGTTTGATATTATTTTAAACTGAGTGGCCTTGTGACCAGAAGTGCAAGAAAAAACAACATGCTTATGCAAGGACGGTCTGCGAAAACATATGATGATAAGTTTGTGGGTCTGTGATTTGTATTGTATTGTAGACATCAAAGTATGGATGTAAAGCACTCACTCAGTGGATGATAGGTACAACTAGACGTGCACAAATCGGGTTCAACTGGAAAACCCGAACCGGTTCGAAACCGGTTTTTTCACACCGGGTTGTAAAATGGAACTGGTTCCAATCAAGAACCGGTTCGGTTCCCGACCAGAACCGATGCCCAGATATGCTAACTTTTAAGAACCGGGTAGGGTATGAACCGGAACCGGTTTTTACGTAAAAACCGGTTCCACCGGTTTTTTTTGAAATTTAAATATTGTAGCCGTTAGGAACCGGTTTTTTAACTACAAATAGGTTATTTTCTTACTATAAATAGCAAGGTTTGCTTGAGTACTTGTTAAACCAATTCCAAAACTATAAAACACACTCCAAACCACAATTAACCTTAAACCGACAACAAATGGCAACTAATGATGACGTTGTTATGGTGATCAAAACAACAAGATGCCCCGATGTTTGGGTTCATTATGATTTGTGTCTCATGACCGACTCACATGAGTTGGCACGTTGCAAATATTGCTCGAAGTTTCTTAAAGCATCCACCGCATCCAAATGGTCCTTTAGGCAAATGCAAACCTCTAGAGACTCGGGAGTTAGTTTTATTCGCATAGATAACACCGTTGGAACTGACGTCGGATCTATTGTCTCAAAAAAACCGGTTCCAACGGCTATATTACCGTTGGAACCGGTTCCAACGGCTAATTGGTGTCTAAAAAACCGGTTCCAACGGCTATATTACCGTTGGAACCGGTTCCAACGGCTAGTTTGACTTTTGTTTGACCCTTCAAAAAAAACCCGTCGGAACCGGTTTTTCCAGGTACGAACCGAACCGGTTCCAATTAAGAACCGGGTTGGAACTGATACTGACATACAAATAGAAGAACCGGGTACGATTTTCGGGTACAAAAATACCCAAACCGGGTATTGTATCAACCGGGTTGGAACTGGAACCGGTTCCGGTTCAGTTCCACCAGTTAAGTTCCGGAACCGGTTTTTTTGTGCACGTCTAGGTACAACTGCGATATGATGATAAGATTGTTTTATTTGAAAAATACAATATCTTCTTTTCCAATCTATGTTTACATTTACAATCATACTAGAAAAGGCAGTTGGGATAATGTGAATGGAATATCTGTAAGGAGATGGTTGGTCCCATTCATACTCAAAAGTCAAAATGCAATCAATCGTTTCAGTATCATAAATGTTACATCCTTTTGTGGTTTTTTTTTCTTTTTTTTTTTTCGAACGACCAACTAAAATATGTATATATAAACAGAGTCCGGAGATCCAGTGATACACCCACTAAAACACCAACCCACCAAAAAAATACCAAAAACATTATACGAAACTACAAATGAAACCTCGTCCAATCTTCCCACGAAAATGTTAAGCTTTCTTGAGCGATTCTTAATCCAAAGAAAATTAAGAGATTTGATTTCCCCCACTACCCTTGCTAGTTGAATCGGCCTCCCCTTAAACACCAAATCCTTTCTCAACTTCCAAATACTCCACATAGTTATTAATGGTTCTTATTTATATAAATTTAATTAATTATAAGAATTTATCACGGGTGCATACTTGTAATTCATCGTTGGTCCACGTGTTTTCATATATTGGGGCCAAACGTGTTTTTAACCAATTTATGCTTCCTCCAATTGTATGAAAGTTGTTTAATAACTCTTCGTTTATTAATTTTGTCTTTGTGAAAGACATGGATAAGTCTTCAATTGTATGAAAGTTGTTCAACAACTCTTTGTTTATTAATAATTTTTTGTAAGACATGTGTATATGTCTTCAATTTAAAAAGTTGTCCAACCATTTTTATGTAAGACATGTGTATATGTCTCTAAATTTATGAAAGACATGAAGTCTTTATTTGTTTTCTTAGGTTTGCTAAGTTTCCAATTAGAAATCATTGAGCTTTGACAAGGATTAATCGAGTTTTGTTTTGAGAAATCAAATTTTTGTAAAAATGCTTAAGGAGAGATTATAATAAATACTTTTGAAGTAAATTAACAGTTATAAAATAAATCATACCTCCTCTTCTTATCAAGCTAAGTGAACCTTTTAAATTGAATTTTTCAAGTGACCAACCCAACCAATTTGTTCCCTACGGCCTCCTGCCTCAACGGTACTCTTATGGCTCCAGGGCTCCAGGTTTTGCAAAATTCTTAAAGATGAACTTGATGGATAATAAGAACTGATATATTTATTTCACAACTGTTCTTCCCAGGGGAAGAACTTCTTGGTACTTACATAATACTCTCCTTTAGCAAAAAGATTACTCACTAATACACATGATTTATCTTACAAGTAGAGAGAAAAGAAAGATAGGTAAGAATGGATAGCTGCTTCCATCTACGTAGCTTTTGACTAGTTGAATCGGCCTCCCCTAAACACCACATCCTTTCTCAATTTCCAAATACTCCACATATTTATTAATAGTTCTTATTTATATAAATTTAATTAATAATAATTTATCACGGGTGCATACTTGTAATTCATCGTTGGTCCACGTGTTTTCATATATTGGGCACAAACGTGTTTTTAACCAATTTATGCTTTTATAACTAACCTTAATAGTATGTTATCATTCGACCCTTAAACTTTAATAAATTATTTTTCCTTAAACGGTTTACATATCTACCCTTAAACCTTAATAGAGTTAGCATTTGGCCATGGAAGTTTAGTTATTTTTCTTAACAACTAATTTTTCTTTTATGTTTCTTTCATATGCTTAACTAATTATTGTTTAATTGTTTTTTCTACTAACTTTTTATAACTGAAGTTAACTTTTAATTTTAGACATGTTTACCAACTTGCTTATTTTTATCAATGATTAGGTTCAAGCCTATATGATCTGTTTTAACCAATTGATATACCATGTAACAAATAAATACTTAACTCAAACATCATAAGCAAATTAAACTTTTAATATTTAAATAACATCTATAAAAGAAAAGGAATGTTTATACGGAGTATTTTATTTAAAGTGTTTAGAGTATTTTCATCTCATTTTCTATAATTATGTGTGAGAAGTTTGTAAATTATAGGGTGAGGTTGTGAGTGATTGTGAGTGTAAATTATAGTATGAAGAGAGAAATGTACTGATTTTTTTTAAATTTGGGGAAACATTTTGAGAAACCTTGTTTCCCCTATTTATTTTTTAATATTTGTTGAATTGGTTGTGAGTAGAGGTGAGAAAAAACTGTAATGATAAAGGTATAAAAAATATTATTTACTTGAACATGAGAGAGAAATATAGTGTTTTTTAGTGTAATTATATAGATAGAAATGGGGAACGGGTTGAGAATGCTCTTAGTGAAGATACTAGAAATGACAAATATTACTTAATTAAACAGAAAAGAGAAATATAGTATTTTTTAGTATAATTATAGAGATATAAATGAGAAACGGGTTGAGAATACTCTTGGTGACGAAGATAATAGAAATAGAAATGAACGTAAACGTGGCAAGCAAAATCCTCCTTGATATTGGTACCGCACACGAAGACCGACCGTCAAACCGCGTTGATTTGTTTATATTTAATAATAATAAAGACACCACCCACACCCACTAACCACCATTCTCTGTCTGGTCGTCTCTTTTTTTTGACAAGAAAATTTCTATAAACACAGCCCAAAAAAAAAGGCAAAACCACCCACAAACACCAATTACATAAACGTAAACCGACACCACGAATCCCAAGACAGGGAATACTTATCAAACCTATTGGAAAACCAGAAAAAACTTAGGGATTTAATCTCACTAATTAAATCACCCACCCTAACAATTTTACGATCAAAAACACATTCATTCCTAGCTTTCCATATTCGCCAACAGCTGATGATAACAATACCTTGAAAAGCAGTTTTAGCATATCCTTTAAGCCCAACATAATTATGCACCTCCATCAGATCATCCATGGAGAAGGCAAAAACATTATTAATACCACACCATGACGCAATAGCTTGCCAAATAATCGACGCCACATAACAAGAAGTGAAAATATGCTCAACTGACTCGTCTCCAAACTCGCATAAAACACAAATCGAGCGGCCCACCGAAATCTTCCTATACGATAACGCGTCAACAGTCGGAATTTTACCCAAAACAGCTCTCCAAGCGAAAATATTACATCTAACCGGAACCCATCTACACCACCGAAACGACCCCGAGCCACGGAACCACTCTCGGCCCGAATAAGATTTTTAACAGTTCCGACAGAAAAACCACTAGACCCACCACCGACCCACCTCCAATAATCCTCTCCATCCGGAAACACCATCGGTGTAATAGAAGCTTCCATACTGCCAATTTCATCCAACACTATCGAATTCCTCTCACCATCTATCCAACTCCAATCAAACACCAAACCGTTCGGCCCTTTAATAACCCGATCCGAAACCAAACAATTTTTAAACCTTTCAACCTTAAAAGCATTACAATAAACATCCTTTAAGGGCACTGAAGTCATCCAAGGATCCAACCAAAATTGAATCGCACCCCCCGAACGAACTTCTCCCTTAAAAAAATTCCGAAAAGGAACATTTCCGACTGAAAGCTTATTCACCTGTTTAGCTATATTAGCCCACACCCCATTACCCAACCTACCAATTGGTAACCCACCCCACCCAACCGACGACCTATGAATAGCACAAATAACCCTCTTCCAAAGACCATTTTCACTCTTATACCTCCACAGCCACTTACTTATCAAAGCAACACTGGAAACACCAGTACTACAAATACCAAGTCCCCCTTCCTTTATCGGCACCGCAACTCTCTCCCACGCAACCCAATGAATTTTCTTAGACTCCACCGAGCCTCCCCAAAGAAACTTCTTATATAACGAATCGATCTTCTTAATAACCGCTTTAGGAACAACATAGAGTGACATATAATACACCGGTAAACTCGAAAGAACCGACTTAATAAGCGTAACCCTACCTCCAATCGATAAAGTTTTCACCTTCCAAGAATCCAACCTATTATGAATGATATCCACCACAGGATTCCAACTAACAATCCGATTCATATTCGCCCCAACTTTGAGCCCTAAATACTCAAACGGAAACTCACCTTTCCTACACCCAATAACGTTCGCCATGCACCCTATCTCATCATCCTCCACACCCACACCGAACAAAGACGATTTAGCCACGTTAATCTTCAACCCGGAACATAAATAAAAACACCTCAACATTCTAATAACACACTTAATATTATCAATAGACCACTCCCCCAAAATCATCGCATCGTCCGCATAAAACAAATGAGAAAGAACCGGCCCATTGTTAGGAAGTTTGATTCCACAAAATAAACCTTCATCGCACACCGCACGAATCATACACGAAAGCGCCTCCATAACAACGAGAAACAAAAAAGGAGAACTAGGATCACCTTGTCTCATTCCTTTAGAACATTTAAACTCGTAAGTCGGACTCCCATTGACCAACACCGCGGACCGAGCTGAAGAAAGAAGTCCTCTAACCCACTGACACCATCTATCCGGGAAATTCATTTGATGAAGAATAGAAATCACAAAATCCCAATTCACGTTATCATACGCTTTCTCAAAGTCTATTTTCAAGAAAAAACATTTCTTCTTCTTTAACTTACACCACGAAACAACTTCATTAATCACAAGCGGCCCATCTATAATAGACTTACCACGAATAAACGCCGACTGTTGATCCGAAATAACCGAGTCCAACACCACTTTCATCCTATTCGCCAACAGCTTGGAAATAACCTTAGCAATAACTCCCACCAAACTAATAGGCCGGTAGTCGTTTAATGACAAAGGATCCTTCTTCTTAGGAATCAACGTGATAAACGAAGAGTTACAACCTATATTGATCTTACCGTCCTCAAAAAAATCTGTAAAAACTGCATAAAAGTCTTCTTCAAACACTCCCCAAAACTTTTTAATAAAGAAAAAATTGAACCCATCCGGTCCCGGCGCTTTGTCACTTCCACATTCAAAAACTGCGGCTTTAATCTCCGAAGTTTTAAACCGCTCAACCAAAAACCCACTATCCTCTTCCGACAGCCTTAAACAATTAATACATCTCAAATGCGGTCTATTATCCAAATCTTCATGAAAACGCTCCCTAAAAAACCGAAAAACTTCTTTTTTAATTAACGACGCCTTAGTAACCCACACCCCATTAACATTCAACCCTGGAATCCCATTCGAGGCTTTGCGACAATTAACCATTGAATGAAAGAACTTAGTATTATCATGGGGTTCTAGTGTTTTAAATCTCTAGTGTTTTAAATCTAGAGATTCAACTCTGTCTGGTCGTCTCTAGTGTTTTAAATCTCTGTGGGTTCTTTTGTCTGCTGGAACCTAACAACCTGAGTTCCTTTACACAATGCCCATTCACCTCTCTTAACACACAAGATCAATACAAATGCATACACCAAGACTCATCTTATTACTTCTTCTACCATTCTTCTTCTATGTTGTCTCTGGGTTGACTTCTGATGGGTTAACCCTGTTATCACTCATGACTCACTGGACATCAATACCACCATCTCTTCATTCTACTTGGAATGCTTCAAACCCAACTCCATGTTCATGGGCTGGTGTTCACTGTAACCATAACCATCATGTCCACTCTCTCAACCTCTCATCTTACCTCATTTCTGGTCAAATACCCTCTGAGCTTGCAAACCTTAAACACCTTACATCTCTTGACTTAAGCTACAATAATCTTGCTGGAACCATACCACAAGTATAGGTAACCTTGCATTCTTAACACAGATATATTTTTACAGCAATAAGCTTACTGGAACCATACCACATAGTCTAGGCAACTTGACTAATCTTGAGGCACTTGATTTCTCAGTAAACCAACTCACGGGTACTGTACCAGAAAGTTTATGGAAGCTGCAAAGTCTTAGATATTTAAGTTTTTATAATAATTCTCTTCGTGGTTCGATACCCTTCTTTAATAGTCCTTATTTGGATACCATTTATCTCAATTCAAATCAGTTTAGTGGCTCTGTTCCATCAAGCATAGGTAGTTTAAGTAACCTGGTTGAACTGCGGCTGGACAACAATCGGTTTTCGGGTTCTGTACCGTCGTCGATTGGGAACTGTAGTATGCTGCAGACGCTCATACTCGGTAACAATCGCTTCACCGGTGAGTTGCCTGATACAATTATTAATCTTGCTGAGCTTACTGATTTAGATGTTCAGAACAATACTTTACAAGGTAGCATTCAGTTTGGTAGTGGTGGTAATTGTATGAATTTGGAGTATTTGGATCTGTCGTTTAACCGGTTTAGTGGCGGTCTCCCTCGTGAACTGGGAAACTGCAGTAGCTTAACTCAAGTTGCTGCGGTTAACTGTGGGTTAAGTGGCTCTATTCCTTCTTCTCTGGGGAAACTTACTGCACTCGACACTCTTCACCTTTCTAGAGATCGTTTTACTGGAACAATACCGGCCGAGCTTGGCAACTGCCAATCGTTGGTTGAGTTAGAACTCCAGGCGAACCAACTGGAGGGCGGTATCCCAAACGAGCTCGGTATGCTAAGTGAATTGCAAGTACTTCAGGCGTTTGATAACCGTCTGACAGGAGACGTCCCTTTGGGAATCTGGAGGATTAAGGGCCTTAAGACGGTTAACATATACAACAATAATCTTTCAGGGGAGCTGCCAAATGAGGTGGCTGAATTGAAACAGTTAACGGAGATTACATTGTACAACAACCGCTTCACTGGAGATATACCTCAGGGACTGGGATTCAGTAGTAGTTTGACTGTAATCGATTTCACTAATAACTCGTTCACTGGGAAAATACCGCCAAATCTATGCTTTCGAAAGCAGCTTCAAAGGCTTCTTTTGGGTTATAATCGTTTACAAGGAAGTGTGCCTTCTGATGTTGGAAGCTGTTCTAGTCTTTCAAGGTTAATTTTACAACATAATAACCTCACCGGAGTTCTTCCCGAGTTTATGGAGAACCCGAACAATCTTAGGAGCAATTTGTTTAGTGGAGAAATTCCAGCTAGCTTTGGAAAGCTGACGAATATAACAGAAATTGACCTCTCGGTCAATAAACTCAATGGCCATATACCTCTGGAGTTGGGAAATCTTGTGCAGATTGAAGCTCTGAATATTTCTTATAATGAACTTGAAGGTCCTTTGCCACCTCAGCTAGGCAATTGTACCAGGTTGTTGGAATTCGATGCAAATCACAACTCGCTAAGTGGATCGATCCCAGACACATATGGGAAATTGACTCGGTTGTCAACTTTAAGTCTGAGTGACAAATCATTTCTCTGGGGAAATTCCACTTTTTATTTCTCGACTCCAAGATTTAATAGATCTCCAGTTAGGCGGGAATGTATTAGGTGGACGTATCCCCTCGTCGATAGTAGAGCTTCATAGTCTGAACACGTTGAATCTTAGTAGCAACAAACTAATCGGTGGCATTCCATCAAATTTTAAGAAGATGGTAATGCTGGAGCATTTGGATGTTTCACACAACAATCTGACCGGGAGTTTAGTATCACTTGGTGACACCCCTGGAATGGTCACCTTAAATGTTTCTTTTAATCATTTCACAGGCCCAATACCAGCAACCTTGTTGAAAATCGCCAACTCGTCATCCTTCCTGGGGAATGCAGGTCTTTGTGTCGATTGTGGGTTGAATTGCGGTTTCAAACCGTGTGTTGTTCGATCATCGCGGAGTCTGAACAAACAGCAATGTATAATGATAGTAGTTGGATCGTGTCTGTTTGTGATGCTCGTGCTCCTAGTACTCTATCTGGTAGTGGTCTGTCACAGAAAACAAAAACAGGATTTGGACATGCTTGCTGAAGTGGGCTGTTCGTCGTTGCTCATAAAAGCGTTGGAAGCTACTGAGAATTTGAACGAGAAGTATATTATTGGGAAAGGGGCTCATGGTACGGTGTACAAGGCTTTCTTGGGTCACGGGAGGGTTTATGCTGTAAAGAAGCTTGGTTTTGGAGGGGGGCAAACAAGTATGAAACGAGAAGTTGAGACGGCTGGGAAGGTGAGACACAGGAATCTGGTGACGATAGAAGACGTGCTGATAAAGAAAGATTATGGTTTGATCTTGTATAAGTATATGGAAAAAGGTAGCCTGCATGATGTTTTGTATGAAAAAGATCCACCATTAACCTTAAGTTGGAACGTTCGGTACAATATAGCTTTAGGTACTGCCCAGGGCTTGGCGTATCTCCATTTTGACTGTGATCCTGTTATCGTGCATCGAGATATCAAACCCATGAATATTCTTTTGGATGGTGATATGGAAGCTCATATCTCGGACTTTGGCATTGCCAAGCTTCTAGATGAGTCTGGTGCTGCAGGAACAACCAACACACTTATGGGCACAATAGGTTACATTGCTCCAGGTAAACAAACTTATACAGTTATATATATATACTTGTTGTGTTTAGTTTTTCAAATGTAAAAAAAGTGTCTCTGTCTTCTAACTTATTCTTTGATGGTGGTGCAGAAAATGCATTCACAAGGTCCGCAAGCAGGGAGTTGGATGTTTATAGCTATGGGGTTGTGTTGCTTGAGCTTATAACAAGAAAGAAGGGTGTTGGACGTAATGTCATGGGTTAGATCAAGAGAGCAAGAAATTGAGACGATTATAGACGAAGGGCTTTTAGATGAAGTTGAAGAAGATAAGACGGTGAGGGAACGAGTGAGAAAAGTGATGTTGGTGGCCTTGAGATGTACAGAATGGGAACTGGCCAGAAGACCAACGATGAGAGAGGTGGTGAAGTGTCTTCAAGACTCGGTTTAAAAGCGCAGCAAATCTCAGTGACACGGAGGGAAGATTTTCTATAGTTGGTGGTACTTTGTAGGTAGGTCAAATGGTTCATACTAAACTAAATTAGTAATGTTTAACAGGTTTTTGGCCTGATATAATATTAAGGTCATTACTTTGTTGCTTTGTTAATCAGTTGACTTGATACTATTCTAGTGATAATGCAGATTTTTATTTTTATTTTGAGATTACTGGACATAAAAATCAACTTCAACCAATCAGTCATTTAGCTGTTACGCTTCGTTTTAGCTATTTATCACCCGACGTGTTTGAAACAAAAAACCATTGTAACTGGGACTTGGACTATGGTTCAGCGTATGTTTGATAATCGTTTGATATAATCGTTTGAGTTACTAATAACGAATGCACCTTCTTTTCCACGCTATAACAGTCCTATTGTATTTATATTTTCAAGTGAAGAAATAGTCAAATAAAGACAACGTGTGTATGAAGAAGATATTTACAAAGTCAACATTCAATCTTTTTCACCAAAATATCTATTTATAAAGTCAACATTCTACAAATATCAAGTCAAATCACTTTGTTTCAGTTATAATCATATATACAAATATACAATACAGTTGAGGAGTTGGAAAAGAATCAGATTTTCCTTCTGAAGCTAGTCCGTCCGCAACATAAAAGTTAATCACCAAATATGCAACACAAATTTACGCATCATGCCAGGTCATGCTCATGTTCATGCTATTTCTCATCATCAACAATACAGGAAATACCAACGCGAACGAGACACCTAGAGAGATAGGAATAGGTGTGATTCTTGATCTGGAATCCTGCGTTGGGAAAGTAAGCAAAATTTGCATTCAGATGGCGATCCACGATTTCTATCAAACGCACAGCAACTACAAAACCAAAATCTTCCCTCACTTTGTTGATTCCAAATATGACCGAGTCAAAGCTGCTTCTGCAGGTTGGTCAATGGTCAATCTACCTTACCTGTATATAGAAACTAAAATATTCAGAGTTTTGTTGTTTTGTTTTGCAGCTATACAGCTTATAAAAGATGTTAAAGTAATGGCGATTATCGGACCCCAAAGATCCTCACAAGCAGATTTTGTTGTGGACAATGGCAACAAAACTAAGGTTCCGATACTCACTCTGGCCACCACCCCTTCTCTCTCCCATAAGGAGAATCCCTACTTCATCAGAGTGTCACTCGCCTCCTCCTCACAAGCTCAACCATAGCAGCACTCATCAACTCTTTCCCTTGGCGGGAGGTGGTGTTTGTTTACCAAGAGGGTGACTTTGGTACCGGCTTGATTCCTTCTTTGTCTGAGGCCTTGCGAAATGTTAATGTCCAGATCAAACGCCCAATTGTCATATCTCCCTTTGCTTTGGATGACGCCATTTCTGGCTACCTTGACAACATTAAAACAAATCAAACACGGGTCGTTGTGGTTCATTTGTTACCAGAGATGGCTTCTCGCTTTTTCAAGAAAGTAAAAGAAGCAGGAATGATGCAAGAAGGATATGCATGGATCGTCACTGATGTTGTCACCAATCTTTTGCATACCGTTAATATGGATTTGATGCAGGGAGTGGTGGGTGTAAAACCCAATATTCAAACATCTGCTCGCCTCAGGAAATTCGAAAAGAGATTTAAAGGAAACAACCCAACGCAAGAGATTGATGTATACGGGCTATGGTCATACGATGCCATCTGTGCATTAGCAATGGCAGTGGAGAGAGTTGGGAATGCTACTACTTTCCAATTCCAATCCCAACAGCCTGAGCCGGTAACTGACCTAGACGCCATTGGAGCATCCGCACTAGGACAAAGGCTACTAACAGAGATCAACAGGACAAAGTTTACAGGGTTGAGTGGCGAGTTCTCTCTTGTTGATGGACAGTTACCATCTGATTCGGGCTACCAAATAGTGAACATAGTTGGCAAGGAGGATAAGCCCATTTACTTGTGGACTCGGGGTAATAAGATTTTCAATGAAAACGCTATCAAATGGCCCGGTGGCAGCAGCCAGTCTCCTCTAGGCTGGGAGATCCCAGCTACAAATGATAGCAGGTTAAAAGTTGGGTATCCAGCAATAGGTGGGTTCCGTGAGTTTATTTACAAAGACATCGGCTCAGAACCAAAGGGTTTCTGCGTTGATGTTTTCCACGCAGTGATGGGAAAAGTAAAAGGACTACCACATCCTCTATCTTATGATTATATTCCATATCCTATCCAAACAAATATAGCATCAGGAAGCTACAAGAGTCTTGTTGCCCGGCTTTATGACAAGGTACATCGTTTAATTGCTTGTAATGGTAGAATTTTTGTTATGTAGGAGTAACTAATTTGGGTATCAATGAGACAGGAGTTTGATGTTGTTATTGGAGACGTGACCATTCGGGCGGACAGGTCCAACTATGTGGACTTCACATTGCCATATACAGAGTCTGGAGTCTCAATGGTTGTCCCAATCAAAAAGGATGAAAGGAAGAATGCATGGATATTCATGAGACCCTTGGAGAAGCAGCTATGGTTCACAACATGTGGTTTCTTCATCTATACTGGAATTGTGGTTTGGGTCCTCGAGCATCGGGTAAACAAAGAATTCCGGGGCCGCCCATATAAGCAAGTAGGGATGATCTTTTGGTTTTCTTTCTCAACCCTTGTTTTTGCACACAGTAAGTACTTAAACTAATTAGCTTGTTTTCTTGCTTGTTAAATAATAACAAGAATGAATGTTGGTTGCAGAGGAGAAGATGATAAGCAACCTATCACGATTTGTGGTGATTGTGTGGGTATTTGTGGTTCCGGTGTTGCAATCAAGCTACACAGCAAGCTTAACATCCATACTGACAGTAGAGCAGCTTCAACCAGACTTCACGGATATCCATGATCTGATGAGAAAAGGAGACAATGTAGGCTACAAAGAGGGGTCTTTCGTTAAACAGATGTTGATGGACATGGGTTTTCAAGATAACAAGTTAAAAGGTTATGACAGCTTGGAAAACTATGATAAAGCCCTTTCAAATGGATCAGTTTCTGCCATTTTTGATGAACTTCCTTATCTAAAGTTGTTTCTGTCTAAACCTAAATACTGTAACAAGTACATAATGGTCGGTCCAACCTATAAAACAGCAAGCATTGGCTTTGTGACTCTCATTTCCCTCTGTTTCAACCAATTCTTCAGTATAACACATGTATCTAACCGCTTGCATTACATACAGGCATTTCAAAAAGGGTCTCCACTGCTACCACTTGTTTCAAAAGCTCTGTTACAAGTCACGGAGAGTGAACTAAGCAATATTACGAAACGTTGGTTGGAACAGGAAGGAGATTGCAGTGAGCAAGATTCGGGTTCTGGTTCTAGGTCTGGTAGGCTGTCGCTGGAAAGCTTTTTGGGGCTTTTTTACATTGCTGGAGCATTATCAACTTCTGCTCTTATCATTTATCTCATCATATTCTTGTACGAGAATAAACAAACGCTACTGTCGGAAATTCCAATTAGTGAAAAGTTCTCTACAATTGCAACAACCTTCCAACAGGAAAAACAGCAGGAATCAAAGCAAGCAGCAAATGCCCCAATTAATAATAACGTTGACGATGATGATGTAATTGAAAATAGCATTACCAACCCTCCGCCAAGTCCAGAAAGCCATCAAGTGTCTAATGATGAAGCTCAGTCACATGATGTGGTAGAAACTAGAAATTAGAATTATTACATACAAGCTGATACTTGATAACTAATATTGATCAATGAACTTGAAATGTATGTATATATATATATGTAGGTATATGTTGTTTAAACCATAGTTATCAAAGGCGCTAGGCGCATAGAGGCATAGGCCTCGATTGAGGCCTAGGCGCGAGGCGCAAAAAAAGTGAGGGCCGAAGACAACAAAAGCGCACTTAAATAAAAAATATATAAATATATTATGTATTAGAAAAATAATACTATTCTTCATATATAATAAACAAAGGCTATTAGTACCAAAAAGCTCTAAAAGAGTCGAGAATCAAATGTAATTCCAAAACTTGAATAACAAATTGTTCATAGTAAAGTACCAAAACATAAAAACCAAAAGGTCAAAAAGTAATAAATAGTAAATGTTCAAATGACTATTGTTCTTGATCATTCATCAATGCCAGTAGAGTCACATTCAAGAAGCGAGGGCCTAGGAGCCTGGCCTGGAAAATGGGCCTAGGAGCAGGAAGCGAGGGCTTTTAATAACTATGGTTTAAACGCGTACCTGGAGATATCCGAATCAACGTGAGATATCACATGAGAGAAACTATGGAAACAATATCAGTAGCCTAAGATGGCTCTTGCAGGTGTGTTGAATAGATAGATATAAAGAGATGAGAGTGCTATGTGTAATGTATATTGTCAGATGTGTGTGTTGTGAGATAATTCTCAAAGGAGGCCCAACCCTCCTTATATAAGAAAGGGTATGGGCTACAGTTGGGCCTAATGGGCCGAGTCATGTCTATGCCTAAGCCCAAATAATATATATCCCGGCCTTACATCCGTCAACGATAAACCCGGACTGGTCATCCGTTAAATAGTAGTCCGGACCCGACATCCGTCATCATATGTATGTACGTATGATTAGACATTTCTTTCATTCGAGTACACATTTTCAAAAGTACTATTTCTCAAGAATTTCCAAAACTATTCCTCATTATTCTCCAGCAACATCCTTAAAGCCATTTACATGTAGTTAAAACATTAATTTTGTTCCTTAAAACTTAAAGACCATAAATACATCTATTTGAATGATTCTAGGACAATGGCACCTTCAACTTGCACTTAAATAATTACACGGTGAACCCATAATTATTTGATAAATGTTTGTAACTTACACAAATTCGTCGTGCTTTGTTACTAATAACGAATGCGCCTTCTTTTCCACGCAATAATAGTCCTATTGTATTTTTGTTTTCTAGTGAAGAAATATTCAAATAAAAAAAACGTGTGAAGTGAAGATGTTTGCTAAGTCAACATTCCATCTTCTCCACACAGTTTAATTCCAGTATCTTTTTTGTACTTATAAAGTCAAAGTCAATATTCTACAAAGATAAGTCTTGTCACTTTGTTTTAGTTATAACCATATATACAATACAGTAGAGGTATTGGATTGAAAAGAATCAGACTTTCCTTTTAAAGCTACTACTCACACAACCAAAAAGACAGCCACCAAATATGCAACACAAACATCATCATCATGTCATGGTCATGCTTGTGTTCATGCTCCTTCTGATCATCAGCAATACAGGGAATACCAACGCCAATGGCACGACTAAAGAGATAGGAATAGGTGTGATTCTTGATTTGGAATCCAGCGTCGGGAAGGTGAGCAAAATTTGCATTCAGATGGCGATCCACGATTTCTATCAAACGCACAGCAACTACAAAACCAAAATCGTCCCTCACTTTGTTGATTCTAAAAACGACAGAGTCAAAGCTGCTTCTGCAGGTTGGTCGCTCTCTTTACCTTAGCTAGTAAATAGCAATTAAGATATTCAAAGTTTGGTTGGGTTGTTTTGCAGCTATACAACTTATAAAAGATGTTAAAGTAATGGCGATTATCGGACCTCAAAGATCCTCAGAAGCAGATTTTGTAGTTGACATTGGCAACAAAGCTAAGGTTCCGATACTCACTCTGGCCACCACCTCTTCTCTCTCCCCTAATGAGAATCCATACTTGATCAGATTATCACAAAACTCATCCTCGCAAGCCCGACCCATAGCAGCACTTATAAACTCTTTTCCTTGGCGAGAGGTGGTGTTTGTTTACCAAGAGGGTGATTTCGGTGCCGGCTTGATTCCCTCTTTGTCCGAGGCCTTGCGAAATGTCAGTGTCCAAATCAAACACCCAGTTGCCATATCTCGTTTTGCTTCGGACGACGTCATTTCTGGCCACCTCACCAACATTAAAACAAATCAAACACGGGTCATTGTGGTCCATTTGTTACCTAAGATGGCTTCTTGCTTTTTCAGTAAAGTAAAAGAAGCAGGAATGATGCAAGATGGATATGCATGGATTGTCACTGATGTTGTCACCAATCTTTTGCATACCGTTGATACGGATTCGATGCAGGGAGTGGTGGGCGTAAAACCCTATATTCCACCATCCACTAGCCTCAAGAAATTCGAAAAGAAATTTAAAGAAAACAACCCAACGCAAGAGATTGATGTATACGGGCTATGGTCATACGATGCCACTTTCGCATTAGCTATGGCAGTGGAGAGAATTGGGAATGCTACTACTTTCCAGCAGCCTGAGCCTGAGCCTGTAACTGATCTAGATGTCATTGGAACCTCTAGACTAGGACCAAGACTATTCACAGAGATCAAAAGGATAAAATTTAAAGGGTTGAGTGGCGAGTTCTCTCTTGTTGATAGACAGTTACATGGTTACAAAATAGTGAACATAGTTGGCAAGGAAGATAAGTTGATTTACTTGTGGACTAATGGTACTAAGATTTCCAATGAAACAGCTATCAAATGGCCGGGTGGCAGCAGCAACCGCCCTCTAGGCTGGGAGATCCCTGCCAAGTTAAAAGTTGGGTATCCAAAAATAGATGGGTTCGAAAAGTTTATTCAACAAAACCCCGATTTAAATGTGAATGAACCAAAGGGCTTTTGTGTTGATGTTTTCAAGGCAGTGATGGAAAAGGTAGAACTACCATATTCTCTATCCTATGATTATCGTCCATTTGATATCGAAAAAAATAACCTATCAAGAAACTACAAGGATCTTGTTGAGCAAATATATTACAAGGTGCGTACATCACTTACATAATTTGCTACTAGAAGTTTTGAAAAGGTAACTAACAAATTTGGATATGAATGAAGCAGAGCTTTGATGTAGTGATTGGAGACGTGACAATCCGGGCGGACAGGTCCATCAATGTGGACTTCGCATTGCCATATACAGAGTCTGGAGTCTCAATGGTTGTCCCAATCAAAAAGGATGAAAGGAAGAATGCATGGATATTCATGAGACCCTTGGAGAAGCAGCTATGGTTCACAACATGTGGTTTCTTCATCTATACTGGAATTGTGGTTTGGATCCTCGAGCATCGGGTAAACAAAGAATTCCGGGGCCGCCCATATAAGCAAGTGGGGATGATCTTTTGGTTTTCTTTCTCAACCCTTGTTTTTGCACACAGTAAGTACTTAACTAGACCGCTTGCTTGCTTGTTAAATAATAATAACAAGAGTAAATGGCTGAATGAATGTTGGTTGCAGAGGAGAAGATGATAAGCAACCTATCTCGATTTGTGGTGATTGTGTGGGTATTTGTGGTTCTGGTGTTTCAATCAAGCTACACAGCAAGCTTGACATCCATACTGACAGTAGAGCAGCTTCAGCCAGACTTCACGGATATCCATGATCTGATAAGAAAAGGAGACAATGTTGGCTACAAAGAGGGGTCTTTCGTTAAACAGATGTTGAAGGACATGGGTTTTCAAGAAAACAAGTTAATAGGTTACGGCTTGAACGAGTATGATGCTGCCCTTTCAAGTGGAAACGTTTCTGCCATTTTTGATGAACTTCCTTATCTAAAGCTGTTTCTGTCCGAATACTGTAACAAGTACATAATGGTCGGTTCAACCTACAAAACAGCAGGCTTTGGTTTCGTAACTCCCATCTCTCTCTGTTTGAACCAATTTTTCATTATAACACACGTATCTAATCGCTTACATTACATACAGGCATTTACAAAAGGGTCTCCGCTGCTACCACTTGTTTCAAAAGCACTTTTAGAAGTCATGGAGAAAGATTTAAGCAATATTACGGAACATTGGTTGGGACAAAAAGGAGATTGCAGTGAGCAAGATGTGGGTTCTACTTCTAGGTCTGGTAGGCTGTCGCTGGAAAGCTTTTTGGGGCTTTTTTACATTGCTGGAGCATCATCAACTTCTGCTCTTATCATTTATCTCATCATATTCTTGTACGAGAATAAACAAACACTACTGTCGGACGTTCCAATTCGTGAAAAGCTCTCTGCAATTGCAACAACCTTCCAACAAGAAAAACAGCAGGAATCAAAGCAAGCAGCAAATGCCCCAAATAATGATAATGTTGACGACGACGATGATGTCCTGGTAATTGAAAATAGCCTCACCAATCCTCCGCCAACTCCACAAAACCATCACGCTTCTGACGATGAAGCTGAGGCTCATGAAGCGATAGAAACTAGAACTTAGAATTATTACATAGATAAACCGATACTTGATGACTAATATCGACCGATGAACTTGAAATGCATGTATGTATGTAACTATGTATGTATGATTAAACATTTATTTTCAAAAATACTATTTCTTAAAAAATTCCACAACTATTCCTCATTCTAATTTTCCTATAACATCCTTACATTACAACCATTTACGAGTTGTAGCTAGATATCAATTCTGCTCCTTATAACTTAGACCATAAACACATCGATTTGAATGATTCTAGGGCAATGCCACCTTCAGCTTGCACTTAAAAACTAATTCAAAAATCATTCAACTATAATTACAAAAAGGTACAAAACTTCATTGTAAACAACAAATTATTCCAATAGCACAGTTTCCAGGTGCAGTTGGTTAGGAATAAAATTCATAAATCAGCTTAACAAAGATGAAGTTCAGAAATTATCATATAGAAATGCAAGCAAATGTAATGAAATGATTATAGATTGAAAGTAGAGAGTAATTAGTCACTTGGTGACGGAGAAATGGACCTTCTCTCTCACGGCTGATGGCTTCGTAGCAGTTACTGACGAGATCGGCACAGATGTGATGTACGTCATCCCTGCACGTCTTCAAAACGCCACCGCACCGTTCGAACCCGTTACGATCCGAATTATAAAGACAATGTTTGATATCATTCACCACTTTGAACATTAAAAAAAAGAACAATGTTTTAAATAAAGTCATTCCTTAATTTCCAAATCATCTAATGTGTGATTATCGACATAGATTGAACCTCATGACACTTCTTATTCTTGACGTGCTTACTCAGGTAATTGAGAATCTCTTTCTCTGAACCAAAGTCAACATGTTTTGGTCAATTGGCCCAGCATTGAAGAATCAACCACACCCATTTTGCAACGCCGCAATGAGCCTCGATTTTACATAATCAATCATTTTACATCAGTACTTTTTACTATGGACTACTGATTACCAGTTTCAACTTAGAAGTTCATGAACCACAGCGATTGAACCTACATTTTGCAAAGGGAAAATTACCTAAATAGCCCTTTTGAAGCGAGAGAAACACAAAAGTAGCTCGTGAGATTTCGTTTTCCAAAAATAGCCCTCGAAATTCAACTTCCACGTGACATTGGGATTTTCCCCGTGAGATTTCTTGGACCAATCAAAATCTGCCATGTGTCAAGCATTCCCACCTACCACGCAAGTTTTCATCCCAAATCCGTCTTAAGCGTTACTTTTCACATCAAATATAACCTGATGAAAACCAACTTTAACACGATGTTTCAAGCTGTTTTCGTCTCCATCATGAGTTTTCAAAATAGTTGATTATTGAGTTTTTTTGAAATTCATCTCCAAAGATGAATTTCAAATGAATTTCAACTTCAGAGACGAATTTTGATTACAATTCAACCGGCAAGGTTAATTTCGAGGAAATTTAAACTTTTGTTCATAAATTTTGAAAAGGGTTAGGTGAATGGTTAGGTGGATGGGGTCCACATGAAGTATTTCTCGTCAAAAATGTCTTTGAAGATGGATTTTATAACAAATCCAACTTTGACTTTGGTTTTCAACATAAAGCCAACGTATTCCGAAGAGGTAAGGTGGATGGGGTCCACATGAAGTTTTCTCCTCAAAAATGACTTTAAATATGGATTTTATAACAAATCTAACTTGACTATGGTTTTCAACATAAAATCAACGTATTCTGAAAAGGGATGGGATCCGTCAAACTACTTTGTCCCGAAAACTATCTATGAATATGGTTTTGTATAACATATCCAACTTTGACTACTGGTTTGTATAACAAATATCAAGAAATTAACACTTCATTGAAAATATGTAATTAATTCACAACTAATTGAAAATAATTACAAACTAATTTCTAATTAACAAATCATATTCATATTTACGCAAGGTTTCAGAAGGCCACCGAATTCACGACCTAAAAGCCGACCCCAAAATTCTCGACCAACTTTCATTCCGTTAAGTAGATGAGAGGAACAAGCCGAACAGCTTCCATCATTATAGAACTTATCAACGTTTGGAGGTCAACAATCAGAATCTGAATTTGGCAGTTGCCAAAACGTTTGAACCGGGAAACATATGTTCTCTGGGAAAATTTTAGCGACACTTGATTCCATTTATTCAATTTCAACATGAATTAAATGTTATATATCTAAAAATAACTCATGGATGGATTCATACGAGAATGAGAGAAGAAGAACATGGTTGTTGTGAAGGATATGAAAAAACAAAAGGACAATAGAAGAAGAAAATGAATATTAATTGAAATTCATCTAAGCAGCTGAATTGTAATCAAAATTCATCTCCGAAGTTGAAATTCATATGAAATTAATCTTTGGAGATGAATTTAAAACAAACTTTAAAAACCATAAATTTGAAAACTCACGTTGGAGACGGAAACGGCTTGAAACACTACGTTAAAGTTGGTTTTCATCAGGTTAGATTTGATGTGAAAAGTAACGCTTAAGACGAATTTGGGATAAAACCTTGCGTGGTAGGTGGGAATGTTTGACATATGGCAGATTTTGATTGGTCTACGAAAACCCACGGTGAAAATCCCAATGTCACGTGGAATTTGGATTTTAAGGGCTACTTTTGGAAAACGAAATCTCACGGTCTATTTTTGTGTTTCTCTTTTCAAAAGGGCTATTTAGGTCATTTCCCCTTTTGCAAAACATGTACACCAGAAACACAACGTACAACTTAAAGAAAGCAGCTCACTCACTGACAGCCAACAAAAACTAAACATCAACTTCTAAGTTGAACACGCTATCTTGTGTTTTTGCTTTTTTAGTTGAAAAATATATAGTACTGGTGCTTTGCTGTTACGGATGAGCATGTACAGTACCGATACTGATTAGTACCGGTACCGGTACCGGTACCGATACCGAAATCGGTACCGATTTGGTACCATCGGTACCAAAGTTTTAATTTCGGGATCGGTACGGTACCGGTATTTTCCAATTTTTTACCGTCGGTACCGGTAGGCATGTTCAAAACGGTTTGGGACTAGGAACCGGAACCGGTTCCTAACCGGTTCCTATATTCAAAACCCTCAATTAAACCGGTTCCAGGCTCGAACCGGTTAGGGAACCGAACCGGTTCTCCCACCCTCGGACCCCTAACCTATCTAACCGGTTCTTACCGGTTCCTAACCCGGTTCCTGTACCGTAACCGGTTCCAACCGGTTACAGTGTAAAAATTTTTTTTTTTTTTCGTTTTTCGTTTGCGATTTGGATTCTAAACTACGATTCGTATTTGTATAACATGAAAAATAAAAAAAACAATTAACTGATGAAGAAAAGACAACTACTGAAGATGTTTGCCACTGAAGACAACTACTGAAGGTTGCCACTGAAGACAACTACTGAAGGTTGCCACTGATGACAACTACTGAAGGTTGCCACTGATGAGGAATACTCATCAGTGGGAACATTCATCAGTTGCAGAGTTTGTTATCACTGATGCAAAATATGAATCAGTGACACATCAGTTGCAGAGTTTCATCAGCTGGAACATCATCAGTTAAATATGTAACTATTGTACAATGTAAACTTGTTCATTGGATTTGCAATACAAGTGCATTTAGTTTTTTTTTTTTCGTTTTTCGTTTGCGATTTGGATTCTAAACTACGATTCGTATTTGTATAGCATGAAAAATAAACAAAACAATTAACATAAAATTCATTTTATTTACTTTAAGAAGTTCAAAAAAAAAGGTTACATGTTTTAAAATCTTCAAAAACAAACTAACAAAACATTAAACTTATAAATATAAAGTTGTGACATATTATTTCTAGAAAAGCCTTCTTGTTCGTCGTAATTATTGAGCGGCGACTTCTTCCTCGGAATTACTTGTAGAAATGCCTTCTTGTTCGTCGTGCACTCGAACATCAAGTGGTGTTTCATCTTCGAGAGTGGTTACGTGTTGAATACGATCGATTGAGTCCAAGTGATCCTTTAAGCAAATGCACATCTCCACCGACTCCGAATTTAGTCTTCTTCTCACCGATATTACCCTGCCACTAAGAGAAAAAGCGGATTCCGAAGCTACCGTAGAAGCTTGGACGGTTAGTAAATCACGGGCCATGGTGGCAAGAATCGGAAACTCGGTTTCCTTTACCTTCCACTAAGCCAAAACATCAAAAGTGCAATATTCCTCTTCGGATAAACCGGTAGAGTAATCATTTGCACTATACCTTCCTAGCTCGCTTGAAGGGGTGTTACCCCTTTGTTTTTTAGCCGTTACGTTGCGAACGGTGTTCATAAGACTAATCATGGGATCTCGTACTCTAGTAGCACTTGAACTTGATGAAGACCCCCCCGACATAGGCATGTGTATGTTTGACCCATATTTATTTAAATAAAAGTCATACATAAATTTAAAATTCAAGTTAAAATCATTTTTTGCCTCTGTTGAAAAGTTTGGGTCAACTCATGCATATCTAAGGCTGAAAAAATTTCGTCTATCACACATTCAACCCCCGTAACATTTAACATTGGGTTTAAGCGGCGGCGCAAGTAAAAACCGGTGGCAATTCAAGAAAGTATTTTTTTAATTTAAACTTCACTGGAAATATGATGTTTGAAAACATTGGACTTTTATTTTCAAATTCTTTAAGATTGTTAACGATTAAAAATAACTCCGAAAGAACCAAGGGACTTGTCGGATAATACGTTCCCGATAGTTTCGTAGTTGATGTTTTAAAAACTTCAAGAAAAGTCGATAAGTCATTGATAATTTCCCATTTCTCATTTGAAAAGGGGATTGCCAAATCATTCTCGGCAAGACTAGAATGAAACATTTGTAAAGTTTCTCTTTGTTTCAAAGCACTTTGAAACATTATGCAAGTGGAATTCCATCGATGAGGTACATCCCAATTAGCTCCCAAAGCTTTTCTTCCCGTATCTTTACAAAATTTTCTATATTCCATTTGTCTTTTTTTACTTTTCTTAAAAACTTCATGTATCATTAGTCTAAAATCGTTTATAACCGATGTAACCTCATCCGAAGCAAGTCCGTCTTGCACGATTAAATTAATGATATGTGCAACACACCTTGAGTGAAAAAATACACCATTGCAAATCGGCGTATATTTTAATTTTAATTTATCAACCGCCGATGTATTATTCGACGCGTTATCAAATGCCATTGAAAATATTTTATTTTCTAGTTTATAAGTTTTTATAACATAATCTAAAATTTCAAACAAATTATCTCCCGTATGTGGATACTCAAAGAGTTCGAAAGCAATGGTGCGTTTCATTATTTCCCACGATGACGGGTCTACCCAATGAGCGATGACACAAAGATAAGATTCGGGTAGACCATGTGGAGCCGACCAAACATCACTAGTTAAGTTTATTCCCGTATTTATATTTTCAAAATATGCAATTAGTACCTCTTTGGCCTTCTTCCACAATTTTAAACAATAACGTTTAAGAGTATGACGACTTACGTGAGTGTATTGTGGTTGAAGCGTATCTCGAATCATGGCGGTTAAGCGAGGGTTGTCGAAGTGGCTAAACGGCAAAGCTTCTTGAATCACAAACTTCGTCATACGATCTTGAACTCGATCAATTTGGTATGTAAATATTCCGCCTTCACTATCCATTTGCGTTTGTTGCGAATCGACGTTCTTTTTCAACGCCTTGCAATACGGTTTTTCGATGTGTTTCTTCAAATTTGAATTCGAAAGTGGGTTTAAATAAATCCCACAAAACTTGCACCGAGCCTTCAATGAATGGTCACTCAATTCAACCAAATCCCAATTGCACCAAATCTCTTGATTACGATTATGAGGTACAATACGAACGAAACTTGGTTCGGCGTTGGAACCTTGACCAACCGATGATTGTGAGGTAGCCATAACAACAAATATGAATATAGAAGAAGAGAAAACAAGAGATTAGAGAACTCAAAACATTGTAATAGCGTTTTTTTGTATTTTTTTGCGTTCGGGTTTGCGTTTTGAGTGTTGTGATGAACCCATGACACCAAATACCTATTTATACTAGTAGTGGGGTGCTTGGGGGAGCCAAAAAACGGCTATTTTTGACCCCAACGGTCAAAAAACGGCCAAAAAATCGATTTCCAACGGCTATATTCGATCCAACGGCTAGAACCGGTTCCTGATGAACCCATGACACCAAATACCTATTTATACTAGTAGTGGGGTGCTTGGGGGAGCCAAAAAACGGCTATTTTTGACCCCAACGGTCAAAAAACGGCCAAAAAATCGATTTCCAACGGCTATATTCGATCCAACGGCTAGAACCGGTTAGGAACCGGTTCCGGATGGTTCGGTTCCAGAACCGGTTCCGGTTCGGTTCCGGTTCCTACCCGCCCCCACTCAGAAATGCAAGAACCGGTCACGGATCATCGGGTTGAATCAGATAAGGTCCGGTTTCTACAAAAAACGGGTAGGAACCGGTTCGGATCCGGTTCGGTTCCAGGAACCGGTTTCGTTGAACATCTCTAGGTACAGGTACCGAACCAAATATTACGGTACCAGTACCAAGAATTCGCGAATTTCAGGATCGGTATTTTCGGTACCGGTACAGGTACCGAGCTCATCTCTAGTGCTGGTCTATTGGTAACAGAGTACAACAATTGTGATACTTTAATATGTGAGATGAAAGTCATCAAATCAATTCATTCAAGAAGGCTAAAATTGGAACTGATTTATGAATTTTCTTTTTTTCATAGAACTAATTTTTCATGTCTAAAAAAACACAATACCCAAAGTCCAAGTTCAAGTCGAATCAATACATGTATGCAGTAATTAAAACCGAATGTCTACACAAGCAAAACTGCATTGATGCATCCATCATTCTCAGGATTATTCGTCACCTGGGCATATTTCCCTGCATCCAAACAAAATATCATACATCATATGCCTACACAAATTTCTCAGCCGAATAACAAATAACTAATAAACATAGTCATCTTACCCCATACTACTTTCCCAGCCGGAGTCACCAAACCTAGCTCACTCACATTCACCTGTTAATCATAAACTTAATTAACAACTCTACTTCAAATTATCTTCTTTAAGAAAGACCAGACCGCATACCTCAATGATGGTTCCCTTGGTCACAACACCAAGAGAGGTATACATTGGACCATTAGGATTCTTCTTCACACCAATCATCTCAAGGTTGAAAGTGCACTTAAGCTCCGGGTGTGTCACATGAGCTTTGGTGAACCGTAAACCACTCGGACGGATAAAACGCTCATACTTTGGAGGTTTCCTAGTGAAACCTTGTCCTACAAATGTAACCTTTGTGATCATCCTCTTCCACTGCTTAGCTGCAAAAGTCATATGTAATTCATTAAGAACATAGCCTGCACAAAGAACCTAGGGATGTAAAACCGAGGCAGGATACTCACCTTTCCTTTTACCAGTTCTGATTACTTTAAACATCTCATCTTCAGCCACTGGTCTCACCTAAACAAACAACCAATCAAAAACTTAACCAACAGCAACTCATATACATAACAGGATTAACAGCTAACAAGGAACCTTAATTCATACCTTGGGTAAAGGCACATCCCACTTTCCAGCTTTCTCCTTCCTTTTTTGTTTGACTGTGTTGCTAAGAACCTTCATATAGAATAACATGAACGCTTATGTTATGCAAACAACTCCTCATGTACATAATATTATAACAATTTAAAACAGCAAACCTTTGCACGTGTTGTGGCATCACGATCAAGAAGATAGGCAGGCACAGCGCCTTCATTCACATCATCGTCCACCTTGCGTCGGCTTGATGATTCTTCATGCATAGCCAGTCTGTTAACAACAGACATCACAAAGGTTTAGACTCATCACATTGACATAAAAAAAATTGGCAAAAGAAAGCTGGAAGCTTCAATAACTTCACTGTATTGTTTAAAAAATTATATAAAAAAAAGAATAACAAAAGACTCACGTCTTCTTCATTTGAGCCTTCTCTGCATATCGTTTCTTAGCAAACATCTTACCCTTGATACCTAAAGCCTGAAGCAACGACAGATAAAGAAACATTTCTATTATTCCAAACATACAACTAGAACTTAAACAGATAGAACGTAACTAAACGCTTGTTTGAAAACTCAAATCCTTAATAAAAAAATTAAGAAAAATCATTAGTAAGTGGATCAACATGAGTGAATAATATATTATTTCTAGACTATAGGAAATAACAACAACAAAAAGAATGTTAAAAAACAGAGGAAAAAAACAGTACCTTTTGAGCAGTTTGGGAACGCTTGTGAACTTCACGTGCTTCCCTCTTCCGTTTCCTCTCAAAATGATCAAGGCGGTAGCCATTTCTCTTCCTATGTTGCTCTATGTAATCTCCTTGAGGCTTTTAATAGCAAAAAAAAAAAATCAGAACACATACCAAGTATTAAATAAATTACAAATTAACTGCTAATCACAACTCTCTTGGAACCCACTTGTGAATAGTGATATCATATGGTCCATGTTTGCAACTTTGATACTCAAAACAATAGTTATGCATGCGGTCACAATTGATGACTAGTAAGGGACTAAGATGTTCATAAATCATTGAAGCCAAGAAAGAGTGCAAACAACCGAGCTGCTTGCGAGCTACTCAAGCTCAGATTGTAAGAAAGCAGAAAACATGCCAAGCTTTTTTGAGCTCGAGCCGAACACGAACCCTCACGAGCCTTGTGTATTATTATATTTTACCTCATCTAGACGTCCATGTATTATATTTAGATTTTAGAGCCAAGCTCGAGCCAAGCTTTGACTTAAATTACTAAACGAGATCAAGCAGAGCTTAAGCTCGTTTAAGGTTTTTTTCAAAATATATATAAAAAAATGTATATAAGTTAATTAATAAATAATAAATGAGCCAAGCCCGAGCTTGAGAAAACAACTCACAAGCCAAGCCCGCACTTTAAAAAAATAGCTCAAAACAAGCCGAGCACGAGTCCTTGTAAGTCAAAAGTCCCAGGCTCAAGTTTGGCTCTCTTGCACCCCTAAAGCCGACCAAACCGCACAACTCAAATCAAGTCGACCTGTCGTAGATCAAAACAATTGGGTTCATGGTTCGGCTTTGACGCTTAATGGTTCGGTTTGGAACATAAAACCGTCGCTTAACCTATATTATTTATATACTTCTTCATTTTATAAGTTGTAATACAAATTATTGAGATTGAAAAAAAAGTTTGAAATGTCCAAAACTGAACCGCTAAACCAGTTGGCCAGACCAATCGACCCAATCTGTTCGATTTTGTTTTGTCATTTCTCGAAACCATAGGGATTCGGCCAAAAATTTGCCAAACTAGACCGTAAACACCCCTAATGACTAGCAAGCTAATCTCAATATCTGTTAAAAAGTGAAGTTAAGATAAAGAACAACAACTTGTAAGGAAACTAACCATGATTAAGTCTTTTTTGTTCCAGGCACGATTAAACTAAGAACAACCGAGACCTGTTCAATAAAACCAAATAAAAGAAAACACATTAATAAGTGTTTTAAATTAGCAGTCTGACCTATAACACAATGGCACAAATAGTCACCCGATTATCCGGTATATTTCAAATAACTGTATTCATCCAAAATTAGGGTTTATATACATACTACTGCAATACGCATATATAAATCTACATAAGAAATTAGGGATTCATTTCAGCTAAAGATACAAATACTCATATATATGATAACGATATCAGACCTGAAGCTATCGGAAACAGAGAATAAGCTTATACGAGGTTAAGGCCACTGAATGAGGTTCACCCCGATTGATTCAAGAGGCACTAAAACAACCCTAGCATAACTATAAGGGCGGTGTTATTTATTCAAAACATCCAGCCCAGCCCAGTCCAGTCCAGTCCGGCCCAATAAAGCCCAAAAATAGAAAACATTAATTAAAAATATGTTTTATTTGTAACTTTGCGTACTTGAAAATCATTCACTCACTTTATTGGGACGTGTCATTACACTGGAGAAACAACCTCATCTTCTTCCCTTTCTGATGATCGACTTCTTATAAAATTAATACACCATTCAACACAATTGTACAACTAATAGAACTCGTCTGTAGTGACGAAAAGTAAAAGAAAACACAAATTTTAACTTCATCTCATATAAAAACATTTTATCTTTTGACATAGATTTACATGTTAATATATAAAGCCATAAATTATGAAGGTAGAGCTTGATGTAGGAATTGCCCGATAACATTTTTAAAGAAAATAATCGAAATATAGTCTAACATTTGGTCTTGTTTGTCGGTTCGATGGTAAGAGGTGGTTCAAATGGACGCTACCAGGCCACTTACATATGACATTTCCAGTATAATTAATTGGCCTGATATGATTTACATTGTTAATACGTTCTTAAAGCATAAGACCATGTATAGTGGTGGCACCCAATGACGTCTCCACCTTTTCCATCGGCTGGAACATTGATTGAAACAAAGTCAACTCCCAATCCGCGCTATGCATAAAACGCCCAAACCAAATCCCCCCCCCCCCCCACCCCAATGGCCCACTATGGGGTGCTTTCCCCCTCCAAAACGCTCCACTGCGTTTGGTCTAACATGTAAAACTATATATCTGGTTATTAGAGATTAGAAACATCATCCCCTTCTATCACACCAACCATTTTTGATATTTCATTCAACCTAATGAACACCATAGGCATCAACATAACGATCATCAAAATACATTATGTTGATCGAATACAATCCAAAAACGGTTTTCCAAACAATAGAGGCAATTAAAAACTGTTGAGATATCCTCATAAGTGGGCCCATGTCCAACAAGACAAATGTGAATGGGCCTGACATTAATAACCCAGGTAAAGCCTGGCCCATTAGGGTTACAGCCCAGGTTCCATCTTATAAATAGGAAGAGGCTCTCTTCCTCTAGAACAAGTTAATCTCTCTAACCCTTCTCATCTCTCTAGTGTCTTACACACTTGTATGCACGGGGAGATGATCGTGATGGCGGTGATGATCTTACTCTGAGCCGGAGACATCTCTCCCTCTAACGTCACCACACTATATTTTCATCTATATCTGGGCAGGAACATTATTATCTTGGTTGTGTTATAATATCAAGAAGATCTGGGCAGGAACTTAGGTTTCCTGCTCCCTAAGAAGGATAACACCCCAACAGCATGAGAATAGGAGTTTGACTTGGATCTTCATGAGTCCGGAAACGCCATCCGTGCTAATCTTGGATTCAACCTTCTTGATGAGATCCCTTGTCTAAGTTTGAATTTCTGAACATTGTTTCCCGCCAAAGAACTTATTGAAATCCTGTCTCAGATTGTCGAGGGCTGCAAACACGTCCAGCAGCTTGAATAGCTTGATCGCTTCCTTCTTAGCTTTAGTAATCGTGTTCCCGAATTTGATAAAACGTTGTATTCCTGACTGGAGTGCGATCTTGGAGAAGCAATCTGCTGTCTATTGACCAAACACCTGGTGACAGAGTGTATACTCCAGTTCCAGCAGATGCTTCACTACAAACTCCAAATGCCTCCCCCATTCGTCTACGTAGCCTTCTATATCTTGCACGCTGTCGAATTCTGATAATGACATCTCCAGTTAATCTAATGTCACACCCTCACTTAGGGCCTAGGCGTGTGACCAATAGTTGGTACCTGTTTTGAAAATATATCAGAGTTTTAGCGAAAGTCTTTAAAATATATTTTTATTTAGCGGAAGTCTTTTTGATAATAAAATATTAATTTATATTTCGTAACATTAGTTTATTTGTAACATCTTTATTTATAACAATAATAATATTTGATTTATTATAAAGCTTTTCGAATAATAAATATTCGAGAGTTTGATTTGTAAACCTTGTTTGATTTATAAAACTTGTTTAAATATTGTTTGCAATATTTTAATAATTTTAAAACTGAGTCATCTCTACATTGCGAGCGTCTATATCCTTGAATGGCTCTACTTCCTTGCTACCTGTACTAACTTTTGTATCCTGTAATCATGGGGGGGAAAATACGTCAGCGATATGCTGGTGAATCGTTGACTCTAAAAACATTTTTATAAATCTTTCATTGACTGACAAGATAGTTTTCATGAAACAATCTCAGCATTTCTGGGATTGTGTCACTGCCATACACACACAATTACGGTTCTCCGGGAATTGACACCCTTTGGAGAACTTTTATTATGACTTCTAGTCTGCGGCCACGTAGCCTTGACTGATAGACTAGATTGATTATGTTTGGATCCAGACACATGTGTACTCGGTCTAAGTTGTTTTTATTTTCTATCTTATATTTTAATAGGAAACACGTAATCCCATAAATCTTTATTTGACTGTCTTTGTTTAAGATAAACAACCCATTTATCTTGACAGAAAAAGGTTTAACGTATTCACCTGTGACTGTCTGTTCTGAATGATGTGGTGATCTCGTTTGAAAACCTTTGTGAATGAATGAATGATTGATTGAATGATTGACCTATAATAAAATATATTTATATAAATACCCGGATCGTCTTTTAATCCGGCTACAGACCTTTAGTCTGGTTTTGATAGCTTAAACCTTGATTGATCTTTTGTTTGAATGAAATATTTTGATATGAAATCTTTCTCTATATTTGCTAACTATGTGATATGTTTCTTCTTCAAGAAGAAACGTCAATTATCTCTATCCTTTGTTAATATCTTATATTTCTTAAAAATAAGAAATGATGTATTAACTATATCCTTTAAAAATTCTATCTTTCTTAAAGAAACATTATTTTAATTTATTCATTATATTTATAATTCTTTGATCAACGTCTAGGCTATACCCCTGATTAAGGTCTAAGCCTTTATTATTTTATTAATATTTTATTCGGACATAATTCTTACCTTGCTTAGCTTATTGTTTTCTAGATTCTCGGGCAGCACTTCGACGCTTGCACGTACTTTGAGAATCTTGATTAACAACTCCTCGGCATGCAAATCGAGGTAACGTTCGGGGGTTTGCCGGGTCGTGCACGTACTTCGAGACAGAATGTCGGGTCGTCTCGGGTCGGCACGGTTTACGAGGTCGGCACGCAAAACGAGGTGCGCCGATTGTCGGGATTGTCGGTACGAACTTCCAGGTGCCGTCGGTATATGGTGCGGATTACGAGGTTATAATTGTCGAGTCGGTGGCACAAAAAACGAGGTAGGGAGAGAAAGTTCTAGAGAGAGAGATTTTGGTGTGCAAATGAAGGTGCCAAGCACCCCTATTTATAAGCTGAAAAACGAACCCATCTCGGTACGTTATGATTGATGAAAACCCCGCCGCGTATCGCGACATAGGTTTGATGAATCACCGGTAGCGTCGCCACGTGGCGGACGCGGTGCCACGTGGCAAGACATGGTGCCACCATGTGACACGTGGCGGGACACGTGTCACCTCGTCATGCCTTTATGCCACGTGGTGACACGTGTCCTGACACGTGTCATCCTGTCAGACGTCGTTATCGCGGTACGCGATGACGTTGGGTTTTGGTTCGTCGCGTATCGCCGTCTGCCCATTTCTTGGGTTTAGAAAACATACCCATCGCGGTACTAGATGGGCCTCCTTCTGATCCGTCGCGTATCACGATCGGACATGAGAACATAATTTTCTCTTTTGGTCCTTAGACTTTGATATTTGGTATTTTTAGTCCGAAATTTTTGTGATTTTACATCTAACTCAAGACCTTTTAAACTTGTTTCAACCATTGTGGTACGAACCTTGATGTATATCGACATGCACCGGTCCACCTGGTTTTGGTTGCCACATGCTGAATAACACGCCATAATAGCTTGAAGGTTCTCCACAACACGAAGAGGCAAAACAGGTTTTTGTAATGGATCACTTTCTCATCACCGGATGAGAAAAGTGAGGAAGGAACCTCAATAGGAAAACTATTTTGGGTTAAAAGACACAGATACTCATATATATGATAACGAGAACAGACCTGAAGCTATCGGAAACACAGGCTAAGCTTATACGGTTCAGGCCACTGAATGAGGTTCACCCGATTGATTCAAGCGGCACCTAAAACCCTAGTATAAGTATAAGTCGGTGGTTATGTATTCAAAACATCAAGACGCTGCTTGAAAGAACGGGTACTCCCGGCCCAGTCCGGCCCAATAAAGCCCAAAATTAAAAACGTTAATACAAATTACAAAATCCTTCATAAACTTCCAAATTTAATGCAGACAAAGTTTGTTGTTTTATTTGTAACTTTTACCGCTTAAACTTGTCTAATGCATCATGCGTCCAGTTTTGTAACACGATTTTGAATGAGGAACGAAATGTTGATGCATATAAAATAATATAAATAATAATATAATGACATATATAAATAAAATTATAAAAATATGTTTTATTTGTAATTTTGGGTACCTTGCACATCATTAACGCACTTTATTGGGACGTGTCATTACATTGGAGAAACATCATCTTCTTTTTTTCCTGGTGATCGGTTTCCTATAAAGTGAATACACCATTCAACACAATTGTACAATTAAAATTCTTTTGTAACTATTATAAAATTCAATACATGAATCAAAATTTTATAAATATTTGCTATCTAAAAAGGTATATTAAAAATTAGTGGTTAATACACCATTCAACACAATTGTACAACTAATAGAACTCGTGTGTAGTGACGAAAGGTAAAAAAAACACAAATTTTAACTTCGTCACATTTTATCTTTTGATATAGATTTACATGTTAATAAAATATAAAGCCGTAAATAAGAAGGCAGAGCTTGATGTAGGAATTGCTCGATAACATTTTTAAAGAAAACAATCGAAATATAGTTTAATATCTGGCCTTGTTTGTAACATTCGTTACTTTTTAAATCCGAAACCGACCCATTTATTTTTCTTTTGCCTCATTTATTATTCGAACGTTCGTTACTAAATAAATTCCCGCATTCGTGCATTCATTTAAGTATATATATTTCGTTTATTTAATTATTGATAATAACTATGAATTATATGCAATAATACCCCCTAACTAAATTATACCCTCTTGTGCACCCAACCATAAAGACCAAGGACCAAATTTCAAACCCAATTCAAACCCTTTCCAGTTTCCCCTCCAACCCGTCACCACCCTACACCCACATCCATTACCATCTTTAATCCATAATACACGCCGAAAATCAAGGAATCTACATCGCCAAATCAATAATCAACTAGAAACGCGTTTACATTTTCGTTTAATCATGGAACTGACAGCTTTGTATACCAAATTCGCTCATCATGAACTGCGGACCAAACCAACACCAAAACCCTATAAATACTCGTCTAAAATTCAATTAAACTCGCACTCACACTCCCCAAACCATCGCGAACCAAACCCCTTTAACCAATTTTATTTTCTCTGCTGTTGGATGTGTGTTCTTGAGCTTCTCTCTGCCTGCCGTATTTTATGTTAATTGGGCAGCGAAAATACATCGTATTAGGTAATTCTTTGTAATAGTGTGATCGGTTTTCCATGTACTTCATTAGCCCTAACCCTATTTAATCAAACAGTTAACAGATTAACAAAATTGAATTGTTAGGGTTCATAGATCCAATTGCTCGTATGTCAGTCTCTTATATAAATTTCAGTTCTGGTTGATAACAATCAAGCACTCTTGCCCGGATGGCTGGGTAGATTGCGTTAAAGACTGTTGTGGCTGGGGACGCAAGTTCAAGCGACCCCCAACCCGGGTTTTTAGTTCTTTTTTTGTTTTTAGCCATTTAATCATATTATAAACCCATTTAATCATTAAATCACCTTATTAATATTTTAAATACATTAAGTGTCACACCCCTATCTTAGGCCTAAGAGTGCGACTCGATAGTTGGTACCATATTTGTAATTAAATCAGAGTTACGGTTAATTAGCGGAAGTCTTTATAAAATAAAAGAATCAAAGTTGTAAAATATTTACAATACAAAAGATGGAACAAAAGTTCCATTTACGTTTACTTGTTTTATGTTTACAAAACCACCTTTTAAATTCATAATTAAGTTTAACAAAAATTATCCAAGCCATCGGATTCTTGAGCCTTCGTCCTTTAAGTTCTAATATTGATTACCTGCAAAATGTTATAAAAACACGTCAGCAAAGATTTGCTGGTGAATATGCTGACGCGAAAACATTTTCTTTTACTTTGTTACCCCTCGAGGGTTACGCGTGCCTCGGCTCATCTTGGCTTAGGAATAACAAAGTTAAAACAATATCATTATAAACTCGAGCCTCTACCTAGGTCACCCCAGCAAGACACCGCAACCTCTCGACGTACTTAGGTACCATAAATATACACAAGGTCATTCTCACTCGAACATACTTTGGTTCGGCCCATCGTGGCTGGAGGTCGTGACCAGGCGTGGTGCGATGTGCCCACCGCATTTAACCACATATGTAAGGATCCAGACAAACGTATACCACAACCTGAGGGCTAGGCTTTTACTCTTATTCATAATGTTTTTAGAGACACTTGGTATCATGTAAAGTTTACACATAACACATTTGTTTGTTTGAAAACAAGTTTGTAAAAGTGGGGCGTATTCACCTTTGTTCGGGATCGGTTTCCAACCCCGTCCTTGCGTGCTTTTTCTTGCTATCTCGCACCTATAGTACGAGTATAACTTTTATTAGTCGGATATACAATCCGGCTTAAGACCTTTAGTCTTATTTATCTCGATGAACCTTTAGTTCAATAATCTTTTACTTTAAAACCTTTAGTTTTAAAAGCAATATTTATAAACCTTTAGTTTATTATAAAACCCGACGTTTCTTCTTCTTTAAGAAACATATTCTTTTCTTTATTATTTAAGAATACTCATTAAACTTAAATAATATCTATAACAAAGAAATGTATATCATCTTGCACACATGTATATATATGTATATATACTGTTTATATTTCTTTCTTTTCTTTGTTATATATTTTCTTTTCATAAGCATCGAGTATAATTCCGACTTAGGGTATTAAGCCTTTAATATAATATTATATTATTATTTTAATCGGGTAATAAGCCTTAACTTTCCTCGGCTTATAATTCCCTAGATTCTCGAGCAGCACTTCTACGCCGCTTAATCTTTTCAACACTCGCTTTGATCGCCACTTCACTTCGACACGCTTCTCGAGGCACCAACACTTCACGGCACGTACTTCGAGGTGATCGTCGGGATGTAAAAACAGCACCACCTTCTTGTTCGGAACATCGTCGGCGAGTGGTACGAATATCGAGGTATGACACGTTTTTCGAGGAATCGGGGCACGGATTTCGAGGGGGATCGAGGGCACAATATTCGAGGTGTAGTGAGAGAGTAGAGAGAGGATTGTAAACTGATTGTGAGGTGTGAAAATATCAAACCCGGACCTTGCTATTTATAGGCAATTCTGGTGTCCCATCGCGTACCGCGCCCGGACCCTGGGGACCCGTCGCATACCCCGACGTAGGTCTGATGACGCAGACAGTAGGTGTAACATCTGCCCCGATCCGACCCGACCCAGGTACCCGTTTCTCTGACCCGATCTCTTTCTTTTATGATTTAATATTTATACTTATATTTTACTTTTAATAATAATATATATTTTCCTTCCCGCCTCTTTCTCTCTCTTTCTTTCCGCCGTCCCGTCCCTCTCCTCTCTTTCCGCCTTCTTTTCCCTCTTGTCGCCGTCCCGCCCTTACGCCTTGTTTCCCTCTTTTTCTTCTAACTCTTTGCTTGTCCTTTGTTCCTTCCCGCCTAAGGTTGTCTGCGCAGCTCCACGCGCCAGACCCCTTACAAGGAATCCTGCGTGAAGACCACCTGTTTCAGCGATACGCGAGACGAACTCTTCTCGCAGCGCGCTAAGAATTGTAATTCTTCTCGCAGCGCGCTAAGAACGGTAGTTCTTCCCGCGACGCGCTAAGGATTGTAGTTCTTCTCGCAGCGCGCTAAGAATCGTAGTTCATCCCTCGACGCGCGAAGAATTATAGTTCTTCCCGCGGCGCGCTAGGAATTTTAGTTCCTCCCGCGGCGCGCTAAGAAATGTGATTCTTCCCGCGGCGCGCTTAGAAATGTAGTTCTTCCCGCGACGCGTTAAGGTTGGTTCTGTCTGCCTTCGCGCTCGCGCTCTCTTGACCTTCTGTGTCTGCCTTCGCGCTCGAGCCTTCTCGCGCTAAACCCTTTGAGTTTTCTTCTGTTTAATCTAGCCGTTTGCTTTTGTGTTGTCTTATCTTTTGTGCTGTTGACCTAATCTGCTTTATGTCTGAAAAGTTACTTTCGGCGCAGCATGCGCACCAACCCCATTGGTTGGCAGAAAAAGTGACTGACATTATCTTTTGAGATCTGCTTTTGCCATGCTTGACCAGTACCTTTAACTGACCTGCCCATGCCTTTTTACTGTTCCCTGTCAGCTTTTTCTCTTTTTCCCTGCTGCCATATCTTTTGATATCTTTTGCTTTTGGAATCTTTTGCTTTTTGAGATCTTTTTCCCCTTTTCTAGGGATTGTGTTCCCTAGGGTTTCTCTATAAATAATAGTATTATTTTTCCTAACACTACACACACAAAACACTTAATCTCTCTTATTCTCTCTTGCTCCTTGCTCTCTCTGCCGCCTCCCTCTCTGCCTCCGTCTTTCTCCCTGTTCTGTCCTGCTCTTCCGGTAATATATATATATTATATATAATAATTTACTTATTAATTATGCTAACTTATAATCAAGACTTAAAACAAATCATTAAAACAATAATCTTATTTATAGGTTAACTTGTGCTTGTTTAAAGTTGGTTCTTGCTTTATCTTACACCGCATCGTTTATCAAGTGAGTAATCTCGTACCTAATCCCTTTTTGCTTTTAATGTTTTGGGATGTTCATGTGTTCATACAAACTTAGAGTCTTAAACTTGTTTATGTGCTTTAGTCGCGCAGTATCCCATGTGTTGAGGACGTTTACTTGGCTGTTTATTTGTATGTGTGTATCATTAACCGCTTTGTTCGGCCTATTCCGCAGTTTTCATGGATCCATTAGATGAACACGGGAGACCTATCGTTTACGGTTTTCTTTGTTTACACTTGCACAGATGTTTTCTCGTTTTTGTGCTCAATTGGGAGCACGGATTGAACTATGAACTATGAGCTATGATCTATCTAGGCTTGATCACAATCTGATTACACCCTTGTTAAACACCAGACATACACGTGTTGCGCGCAGATTTATTGTTATCTATGTATTGTATTAAACTTGATTTCTCACCAACACGCAAGTGTTTGACGTTTATTTTAACACATGTTCAGGTTTGCAGTAGCTGTTTTGGAGCTTGTGGACACGTAGGAAGTTTTCTTTATTTTGGACCTAGATTAAAATGTATCAAGACAAGTTATTTGTTGTTCGAATATTTTGTCTTATAATATATTGATTTATGTTATCTTGTGTTTACCTTGCGCGTGCGCGAATGAATGTATTTATTAAATATTGACACCCAATAGTGTCACGAGTAATGAAACAATATGTGGCGCCCCGATGTATAATCCGCCCTTGGTCGGGGTGTTACAGATTGGTATCAGAGCACGTTGACTTTAGGATAGGTGGTTAGACGTAACGGCCTAGAATACCTAAGAGTCCCTTCTCGCGCATGAGAGAAATCTCATGTTTGCACGCTTATTGTTAATTACTCGTTATTTATGAATATGCTCGCGCTTGCGCAGTATATGATTTTATGTTTTATTCCGCGATATTTCGATTTTTGTTGAATTTCGATTTTTATTGATTTTACTTACATATTCGTTTGTTGGATTTGAAAATCCGAAAAGTCATGGTGATACATGAATAGTTGATTTTCAATTTCCATTTACGATTATGTTCTGAGGTTGGAGACTTGAAAAGTCATGGTGATACATGAATTGTCAACCTCCAATACTCATTTTCTTGTATATTTTATATTGAAGATTGAAAAGTCATGGTAATACATGAATCGTCAATCTCCAATACTCGTTTGCTCGTATATTTTAAATTGGGAATTCGGAAAGTCATGGTGATACATGAATTGTCGATTCTTGATTCGAATTCGTTACCTTTATTAAGTCTACATTTAGGGTCATTTATTTTACTTTAACTTTTGATAGTATCTGACTCCGTGAAACCAAGCTTTTCGAGGTTATACTTTGTGCTAAAACCAAGATATTAACTAAAATTAAAACTTTTATAAAATGCCTCCGCTATCTCGTCGCCATCTCAAGAAGAAAGAAGCCGCGCGCAGACGCTCGCAGCAACGTTCCCAGGAAATGGCCGCCGCAATAGCCCAAGCTTTGAGCCAAAACAATACCAACACCTCCAGTTATAACATTAAGTCCTTTAACGCGGGTACCCCTCCAAAGTTCACAGGTCTTGAAGGAGCCACCGTGATGCTTCAGTGGCTTGAGAAAATAGAAAACACTTTCCTCCACACCCAATGCCCCTCAGACAGACGAACCCTATATGCTTCCAGTGTCCTGGAATCTAGAGCGCTTACATGGTGGAATGGAGTAGCTCATGCGCGTGGCGCAGAAACTGCTTCTAGCATGCTCTGGGAGGAATTCAAAGAAATTCTGACGCGAGAATTCTGCCCTCCCAACGAAGTTAAGCGCTTGGAGGAAGAATTTTGGAATCTTAAGCAGTACAGCGGTGAAGCGCGCGAGTACGCGACGCGTTTCCATGAACTAAGCCTGCTTGTCCCTCACCTTGTTACCCCTTCCCGCCGAGCCATAGAGAAATTCCTTGGGGGTCTCCCCATGGAAATTCAAGATTCTGTATGGGCCAGAAACCCAGTAACCCTCTCTGACGCCATTGAGTTGGCCGCTGTGCTCAGCGACAACCATGTCAGAGCAGGAACCCTGTTCCTGCGGGGAGCTGAGAAAACCAAACCCACCAAGACTGCTCCTGAACCAACAGAAACCAAACCTGAACCCTCGAACCGTAACAACCTCAAGCGCAGGCGCAAAGCCTATGCGCTTACCAACCCGCCCATTGTCCAGCAACCCATCTACCAACCTCCAGTTTACGCGCCTAACCCACTGTCAACCTACCCAACACCTCCTGTAGTCCATAACTATGCCTTAACCAATCCCGCACTCCCTGCCCCGCCACCTAAGAAACCTTACACAGGAAATCAACCCTTTTGCCCAACCTGTAGACTTCACCACCCAACCCAAACCCCGTGTCGACAATGTAACCGATGTGGCAACATTGGTCACTCTGCTGAATACTGTAGAGTCCCTCTCGCCAACCCAATTGCGCCAACACCACCAGTCTACCCGCAGAATCCACAACCAACCTACCAAAACCCACGACCCAGATCGTGCTTTAACTGCGGTGATCCCAGTCATTTCCGGAACGCGTGCCCAAGGCTACAAGTTCAGATTACGCAAGCGAATCCGGTGAACCAGATTTCAAACCAAGTGACGCGTGGACGAGCTTTTAACATAACCGCGCACCAAGCGCAAGCAAATAATGACGTAGTTAATGGTACATTTTTGCTTAACGGATTTTATGCTTCTATACTTTTTGATACTGGCGCCGATCGAAGTTTTATCTCTCGCGCCTTCGAGCAGAAGCTTGCGCGACCGCGCAGCGATTTAAAAGAAGATTTTTCAGTTGAATTGGCTAATGGCGAAACTGTTTTAATTAACTCGGTGATTAAAGATTGCACGCTTAACCTTAACCAAAACGATTTTCTAATCGATCTCATCCCCATGCCTCTTGGAAGCTTTGATGTTATTATTGGTATGGACTGGCTCTCGAAGAATCGCGCCGAAGTTATTTGCGCCAAGAAGTTGATTCGCATTCCTCGAGAAAACGGTGATCTTCACATCTACGACGAAAAACCCTCCAGTGGTCTTAAGCTTATGTCTTGCGCCGAAGCCCAAAGACTCATGCGGAAGAAGCGTATTGCATTTTTAGCCCATGTGGTCAAACCTGCTGAAGAAAAGAAGCTTCGCGATATCCCCGTTGTGCGTGATTTCCCTGAAGTTTTTCCTGATGATCTTCCTGGTATCCCTCCCGCTCGTGAAGTCGAGTTCCGTATTGATCTTGTCCCTGGTGCTTCCCCCGTAGCTAAATCTCCTTACCGTCTTGCGCCCGCTGAGATGCAAGAATTGGCAAGCCAACTTCAAGAGTTGACTGCTAAAGGATTCATTCGCCCTAGCTCTTCGCCCTGGGGTGCTCCGGTGTTGTTCGTTAAAAAGAAAGATGGATCGTTTCGCATGTGTATTGATTACCGCGAGTTGAACAAACTCACCATTAAAAACCGGTATCCCTTACCGCGTATTGACGACCTCTTTGATCAACTCCAAGGTGCCTCTTGTTTCTCCAAGATTGATCTCCGCTCTGGCTATCACCAGTTGCGCATCCGCGATGAAGATGTTCCGAAGACTGCTTTTCGAACTCGTTATGGCCATTTTGAATTCTTGGTCATGTCCTTCGGTTTAACCAACGCACCCGCCGTTTTCATGGATCTAATGAATCGGGTGTGTAGGCCTTTCTTGGATAAATTCGTGATCGTGTTTATCGATGATGTTCTGGTGTATTCTAAGACCAAGGCCGAGCATGAGCAACATCTCCGGTTGGTGTTGCAGAAGCTTCGAACCGAGCAGCTCTATGCTAAGTTTTCCAAGTGTGAATTCTGGTCTGATGAAGTACAGTTTCTTGGCCATGTTGTGAACAAGATGGGTATTCATGTCGACCCATCCAAAATTGAAGCAATCAAGAACTGGATTACGCCGACCACTCCTTCCGAGATCCGTTCCTTTCTGGGCTTAGCTGGTTATTACCGGCGCTTCATTTCGAACTTCTCGAAGATCGCTTTGCCTTTAACAACTCTAACGCACAAAGGTAAACCATATATTTGGGGCTCGAAGCAAGAAGAAGCCTTTCTATCGCTCAAGCGATTGTTGTGTGAAGCTCCTGTTCTTGCGCTACCTGAGGGTAATGATGATTTTGTCGTGTACTGCGATGCCTCCAACCAAGGTCTCGGTTGTGTTCTTATGCAACGAGGCAAGGTTATCGCTTACGCATCAAGGCAACTTAAGGTTCATGAAAAGAATTATACAACTCACGACCTCGAACTTGGTGCAGTTGTATTTGCCTTGAAGATCTGGAGACACTACCTCTATGGTACTAAGTGTATCCTCTACACTGACCATAAAAGCCTTCAGCATATCTTTGATCAGAAGGAACTTAACATGAGGCAACGCCGATGGAACGAACTCATCAGCGATTACGATTGTGAGATCCGGTATCATCCTGGTAAGGCTAATGTGGTAGCCGATGCGCTCAGCCGAAAACCCTGCCAACTTAACTGTATCTTGCCGCGCACCCAGCTTCACTTCGCGCCGATTCAAAGCAACCTTGAATCGCGTATTCGTGACGCGCAGCGCGCATCCATCAGTAATGGTAACCTTCGCGCCGAGTTAGCGTGTGGCGCGGAAGCGCACTTTGTCCCTAATCTGGGTGGAATTCTCTGTTATCTTAATCGCATCTGGATTCCCTTTGATGAGAATCTTCGCGCTGATATCCTGAGTGAAGCGCACAAATCTCGATATTCTATTCATCCCGGCGCTGATAAGATGTACAAGGATTTGCGCATAACTTATTGGTGGCCCGGTATGAAGAAGGATATTGCTGTGTTCGTAGCTAGATGCCTGACTTGTTCTAAGGTAAAAGCTGAACACCAACGCCCATCTGGTTTGCTCGAACAACCAGAAATTCCTACGTGGAAATGGGAATGTGTAGCGATGGACTTTATTACCAAGTTACCTTTGACAGCAAGCAAACATGATAGCATTTGGGTAATAGTGGATCGTTTGACTAAGTCTGCTCACTTTCTGCCCATTCGTGAAAACTACCGTGTTGAGCAACTCGCGCAGCTTTATGTCAAGGAAATTGTCTGCCGCCATGGTACTCCTTTGAGCATCATATCCGATCGCGATGGCCGTTTTATATCTCGCTTTTGGAAATCTCTCCAATCTGCGCTAGGAACTCGCTTGGACATGAGTACGGCATATCATCCCCAGACTGACGGTCAGTCTGAGCGAACTATTCAAACTCTTGAGGATATGCTCCGATCTTGTGTTCTTGATTTTGGAGGTAATTGGGATTCACACCTGCCTTTGATTGAGTTCTCTTATAATAACAGCTATCATTCCAGTATCGGTATGGCCCCATTTGAAGCACTTTACGGTCGTAAGTGCCGCTCCCCGATTTGTTGGAGCGAAGTGGGAGAAGCTCAAATCACAGGACCCGAACTTGTTCAAGAGACAACCGATAAAATCGCCAAGATCCGTGATCATCTGCTGACTGCCAGAAGCCGACAGAAGAGTTACGCAGATCGCAGGCGAAAGCCTCTCGAATTTCAAGTTGGTGATCTTGTTCTCCTCAAGGTGTCGCCCTGGAAGGGTGTTGTCCGCTTTGGGAAGAAAGGTAAGCTTGCTCCTCGATATGTTGGACCATTCAAGATTCTCGCGCGTGTAGGAAAAGTTGCTTACAGACTTGACCTGCCGCCCGCGCTCAGTAATGTGCATCCAACGTTCCATGTATCCAATCTCAAGAAGTGTTTAGCTGACGAGAACCTTCACATTCCACTTGATGAAGTTCAAGTTGATGAATCTATGCATTTCGTTGAGAAGCCTGTTGAGATTATGGATCGCGAGGTTAAGCAAACCAAGCGCAGTCGCATCCCTATCGTGAAAGTTCGCTGGGAGTCCAAGCGCGGAGCCGAGTTTACATGGGAAAGGGAAGATCAAATGAAGATCAAGTACCCGCACCTGTTCTCTGCGCCACCTACTTCGAGATAAATTTCGGGACGAAATTTCTTAAAGTAGGGGAGACTGTAACATCTGCCCCGATCCGACCCGACCCAGGTACCCGTTTCTCTGACCCGATCTCTTTCTTTTATGATTTAATATTTATACTTATATTTTACTTTTAATAATAATATATATTTTCCTTCCCGCCTCTTTCTCTCTCTTTCTTTCCGCCGTCCCGTCCCTCTCCTCTCTTTCCGCCTTCTTTTCCCTCTTGTCGCCGTCCCGCCCTTACGCCTTGTTTCCCTCTTTTTCTTCTAACTCTTTGCTTGTCCTTTGTTCCTTCCCGCCTAAGGTTGTCTGCGCAGCTCCACGCGCCAGACCCCTTACAAGGAATCCTGCGTGAAGACCACCTGTTTCAGCGATACGCGAGACGAACTCTTCTCGCAGCGCGCTAAGAATTGTAATTCTTCTCGCAGCGCGCTAAGAACGGTAGTTCTTCCCGCGACGCGCTAAGGATTGTAGTTCTTCTCGCAGCGCGCTAAGAATCGTAGTTCATCCCTCGACGCGCGAAGAATTATAGTTCTTCCCGCGGCGCGCTAGGAATTTTAGTTCCTCCCGCGGCGCGCTAAGAAATGTGATTCTTCCCCGCGGCGCGCTTAGAAATGTAGTTCTTCCCGCTACGCGTTAAGGTTGGTTCTGTCTGCCTTCGCGCTCGCGCTCTCTTGACCTTCTGTGTCTGCCTTCGCGCTCGAGCCTTCTCGCGCTAAACCCTTTGAGTTTTCTTCTGTTTAATCTAGCCGTTTGCTTTTGTGTTGTCTTATCTTTTGTGCTGTTGACCTAATCTGCTTTATGTCTGAAAAGTTACTTTCGGCGCAGCATGCGCACCAACCCCATTGGTTGGCAGAAAAAGTGACTGACATTATCTTTTGAGATCTGCTTTTGCCATGCTTGACCAGTACCTTTAACTGACCTGCCCATGCCTTTTTACTGTTCCCTGTCAGCTTTTTCTCTTTTTCCCTGCTGCCATATCTTTTGATATCTTTTGCTTTTGGAATCTTTTGCTTTTTGAGATCTTTTTCCCCTTTTCTAGGGATTGTGTTCCCTAGGGTTTCTCTATAAATAATAGTATTATTTTTCCTAACACTACACACACAAAACACTTAATCTCTCTTATTCTCTCTTGCTCCTTGCTCTCTCTGCCGCCTCCCTCTCTGCCTCCGTCTTCCTCCCTGTTCTGTCCTGCTCTTCCGGTAATATATATATATTATATATAATAATTTACTTATTAATTATGCTAACTTATAATCAAGACTTAAAACAAATCATTAAAACAATAATCTTATTTATAGGTTAACTTGTGCTTGTTTAAAGTTGGTTCTTGCTTTATCTTACACCGCATCGTTTATCAAGTGAGTAATCTCGTACCTAATCCCTTTTTGCTTTTAATGTTTTGGGATGTTCATGTGTTCATACAAACTTAGAGTCTTAAACTTGTTTATGAGCTTTAGTCGCGCAGTATCCCATGTGTTGAGGACGTTTACTTGGCTGTTTATTTGTATGTGTGTATCATTAACCGCTTTGTTCGGCCTATTCCGCAGTTTTCATGGATCCATTAGATGAACACGGGAGACCTATCGTTTACGGTTTTCTTTGTTTACACTTGCACAGATGTTTTCTCGTTTTTGTGCTCAATTGGGAGCACGGATTGAACTATGAACTATGAGCTATGATCTATCTAGGCTTGATCACAATCTGATTACACCCTTGTTAAACACCAGACATACACGTGTTGCGCGCAGATTTATTGTTATCTATGTATTGTATTAAACTTGATTTCTCACCAACACGCAAGTGTTTGACGTTTATTTTAACACATGTTCAGGTTTGCAGTAGCTGTTTTGGAGCTTGTGGACACGTAGGAAGTTTTCTTTATTTTGGACCTAGATTAAAATGTATCAAGACAAGTTATTTGTTGTTCGAATATTTTGTCTTATAATATATTGATTTATGTTATCTTGTGTTTACCTTGCGCGTGCGCGAATGAATGTATTTATTAAATATTGACACCCAATAGTGTCACGAGTAATGAAACAATATGTGGCGCCCCGATGTATAATCCGCCCTTGGTCGGGGTGTTACAGTAGGTCTGCCACGTGTCGCCACGTGGCAAACGGTGTGCCACGTGTTGACACGTGGCGGGCGTCGTGCCACGTGTTGCCACGTTTGGACCGTGGCGAAAAGGTGTCAAACATGTCAGGCCACGTCATCACGGTACGCGATGACGTAGGCTCAACAGCGATCGCGTACGCTGTTAACTCTTTCTAGAAACTTTGACCAAGCCCCATCGCGTACCGCGATGGGCTTGTCTTTTGTCCCGTTGCGTACCTCGATTGGACAAGAAATCAGATTTTTCATTTTAGCCCTTGGAGTTTGGAAATTGGCAGAATTAATCCCTATACTTTGGAAACTTGTCATTTTGGCCCAAAATTCCAGTGATGTTACATTAAGTGATCTGTATTTTTACAAAAACCGACATAATAACCGATCATTTTTCCGAACTTATGATAAACCATATATACATATATATATATGTGTGTGTGTGTGGTTATATATAAAGTGATTCAAGTTGATAAAGGTTTTAATTGTATATATAATCATATATATAATATCACGTATTCAAAACATAATTTGAAGTATCATAGCTTATATAAATATTATTCATTTATTATGTATTATCGGTTATAGTTACAACACTTATTTAAAAGACATCTTTATTAATAATAAGGATATGTATAAACATTAAAGGTATTTTTTTAGTTTAAAATAATTATTTTATATAATCTATCTAAAGTCTTATAAATATTTATTAAGTATTTTATGTATTTTCGTATAATTAAATCATAATATTTTTTAATAAAATTTTGATAGTAAAAAAAATTAATAATATCTTACGTTTGCAAGAACACACTAGATCATCAAATCCCGAACCTCTATTTAGTTTTAGGTTTTTTTTTCACTTCGTATTCATTCCATAACTATTGTTGCATAGGATTTTCTCGTCGATAACTTTCGAAGAGCGTGACCCTCATTTACTACCGTTTTAACCGCATTCATCTACCTCTTGCTTATTGCTAAGGTGAGTTTACATATCCCATTTTTTCCATCTTTTATATTTTGGAGGTAGCATGTATACCTTATTTTACTCATTTTTATTCTCACATCTATTTAAAACACAATTCAATATATGTTAATGTGTGATTATTGCATGCTCTATGATAAATGCTCTATGTGCTTAATTGTTTATTTTATGTTTGGTGGTTGGTATCTCATCCTCATCTATCCTCATCTAGTATGATCATACATTTACCAAAGTACGTTGATTTTATATCAATAAGAACGGGTCCACATCTATTTAGTTGTTTACATTTTCATAAGAATTGTAATACTCATCATATACATATGAGTTGTGATTTATCTCTCTCTATATATAAAACTGAAACTTATGTATTCTCACTAACATTCGTGTTGACAAACTCTATTTTCATACATGTTACAGGTACAAGTAGTTGATATTATTCAAGATTGAAGACAATAGTTAGACCTTAGGATATCTATTCATATTACACAAAAGGACGATTTATTTGATTTAATTATTGTAATTTGTGTACTTGATGTAATGTTAATGAAATTAAATAATAATTGTCACATTTATTAGTGTCTTTTGAGCTACTGTCCAATCAATACGTTACGTCCCAGCATGTTCCGCCTTGGTCGGGGTGTGACATTGTTTGTCGGTTCGATGGTAAGAGGTCGTTCAAAGGGACGCTGCCTCACCACTTACGTAGTACAATTGACTGACCTGATATGATTTACATTGTTAATACGTTCTCAAGCATAAGGCCATGTATAGTAGTGGCACCCAATGGCGCCTTCGCCTTTTCCATTGGTTGAAACATTGACTGAAACAAAGTCAACCCCCAACCCGCGATATGCATAAAACGCCCAACCCCCCCCCCCCCCCAAATGCCCCGCTATGGGGTACTTTCTCTCCAAAATGCCCCATTACGTTTGGTCTAACATGTAGAACTATATATCCGATTATTAGAGATTAGAAACATCATTCTCTTCTGTCACACCAACCATTTTTAATATTTCATTCAACCTGATAAACAACATAGACATCAACATAAAACAATCATCAAAATACATTATGTTGATCGAATACAATTCGAAAACGGTTTTCCAAAACAATGGAGGCAAATAAAAGCCAATAAAAGGGAACCGATTCTACTAAAAACAACCAAAAAAATATTATCATTATAAAAATTCAAGAGAAAAACCGACACAACTTCAATCCTCAATTCTTCTTGGTTTCCACGGAGGCAAGATCAGCGCAGGGGCCACCCCTGACCCCAACTAAGCTACGCCCCTGAGTGTGCATCATCAACAACTTGGACGATAAATACTAACTTAGTTACACACCAATCATTATTGTTGATAAAACTGAATAAACCGTCAGACAGTTTTAAACCGTTAACTAGGATACTTATTCATGAAGAATTGTGTTGTTTCAAATTAACTTTTACGCATAACCCTGGTAATAGACATTTTAATTTGACTTGAATTGGACTTTATATTAAAGTCGTATGTTGGTTTGACCGTTTGGCCATTTGGGTTAAGCTAAAATTTACGGGCTTACGGCGATTCTGAAACAAAACAACTCCGACAACGACTCTCTCGTTCTCCGGTTGCCGGTCGTAGTCGACCTGTTCTACTTCGAAGCCATAGAGAGAAACGATGGCGGATCTCATCCCAATGAAGAAACAAATAGTCAATTCCGGTGGTATGCACATTTTTTAATTCGAAAATCAATCGTCAATCGGACACGAATATTAATTCGGTTTACATCCTGGATATGGAATTCAATTCAAACTATTAGCAGTTAATAGCCAATTAGTATCTAAGGCAAGCATTGTTAGGGTTTCACATAATTATGATAAATTAGGAGTCACAATTAAGCAGATAGCTACACTAACAACAACAACAACAACAACAACAATATTTCATATTATGTTACTGTATAGTCTGTATTACATTCTGTCAACCTATATACATGATTATTATGTGCACCTATGTGAATGTGAGAATGATTTAAGAAGAAGCTGCAGCTGTCGGTGAGAACACACTCTTTATCCTATCAATCAACTTGGCATCCTTATCCTTCGGCTGAAGCATCGAAGTCACCATACTCTCTACCCGCTCCGAACTATACTTTACATGCTTCTTACTCCCGCCGCCGCCTTCCACCAACCTCTTGTAAAAAGGGACTATCATTCCCGCTATTAGCGGCCCGGTTTTCCATCTCAAACTGTTATCACACAGCACCCACCCTGACTGTTTTTTATATTCTTCGTCAAACGCCTCGGTAAATCCTCTGATGTCTTCATTGTTGCGTGGAATCTTTCCCCAACTCTCTCTTAAATAGCGTTGTGTATAGTATTCTACACGATCCTCATGTCGCTTTAACCAAGATTCCCCCATTAGATCGCCTAGTTTTGTGCCCTTTACGTGTTTGTTCAAGTACCAGCTGGTGTTCATTATGAAAATACAACACAAACGGTGTCTTCGTATCTCTTTGCCCATGTGTCCAAGTTAACTTCCAGTGATTTTACTATGTTGTGAACCTCAACCGAAACGACTACCTTACTGGCATTGTACCAGCCGCGGTGGATTTCAAGAACCTGGTCCAGTACATATTGGTAGTCGCCATCCAGCAGCTCTTCCGAGTATTCTATTACAAATGGAACCAATCTTGGAACCGACCCGTCTGGAGGTGGATCCGTTAGCCTTTGAAACTGAACTTGGGCCGGGAGCTCGTGGAAAATTTCGGATGCCCCGTTGACAACCTTCTTGATGAGATCCCTTGTCTGACTTTGAATTTCTGAACATCGTTTCCCGCCAAAGAACTTATTGAAATCCTGTCTCAGATTGTCGAGGGCTGCAAACACGTCCAGCAGCTTGAATAGCTTGATCGCTTCCTTCTTTGCTTTAGTAATCGTGTTCCCGAATTTGATAAAACGTTGTATTCCTGACCGGAGTGCGATCTTGGAGAAGCAATCTGCTGTCTGTTGACCAAACACCTGGTGACAGAGTGTATACTCCAGTTCCAGCAGATGCTTCACTACAAACTCCAAATGCCTCCCCCATTCGTCTACGTAGCCTTCTATATCTTGCACGCTGTCGAATTCTGATAATGACATCTCCAGATAATCTAACTCAAGACCTTTTAAACTTGTTTCAACCGTTGTGGTACGAACCTTGACGTATACAGACATGCAGCGGTCCACCTGGTTTTGGTTGCCACATGCTGAATAACACGCCATAATAGCTTGAAGGTTCTCCACAACACGAAGAGGCAAAACAGGTTTTGGTAATGGATCACTTTCCTCATCACCGGATGAGAAAAGCGAGGAAGGAACCTCAATAGGAAAACTGTTTTGGGTTAAAAGATCCTGGAATTCATCTTGGAGAACCCTGAAGGCGACCCCTAGAATTCCTTGATCGAGGAGGCAACGCTTCTTAGTTGCCTGCAGTTCTTCAAGTAAACGTAGAGTCTTGCAAACATTGAAGCGGTCGGTGGTGTGTTGGAGATCCTGAAGCCACCTGATTGCTAATTTGCAAGTGTTGGTGAGGAGGGTGAGTGCCTGTCTGAATCGTTTGATGCGAGAGATATAGATAGTGAGGTGAGAAGAGGAATGGGCTGAGTCCGAGAGCGAGGTCCCTAGCTCATTGACTAATTGGTGGACGTTTAAAACAGCTGAAATAGGTGGGAGTGCACGATGGACGTGGTCTCTGATGGCAAGAGTGGCGCATTGGGAAGCCATGTTTCTGACAGCGGTTTCTAAAGACGGGAAGGTTCGATTGATACGGGCGAGATTGACAGACGTTTTGTGAATTTCAAAGTCAATCTCTCTTGACTGGTGTAATGTAGAGTTGAGAAGATCTCTCATATGATCCATTTCTATTCAACTCAATGTGATTGATTGAGTGATTGCAGTTAAACTTAAAAGCGGTTTGTTGGGTGTAAATTTCTTCACCAAACATACACCAAATGAAGTTTGTAAGATATTCAAACCAAACCTCACTGCCAATTGCCATGTCTTTACTCAAACTATTTCCATATGCTTTTACTCAACTTTCTTTTAATTTTATTTATAGTTTTCTTTTCATCTTCATGAGACACAAAATTTAAAAAGTTCAATCTATTAACAATATTATTCTACACATAATATTCGTATAATGTCTTTTCTTTTTCTTTATGTGAATATTGCGAAACATAACAACAAATGAAAATGCATAATGAAATAAAAGTATAAGATTCGCTTCTATTTAAAAAGCATAACTTGAAAAATAAACATGAAGTTATATAATAGTGTGAGAATATGGATAACAAATACCATTCATTTTTATTTAAATCTTAAATTTTTTTTAACATAAAGGCGTTCCATGCGGTGTGTTTAACCATTTGATGTATTTGAAAGACAAGAAACGCTATAGTGTTTGAGGGTAAACCGGCTAACCGTAGCAATTTGATTGGTGAAATAAAGGCGTTGAGCTTCTTATAGGTGCGTAACATATTCAAGTGGTTGAGCTTCTCGTGGGAAATATGGTGTGGGTTTAATTTCAATTTATTATAAGGGCATATGGGCGTTTTTGTAATTGTTATGTACCGGTGGTTTGTTTTTGGTGTATTTGTTTCTCTGGCAACTTGCTAGAGGTGACTTGTGTTAATTATAATATATTTTTTTGTTGGTTGTTTAAAAAAATGAAAAGTTTATATAAGTAAACTAGCTTTAGAGCCCGTGTACTACACGGGGTGTAACAAATAATCAAAATACAATTAAACATAAATAATAAGTTTATAATCATGTGACCAACCATTAGAATCCTCGGTAAGTTACTAAAAGTAGACAAACTTCTTTAACTTACAATAAGAAAATCAAATACCCACAAGAGAACGAAACCCCTAAACATCAATCTAGACTTCAAAATATTTTGATTATAAGCATAACCCTATCAAGATATAGAAAATATATATAACCTGCTTTATCCGAAAAATCCATTGTGGGCCATTAGATCCCAAAATTGCTTGTGAAAGAAGTTTTTTGACTATGGGTTCTAATCAGGGGTGTCAATCTTGACCCAAATACTTTCAAATGAGTCAATTTGAGTTATTTTAAAAGTTAAATAAGTTGGTTTGGGTAAAATGTTTTAAATAAATGGGTCAAAATAAGTCATTTGAAATTTCATCCTTTTATTTTCGGGTCAAAATGGGTCGACAAGTTCAAAAAAATGGGTCGATGTGGTTAGTGTCCTAAGGAAATGTGACAGGTTTCGGATCGGAACGGGTTTTCGTACAAGACAAGTTTCGGCACGAAACGGCTTCAGATCGGAACGGGTTCGGTTCAGGTTTCAAGTCAACACGAGTTTTCACCCGTGACGTGTTGGGTTTTGGTTTCTTTTGTTTCTTTCTGGTCGATTCCGGACTCGTTTTTGTTCGTTTTTTCAGTTTTGTTTTTGTTCGGTTTGAATTCTTTTAGTTTCATTTTGATTGATTTTTTCGATTTCGATTAATGTGGTCCGGTGGTGGCTTCTTTGTTTCATTTTCGTCGATTCATCCGGTTTCGGTTCGATTCTAAATTTTTTTTTCTTTTTTCTTTTTTTTTATGAAATGAGGACAACGTATGAAACATTTTAGTGTTTTTACTTTTTTTGTTCATGATTTATATTTTGAGTTACAATTTTTTTATTATTATTTTTGAATATTTTTTTGAGGGTTTTTGATCTTAATAGAAAACCCCTTCAAAAATATTCAAAAAAAATAATTAAAAAAATCATAACTTAAAATATAAGTAAAAAACGAAAAATCTAAAAAAACTAAAATGTTTCCGCCGTTATTCTCGTTCACAAAAAAAAAAAAAAAAAAAAAAAAAAAAAAACGGTCTGACCCTAACCTATATTGACCCAAACCTAAACAACCCTTTTTTTAATTGACTCGTTTTGACCCAAACTCATTTTGACTCATACTCGTTTTGACCAATGACTCGTTCGACCCAACTCAATCCATTTGCCACCTCTAGTTCTAATCAAACAAAATGTTAACACAATTCTTTATTCGCGTTGAGTCTTCAAGCCATGAATTGTTTCCCTATTACTTGGAACACACTTATAAATGCATCAAACTTCCAATGGTTCCCGACCCATTCTTCAAACATATTTTCTCTTCTTATCATCTTCATAGTTACCACTTACCATTGTACCCTTAACCTCCTCAATACTCAAAGTAACAGCCAACCTGTATTAGAAAGTTTCTTCTTCTTTAGTGTTCCAAACTCTAATATGTGGATCTTTTCTTATGTGATTCTCTTCTACATAACTGCCGAGATTTTGAGATATTAAAATTCATTAATATCAAATTATGAATTTGTTAGACGAATGTAAATTCAAACTTTTAAAATTACATATATATTTTGGGTGACTGGAAGTTGGTCATTCTAAACAAAAAGTAGCATTGTGTTCATTTTGATGATTACAGCTTCATTTTTTGTGATCTTGTTATGAGGGCTTGATGGTGGGTACGTCCAAATCAAGAGTCAAAACTGAAACCTACTGTTTGGATATTTATGCTACTTAATTAAGTGACAGATTGGATACAACAATTAAACACAGTGATTGATTTAGTCACAAGTGTGTTCTAGGAAACTTGATGGTTTCCAAAAAAAATTTCAGAATGTTAGGGTGCGGAATGTAGTAGTTGAGGTTAATTTCAGGTTGTGTTTGATGCATGGTGTTAATTTTGCTGCTTCTTAGTATATGCAGTAAAGGAAATTAAGTTTGGGCCAGGGTGAACATGTCAATTTCGGTTACAAATCTAGTGACTTAAAACATGTCATTGCAGCCATCTAGTGACAGTACTTTGATTGTAAATTGATGCCATGGTGTATATATATATATATATATATATTAGGCCCAATATCAATATCTTGGGTCAATTTGTTTTGCCTGATTAGCGAACCGAAAAAAGCAAATACAAAACCAAATCAAACCCAAAACCCAAACCGAGTGGTTCTGAAAAATAAAAAAACCACAAATTTGGCTTTTGGTTCGATTTTAGCTCAAAACTGCACCGTTCACACCCCTAGTTAGAGATAGAGAATCTAATGTGGTAGCTAGCTAGGTTAAATAAAATTTAGAGATAAATAATATTCATTTAATATATGGAGATGGATATGGACTATGGAGAAGCCAATGTGAATACTCTTAGCTAACTAACAATTATCAAATTTGACAAAATAACTTCAAACTTAACTGGCTAATTCTAGCTCTGCACTATACTCTTACACAAATTTTAAAAAAGGAGGATTATTTCAAATGTAGTTATATAATTCTTGACTAAAGCTTTAAGCATTAAGCAAGGATATATATTATGGAGCACTCATAATAAGTTCAACTTAGGTATGAGTTTTGTCAGATGTGAAATGTATATCATCTGTAGGGGTGTGGCAATAAACTGGAATTCGAAATCAATTAATGAATAGCTACATTTGAACTTGACAGTTTCATGTTAATCCATAGGTACGTACAACACATAATTTCCTATATGCAAATCAAAATTCTCATAGTAAATTAGGTTAAGAAGATGCCAGAAGTCTCACCATCTCGTAGAAATCCATCAAAGTGTAATGAAATAGATGATACCAACAACAGTGATATGACACAAAATATAGATAGAATGACTCTTGTGACGTTGTTTTGAGATGAAAGGTATGCATGCAAAAAGGAGTTAGGATTTCAATTGAGGGAGGGAGGTATTTGTGTTAGGGTTATGTTAGATATTTCCTATAACCAGATCGATCGAAATTAGTATTTTTATGAGGAAATCAGAAACCCTAGCAAGATTGAAGAATACTAGTACAAAAGAACGCTTCGAATAATTAGGTTTGAATCCATCATTCAACTGAGATGTGTCATATCGGATCACTTGGATCCGCGCTTCATATTAGGGGGGAAACTAAAGGACCGGGAATTTGATAGCCAAAGTCACTCACGTCTCAATTATTTCGTTTTTTATTAGAATAGATAGATTTAACTAAATTTACCGTGCATTGTGGTGGGTGGAAATTTTTTCGGTTTCGACATACTCGCTATTGCAAACAAAAATGAAAACCCAATAATAGTCACAATATGATCAAAAGCATTGAACCGAATTTTTATATTCATGATATGGTTCGATATAGTAGTTTTAATATAATCAAAACTATTTCAATATTCTTATATCAAAAGATAACTAGATATCCAAGTCCACGTATATTAGATTTTATAAAGGAAACATGTATAATAAATAACAAATCTACTATTATAATAAAAGACTAATCATGTATGCCACTTGTCACCCACTTAGCTATTCTTATCTTTTTTAACCTATTTTTTTTCAAAAACATAAATTCAAGAATCATAAATTTGAATCTCGTCAACTTATTTATCACGTTTCCTAAAAATTCGAATTCTTTTTTTATTTGGAAAGCTACAATCACGATTTACTAGCTGTTTAAAACTTTTCGTTATATATCTTTTTTTTATAACTAAGATATCATTAGTTGTTTATTTTTTCGTTATATATATTTTGTTGACTATATATTTGCTTAATGTGCAAAGTTTAACATTTTCATTAAAATTACTTTATCTAAAATTCTTAAAATTATGAAAATTTTAAAATATACATTAAAACCATTATTAATTTTAGCTGAAACTTTGGAAACCTTAATTCTGTTTTTTTTTTCTAAAACTCTAATCGTACGAATAATTATTAGTTTTAAACCTTAAAATCAAGTATTAAATTATGTTTTTTTTCATATTAATGCATATATAACCGTGGAAACAATCATGGTTTACTAGGTGTTTAATATTTCAACAACTTTTCAAACGAAATTATCTAATCACACGGGATGTGTAACAAATTATAAACATTCATTATTTAAAAATTTTAACTAATATAAATGTGTGTGATTTGATTTTTCAATCTTCCCTATATATAAAGCAATAGATTATTTTAGGTATATTTTTTTAAGGAAGAAATCAAGGGTCTAATATGATCAAGCTATAATTACGGTTTCTTTATTTAATCTGGTTAACTCATTTACCATGATTGTTTTCTGTAAATCTGAAAATTTTTCATTATTTTGGAAACTACAATCATGATTTTTAATTGTTTTAAATAATTATAGAAATAGAGATATAACAACATAATTAAATATTGCAACTTCTTTTTAAAATAATCACTAATAAAACGGAATTAGTATTCAAAGTTTAAAACATTCATTATCTAATATTTTCAAGTACTATATATAAGACATAACATGTAGTACTTTACTAACTCATACAATAAAACATCTTCACAACTATGGCAAATAGGTTAGTATGTTTTTTTTCATATTCCTACCAATTGCATTTTTATTTAATACTTTTACTATTTCATATACTCCGTGAATATATGACTTTTAATTGTAATAAATAAAAAAAACTTGAAACATTTCAATACAGATCGGTTGGTGACAACAAATTTTTCATGTTCAATCAACTTCCAAGTTCTACGGACTCTAAGGATGACTATATCATCAAAGTTCGTGTAATCTGGTTTTTGGATAATCATGTTTGGGATATGCATGAGCAAATAATCTCAAAGGACATGATATTAATTGATCGAGAGGTATATGTTATGTGTACTGATATATATTAGTTTCATTATACTATCATTTATATTGCCTTTTTTTAACATTTTTATTCTTTGTATAAGTCACGGAAACATGGTTCATGGGAGCATATTATAAAAATTTATATACACATTTGAGAGATATATATCTGAAAATACGTCTTACATTTTAAAGAATGTTTATGCAGGTGACTACAGTCCTACATACAAGCATGTGGATAAGGAAAAAAAAGTCACTCTCTTTCTGAAGTCAACTTTTACACTATGTGAGAAATTTGGTGGTGATTTATACAGATTTAAATTTCACGACATTGATGCACTTATTGACAATGTTACTAAAACGAACACCACTGTTGTTAAGTATTATGTTACATAATGATACTTTGTATTAAAATTATTCTGTTAGTATAATATTATTAAAAGTATCCAATTCAATAAAAAAAAATAACCAACATATATGTTTTTACTTGAAAGAACTTTGTTCTCACATGGACAGTTATACGTCGCCTTGCCAAGAGTTACAAGAAGGCATGTGCTAAAGATTTTGATTATTGATAAACAAGGTAATCTGACCAATAAAACTACAAATGTAGTGTACAAGGTATTTTTCTTAATTGTAAAATATTTGCGTAATGTTGCTTTTGTAATTACTGTAATTTTAATGTAAGTTGTAATTCTGTTAACAATATATTATAATTTCGTTGTTGATTGTATATTTCTTAATGTTGTAAATTTTAAAAATGAGAAAATTATAATTTGTCTCCCTATGCTTTATGGGCGGGAGCACTTAACTGGTCCATTCCGATTTTACGAGTTGTGTGCCATTAAAGAACATGGAGGCAAATCATAATTATCTCTTTTAAAATTTTCATCAATTACCCGTGTAATTCACGAGTCTCAAACTAGTGACTTATAATATGATAGAAAACCATTTAATCTGTATATTAAATAATATAATAATGATTCAATGCAAAAGAATTAATGATGTTTTATTCGTTGAAACATGTTTAATATAAGATGTAATATAAACTAGGGGATCAAATCCGCGCGTTGTTGTAGTGGGAACTTTTTGGGTGTACTAACGAGCGAAAGAAGAAAACCCACAAATACAATCGTAATATGACCAAAAGGTAATCGAAATGTGTTCGGTTTGGGATATTAATAAAAGAAGACGACGGAGAAAAGAAGCTGAAACAAGTTTTGGTGTTGGTGGGTACGCTATCAAACCTGATATCTCCAACTCCACAACTAAAAAACTTACCATTCTATCAACTCAAGCCTTTTGGTTTTAGAGAGTGTTTAGGATTTGCTTATTTCAGTCAACTTATAACTTTTTGAAAAGTTAAAAACGTGTTTGAGATTGCTTATTGTGTGAGTGAATAAGCTGATAAGTTACTATATTGTAACTTTGAACTTATTACTTGTCCAAAAATAAGTTGTAAAGAGGTAAAAATAAGGAATCCCAAATTTTTTTCGTTTGTATGTATAAGGGTGGTGGGGATGGGAGCGAGTACCTGGCCACGGTTAGGGCGGGTATCATGACAACACCGCCGTCACCACCCCATTTTCGCTACCAAAAGCAGTCGTTAAACCCAAGTTGCATGTGGGCCCATCTTGAATACACACACAGTGCCATAAACTCAAAATCCGAAGCCCCAATTTTTGCATCACAAACATCAAATTCATCCATTTTTTCCTCAAATCAACCATCACATTCTCACAAAATTCACCCATTCATTTGTGTTGGTACACATTAAATAAATGGATGAATGTATAATTAACTAAATCTTTAATTTATTTTTTAATTAAATGTATAGTTTTTAATTTATTTTTAGTTAACAAAATAATTAACTAAATGTATGATTTAATTTAGTAAAAGAAAACAAATAAAAATGAAAATGTTTTATGCGATTGAAAGGAGTGACGGTAGTTTGAAATGTGTAATATTGCACCCCCACCACCCTACTAACGCGATGCAAATAACACAATTCCCCAAACATCAAGTGTATATAATTAGTAGTTTATAATAAGTATAAATAAAAATAAAAGTTTTAGAGTTATTTTCATGGATACTCCAAAATATAATATCTATATTGCATGTTTGCTCTTAATTTTCTTTAAAAAAGTACTATCAAGATAGTTTGTTGTGTGTGCACCATAGCGTGGATACCATTAACTTTTTCAATTTAGTAAATGTAAAATAACTACAATATCCTTGAATTATTAGAGAAACAAAAAAAACAAGTAGAATAATTATTAAAATTATATTTAACTAAAAGACAAGCTATAAACTTTCACTCCTTTGATTTTTGCCACAAACTTCTGTATATATATTTTTTGGCCCCTCAACATTATTTATAGCTTTGATTTATTAGACTTTTATCACAAGGGTTTAACATATTTACTATTTGGTCTTAACTTTAATATCACCTATATAATTTTTGTTCCTTCAATTTTGGTAATTAACCATTTACTCTTTCAAGTTACATATTTACTTTTTAGTCCGCTAATTTTGTAATGAAACTTCGGTCACAAAACTTTTCCTTATCAAATCAAATCGATACCGACCGACTCCTTGTCACGTAACCACCAACGTGTGATATATTTTAAACATGTAATGCATTTAACATGTTGTCAACCCCCCCCCCCCCCCCGCGATAGTGGTGGAAACGACGTGGCATGCGTAGATTGATATTATTTTTTTTAGAACGACAAATTTTCTTGTATTTAGGCTACAACACTGCAAATTTGGAGAGCCCTGATGCACCACTGGCCAAATTATGTTGTCTTAACCGGGCCCACGTTGGCTTCAGAGTTTGGCTTGGGCGTTCACCCGATAAACCATACCGCCGACTGTCACTTGACAATCGTTGTGCCACCACAAGAGCATAACTATTTGGCGTAATACGTGGTGGGACGAAAACCCCGGTGAGCTCAGAGTTCGAACTGACAACCTTTGCACAAGGTCTAGCTCAAATTCTTCTTTGCCACCATCCATCCAAAAGTGACATAAGTAGGATTCAAACTTGAGTCTTCATTGGAAAACCTAAGCTTCCTACCACTAGACCACGAGTGAAAGGATGAATTAAGTGGGAGGATACATCGATATTTATTTAACATGTAACATTAATATATGTTAAAATTAATGTTATCCTAAAGTATCTTATTAATCTTGTAATTCAATAGAAACATTATAAAACCTTCTAACTTATTCTTGGTCTACAAGTTACAAGTTTAGTATATCTATTTCATTGAATATTTGTTTTAAAAAAGAAAAGAAAAAAATAGTTTAAAAAAAAGGTTTGCTGGCCGTGTGCCACTTTTCCCATATGTATATAAATTATTATTATTATTGAGGTTCTCTCTTAATCTTTAAACAACATTTATATTCATCTCAATCGTATTCAAACCCCAGCTATAAATAGATTCTATCATTCTCATTAATTTTCACATAAAATCTTCTCATTCTCTTTATTCTCTCTAGCATAATCAAGTAAGTTCTTATATTTATTGTTCCTCGCATTGATTTTTATCTTGTTTTTATGAATTTTTTTAGTTGTTCATATGTTCTTGAATCTTCCTAGTTGTTTATATACTCTGATCATGATCATCATAAATTGTTAATAAAAACCTTAATTTTTGTTTTAAAAAAATTATGATAATCATGTTATTCCATTAAACAACAATTATTTTTTCAAAATCTTGGATCAAAAGTAAAGTTTTTTCATGAACAACTATTATTATTCTTATGATCTTCCAAAAACTCATAATGTTATCATAACTAAAAATTATAACATTTTAATAATTGGACCTTGTACTTTCACAAATGTCCATAAACATCCAAAACTATAGTATGTACACTCTGAACCCTATATTTTCATAAATGTCAAATCACACCCTTAACTATGTGATATTACACTTTTAACCTCGTACTAAACTATTTATCAAAATCATGTTAAACATTTTGAGTTAATATACAAATAGAGTATAAACCGGGTATGTATCTGACAAGCAAACAGTTGTCTAAGGCAATAGTGGCGTAAATAATCTCATTGGACGTGTGACTCGTACCTGGGAATCAATTTGCTGTAGGTCATGCTCTTGGTTTAAAACATTCTAGTATGCGACACAGTAACTAATTTATAACTCAAAACTTAATTTAGGGCATCTAGTGACCGGTTCAACAAGTTATTGCGTGTGATCGTGTTCATCCAACAAGCAAGGTGAGTTCATAACCCCCTTTACATGTTTTAAACGTTTTATTCGTTGGGTGGAAAACAAACAAACAAACTTATACAAACTTATTAATTCCATGTTTTATTCATGCTATATTTTATCACACTTGTGCATGTTTTCAATCTACGAAAACTCCCACATCCCCATGCCACCATTGGACGAAGACTACATTGCTCTAGAAGACTTGGACGTGCCCTTGAACCCCTTATCACCTACTATCTTCTCCTACAACCCAATTAGTTGGTCCCGTCTAATGAGTACTCTTTCCCACACCCATGGAGAACTAATATGGGCCATATGTTTTTTCAAATCGTTATGGGCCTATTAGTTCTTCATGGGTGGGGGAAGGAGTACTCATTAAACGGGACCAACTAATTGGGTTGTAGGTGGAGATAGTTGGCGATGAGGGGTTTAAGGGCACGTGTCGCAATTCGTTCCAATTTGTAGCCCCTTCACTACGCATAGCCTTAGTAAATGATCCACATCATCACTCTCAAGTAAATTGATTGGTTTATTGTACCATGTCAGCATCATGACAATGTTATAACCAAATAACCAATATTTACAAAATTATTTTTAATGTATGTATGTACGTTACCTTTTAGAAGACAACTTGTGTACTTTCTTAGTGATTGAAATATTAACTTTACAATTGGTTTATTGGATGCTGGCTATTGTGTAGCCAGCGTGCCGACTCAAATGAATCGAGTCTTTTCACGTGTTATTGTTTGGTTGGTTGTACCTTTTATTGTTTTAGGGGCCGGCTGAAACCTTGTCGTCTTAGCCGGCCTAGCTTCTTGGGATAAAAGTCAACACTTTTTTTTGTAAAATTTTGTGTCAAAACGTCTATTTTCATTTTCATTGATTTTTCCAAACTACTCAATATCCAACACTACACCATGACTTGCGTCACTTAACCGAAACATATAACACCTTGCAAATAAACGAATACACTCATCGATTTCGAGAAGCAATGCAACGTTGATACGGTTTGCTGAAGACCCTGGCCAAGGGAGTCCGAGGAACCGGGATGAGCTTTCCCACCATTGCAAGAGGCCAACTGTAAAATCATAATAAGTATTACTACTAAATGACATACAACAAATAGGATGACTATATTCTTGAATGATCATCATATCATGTTTTATGAATATGCAACAGAACCAACCTGAAAACCGCGATAACAATAGACACCACCCATAAGTTCCAACCAAGTCTAACTGTTGATGTAAACTTCCCAAGGAATTGAATGATCATCACCTGTTTCATAAAACGAGTTACGGTTTCTGCACTTTGCAGTTCGCAAAACAAGCTGTCTAATTACCTGAAGCAATAATGTGGTTCCTATTACTCCCATAAAAATAGGATTTTTAGTCACTCCAGAAAATACATATATTTCTTCTGGTTTCCGAGCATTGAACTCGTTGAATATCTGTAATCAAAAGAAGAAAAAAAAACAGATTTTGAACTAACTGCATAACTAATTGAACAAAGTAGGATATATATTCATTAATTCATTCATTCATGTTGTTGAAGTTGAATCTTACTTGACACATGACAAATGCATTGAATATCAAGGTGTGCTTCACAGCATTTCCCCTTTCGTTATTCTTTAATTTGAGAATAGTTGTTCCATGGAAGTTAAGGACGAGGAGGACCACAACTTGATACAGAGCCTGCCAAATCCATACCATTTTCATTATTCTAAATCATATTCAACGTACGTAACAAAGTACCTACCTGTATAATTAAGTTCCGCCACATGATATTCGTCACAAGAGGTTCCCTGAAGATAAAAGATAGCATTTAAGAGCTAGGATTAAAAACAAATATATGCAATGCACAGATTGGTCTTGACCTTCGGCCAACAGGAGATCTGTGCATAAGATGATCCGTTGGAGGTTCAGTTGCCAATGCCAGTGCTCCGAGGGTGTCCATGATGAGATTAACCCAAAGAAGCTGCACCATGCATAAACACCACATTTGAGAAAAATAACCCAACGTGAATGTCACAGAAACACTCAGCAAGCATTCTACCGGTATTTGTTAATAAGCTACTTTGTGTGTGTGTGTGTGTGTGTGTTGAGAGAGAAGTAGAGGATATCAAACCTGCACAGTGTTTAGAGGTACTTCTCCAGAGGATATTGCTGCTACAACATTTATCACAAGTGCTGCAACGTTAACTGTAAGCTGGAACTGGATAAACTTCTGAATATTTGCATACACAGACCGACCCCAACGGACAACCTATAATGTTATGATCATTAAAACAAAGGTTCCAAATGTAACTATAATTAATCACATTGAAATATTTCCTTAATGATGGCATGCGAAATATAGTGATGTTTTATTTTGATGGCATGCACATACCTTTACGACTGAAGCAAAATTATCATCCAATATGATGATATCAGAGCTTTCTTTTGCAACTTCAGTTCCTTGAATGCCCATGGAAAGGCCTATATCAGCCTACGATACAGATAGAGATATACATATAAGCACGCACAATAGGCCAAGAGTTTAATCTTAAGCTTCATTTTGTTAGCAAAATTTAAGATGAACTGAAACCTCATGAAGTGCAGGCGCATCATTTGTTCCATCTCCAGTAACAGCAACAACGTCCCCAAGTTTACGAAGCGTTTGCACAAGCAATAGCTTATGACTAGGTGAAGACCTTCCCATCACCTATACATCCACATATTTAATTTATAGTTACTCAAGCTTATTAACATATTAAACCGTACCAATATCTGTTTGGAAGCATGCTCTCTTTCTTTCTCTGAATACTCATGAAACGTCTTTCCCTCGATAATGATTGGCTCTGTTGCATCTTCACCTGGACTAAGTATTCCACACTCCATGGCAATTGCTTTTGCTGTTTGAATATTATCCCCAGTCACCATCCGAACCTATTCATTAACATTTGTACCAAATAAGCTGTTGAAAAAAAATATATATATGTTTATTTAGCATATAGTGAAACAGGATTGAACTTTTTGATAAGCTGCTTACTAGTTTAGGATTCACAACAATTGTTACCGAAAATTCTATGTTTTTTTTACTACTCTTAACTTACAAGAACGTAAATGTATTTTCATCATCATTTGAGTGTTCAAATTCACATAGCCAGATTAAAAACAGATTTTCCAATAAAATTTTAAGACATATAAGCTAAACCAGAAGGGGGAAATTAGAACCTTCACACCAGCATCCGTACAAATTTTTACTGCATTTTTTACACCTGGACGACAAGGATCCTGCACAAGGTAGAATCCAGTACCATTAATCAACTCTACTTATGTTACAACCAAGTGATATTAAGTAGTAGAACATATATTTATTTTCAGAAAATAAATATAAGGAAGAGTAATTGGATGAAACTGAAGATGTTAAAAGTTCACTGTAATGCACTAATACATGCATGACACTAAGTTCTGTTTTAAAAATATACACACAAAGTATCAGTAATAAGTATACAAAATATATGTAATATGTTAGTGTATGCTTTCTCTTGTTAAATATTGTACAGTATAGTTGAGTACCTTTATGCCCACAATTGCAAGCAGAACAAGATCATCTTCAGGTAAATTCCAGTTTGCCAGCTGCTGTTCATCCGCAGGAACATCATCTATATTATAGTTTCTATATGCAATAGCAACACACCGCAAGCTCCTTGCAGCCATTTCTTCAATAGCTCTCTTAAAATATTCCTGTTTAATTTAAATCTATTAATAATACAATATATACTCCATCCGTCACACTAAAGCGGCTCTCTAATCTTTTTGGGTGCCATAAGAATAGCCCTTTTATTAAAAAAAAGCACCAAAAGAATCCTATACACACGTATGTATGTGTGTCTATATTCATATATTTGAACCTAAGTTACCTAATATACATAACATAAATACATGGATACAATCATGAACTATTATCTCCATTCACTTTCGAGAATATTGTGCAGCTGGTCAACCACAACAATTTACTGACCATATCATTATCAGTGGGATGCAAGGAACCATCTGCATCAAGATATTCTTTACAAGAAGCCAATACGATTTCAGCTGCTCCCTTCCAATGTATGCGAACTTGAGTACCAGCCTGATATTCATCACAAGTTAAATTTCTTTTCTGCATATATATAAAGCTAACCAAACAAAATTAGAAGCAAACATGAAATATTTCTTGTATGATAACCTCATATATTGTCAACTTGACGTCACAATGAAATACATTCTCATGTTTGGGATACATGTTATAAACTACAAATGTAAGTTAGTAAATAGACAATTACCCCTTGTAATGCAACTCCGCCTCGCTTCTTTGCAGAGTTAAAAGTAGAGACGTATAGGATGACAGACTCTGATCTGACAGTATCAAAGTTCATCCCAATCTGCAATTAATGTCATTGACTTCCATCAATATAAATTTACAGCACTCATGTAACAATGTTCAAACATAATAAATTGATACCTTTACGCCCCATTGGAGAATAGCCTTTTCTGTTGGAGAGCCAGAAACCTCTATATAAGCGCCGTCCTATCAACAAAAAAAGCACAGCCAAGTTTTTAGTTGGTCATGGGCCCACCCTACCCTCCATTAGATTTATGATAAATAGTAACATCACCTTGGAGGAGAAAACACTTCCTGCTGTGTTCTGCGCAATCCCCTCATTTAACAAAGAGACAACATTTGCATGATATTGCAATCCATCTTCAGGGGGGTCAATTTTCTTTTGCCCAACGTAGGCCTCCACAACCGTCATCTATATTTGAATTTCACTCGAAAGAGTTGGTGTCCGTGCCACATATACATTGAAACTGCTTAACTAAGTAACATAAAACCAACCTGATTCAGGGTTAATGTTCCAGTTTTATCACTGCAGATAGTAGTTGCAGAGCCCATAGTTTCACAAGCTGAGAGTCTACGGACCTACAGGTAATTGACAATATTATCTTTAAACCGCTTCTCTAGTTAAAAATTGGAAGCCCGAAAACAATATGTACCAGGGCCTTGTCTGCCATCATCTTCTTCATCGAGTATGCCAACCTACAGATTAAAAAAATAATTTTGAATCACAAGGCAAAACAAACACAGGTGCATTGCAGCATTAGTGTACTCACGTCAGTGTTACAGCCAACGGAAGCCCTTCAGGAACTGCAACGACAACAATTGTGACCTGAAAAGTTCATGCATTAGTCAATGAAAGAAAAGGATGAAGGCAACAGAGATGGATTCATCACAAACTTACTGCAGCAGTAAAAATCTTTATGACATCATTAATTGCTTCACTAGCACTCGTTTTTCCACGGACAAACTGGACAGTTCCATCAGGGTTTTTTGAGCTACCAGTGAAGAACCTAAACACGTTGCAGTAGTTATAAAATAAGTGAATTGTTTAAATCGATGCTGCAGGTGTAACAGAACAACTTTTACCTAGCCAGAAGGACAGCCAGCACTAGTAAGGCAACTGAGAGCCCAACTATGCCTATAAATGTTGCAACACCATTCAAGCGTACCTATCAACCATCATGAGTGATATAAATATATGTATAGAGAATAGTGATCGGATGAAGAGAGAGCAAATATATGTAAGTAAACCTGCAAGGGGGTTTCTTCACCAGTATCTTCTGATATGCTTGCCATCAACAATCCCCATTCGGTATTTATTCCCACACTAGTCACCTAATGATGGAACACAAAAGCTAATACAGGAAGTGCGTAAACGTTTACTTTTACTTCAGTATTACTCACAGATTGTTATAACAGATGTAAAGTTGTGTTTAGCAGATGTAACCGGATTCATATTAACCTAAGTTTGTAATGTTGATTAGCATTAATTTATAGTCCAAGGACCGATTAACACTTAATGAGGATGGCTGAAACTCCTTGTGATAATTTATAAAAGATAACAGATATTTACCAGCATAGTTCCAGCACCATCTGCTACCTTGCAGCCAGACATCAAAAAAGGTGCCTTTTGATCCTTGTGCACCTAAAAGTCTTATGGTATTTAAGAAAAAAGCTCAATAAACCAATTTCATTTAGAAATGAGGTCTAACCAGCTTACAATCTTGCTCTCCCCAGTCATGCTAGATTCATCGATGGCGAGAGAGTGACCCTTTATAAGGAGACCATCAGCAGGGACCTGCAGCATACCAAAAAAAAAGATGATAAATCACCAATAAATTAGAGTCATATAACTTTAAAGTATTTGTGAGTTTAACCTTTACCTGATCACCTATATTAAGAGGTATTACATCACCAACAACAATGTCATATATCGAAACCTTCTCTCTTCTCCCACCTCGAGTTATCTAATTGAATTTGCACGAAAGAAAGCTTAGCAGAAACAATATAGCTAATTGTAGAATATCTTAGCACACATGCAAGCAAACCTCTATCTGTATATTCCGCTTTTCTGCATTTAGGTTCTGAAACTGCAGGGACTGTCTATAATCACTGGTTGCTATACACAACACCATTTGCAAAAACAATATGCATATATGTTATGATAGTTAGCGTACTCACAACCACATCGATTCTATGTATCATATACCAATCACCTTACCAGTCACAAAAATAACCAGAAGAACAGCAAACGTAATGCTTCCTCCATCATACCATCCTTCTTCAAAACCCTACACAAGGAAATTAACGCATGCCTTCAAACAAAAAGTCCTTGTAAATCAGAATTGTCTAAAAGTTCAAACTTGCCTCTGTCTTTATTCCTAACACAAGTGAAACTGCAGCAGCTACTATTAATATAATAAGGGTTAAATCTTTCAAAGCTTCCCAGATGAACCTCTGCAAGTACGATTACCATCATCAACTGCAGCTGTTAACAAATAGGCTGAAACGAAGATTAATAATGTACCAAGAAGCTTCGTCCTTCTTTGACAGGATAGGTATTGGGTCCAAAGGCAATTCTGCGGTCTGACAATTCACTGTCGTCTCCTGGTACTCCCCTGTCGAGATCGGTTCTCAACATCTCAGATAACCCCATGACCTGAAAATGCATGCATGATCGAGCTATTAATATAAGAAGATCGATCGAGGGCAAAATTAACATGGTTAGTAAATAACTTGCCCCGCCACATTGAAGAAGAGCTGTTATATTATGATCCCTGGTCATTGAAACGAGTTCCTCGAGTTCAATCCCATAGCCACCACTTGCAGATGGAGTAGGGACCGTAGTGTCTAACACTATATTATATACACGGAAGAAATAATTATTACACATATATACATGTGACAAAGGGAAATTAAGGAAGCAAAGTTAATTACCAAGTGCTCGTTGGCCGGCTAATTTAAATAGCAATGCAGCCTGACAGATAAGGTGATGAGATAGAAGATTTTAAATGTACAAAGGTGTTGGATATAATATATATATAAGAGAAGCATGTATGTATGTATGTATGTATGTATGTATGTATGTATATTACCCTTATGGCTTGAGCATGTGCTCTGATCATCCCTCTCCTTTTTTCTTGATCTTCATTCTTTCTCAAGTCCAATGTGTATCGAAAGCGGCGTGAAGCATTAAGGACGAGGGCGGCTTGCTGAGATGGACATACATGCATACATACAATCAATAAGTGAAATATTATTTCTTTGTGATGATCATATATTCTCATTTTAACACTGCATGCATGTGAATGAATAAAGAAAGAAGTGAAATTACGTACCCTCCAGCGCCTGAGTGTATCAGTGGATGCATTTTTAGTAGTGACAATGTCAAAAGGATCGTCATTAAAAGTGTCTTCAACGACACCGGTTTCAATGTCGGCCCGAGGAGGAGAAGAAGAAGAGGAGCTGCTTCCGCTTCTAGCCATTGATAATTAATTATGAATGAATTGTGATAATTCAAAACACAAGACAAGACAGTGTTGATGTTGTTGCTGAGAGTGATCTGATCTCAACTCATCTCATATGGCTGATATTATGGATGGAAGTAGAGGAAAACCGTCATCTTAGCGTCTTTTTTATTTTCTTATGTTTTTATTTACTTGAATAACTAATTAATTAATAACTAATTTTGGTGTACGGACAGATCTATTGCCCAACATAACCACACTACATCCTACAAACATGCTTTGTTAATTGCTTCCCTATTTGACTGTTTTATTAAATTCTATATATTTTTCTCTTTTATTTTAAAGGACATACCAAAAAAAATACTAAAGTATTACTAGTCACATTGACAAATTATACATACGTTTTTTAAGGCTAAGACTAGAATAAAAAAGAAAGATGATTGGCTAAATGGGGTGGACCCCACCTTTTTGAGGCGTTACCCCGGTTGACCAACAAGAGGCAAAAAAAAAAAAATGGTGCCCCCACCCCCACCACAACGCTTAATCTCATATGACTGATATTATGGAAGGAAGTAGAGGACAACCGTCATCTTAACGTCTTTTTCATTTTCTTATGTTTTTATTTACTTGAATAATTAATTAATTAATTAATAACTAATTTTGGTGTATGGACAGATCCACTGCCCAACATAACCACACTGCATCCTACAAACATGCTTTGCTAATTGCTCGCCTATTTGACTGTTTTATTAAATTCAAATTTTTCTCTTTTATTTTGAAGAACATACCAAAAAATACTAAACTATTACTAGTCACATTGACAAATTATACATAAGTTTTTTTAAAGAAAAGACTAGAATAAAAAAAGATGATAGGCTAAATGGGGTGGACCCCACCTTTTTGAGGCGTTACCCCAGTTGGCCAACATGAGGCAAAAAAAAAAAAGTGGCGCACACACCCACCACAACAATTAATCTCATATGACTGATATTATGGAAGGAAGTAGAGGACATCCGTCATCTTAGCGTCTTTTTCATTTTCTTATGTTTTTATTTACTTGAATAATTAATTAATTAATTAATAACTAATTTTGGTGTATGGACAGATCCACTGCCCAACATAACCACACTGCATCCTACAAACATGCTTTGCTAATTGCTTGCCTATTTGACTGTTTTATTAAATTCTATATATTTTTCTCTTTTATTTTGAAGAACATACCAAAAAATACTAAAGTATTACTAGTCACATTGATAAATTATACATAAGTTTTTTTTAAAGAAAAGAATAGAATAAATAAAAAGATGATTGGCTAAATGGGGTGGACCCCACCTTTTTGAGGCATTACCCCGGTTGGCCAACGTGAGGCAAAAAAAAGTGGTGCCCCAATCCCCACAACACTTAATCTCATATGATATTATGAAAGGAAGTAGAGGACAACCGTCATCTTAGCGTCCTTTTCATTTTCTTATGTTTTTATTTACTTGAATAATTAATTAATTATTTAATAACTAATTTTGGTGCATGGACAGATCCACTGCCCAACATAACCACACTGCATCCTACAAACATGCTTTGCTAATTGCTTTCCTATTTGATTGTTTTATTAAATTCTATATATTTTTCTCTTTTATTTTGAAGAACATACCAAAAAATACTAAAGTATTACTAGTCACATTGACAAATTATAAGACTAGAATAATAGAAAAAAGATGACTGGCCAAATGGGGTGGACCCCACCTTTTTGAGGCGTTACCCCGGTTGGTTAACATGAGGCAAAAAAAGTGGCGCCCCCACCCCACCACAACACTTAATCTCATATAACTGATATTATGGAAGGAAGTAGAAGACAACCGTCATCTTAGCGCCCTTTTCATTTTCTTACGTTTTTATTTATATGAATAATTAATTAATTAATAACTAATTTGGTGTACGGACAGATCCACTGCCCAACATAACCACACTGCATCCTACAAACATGCTTTGCTAATTGCTTTCTATTTGACTGTTTTATTAAATTCTACATATTTTTCTCTTTTATTTTGAAGGACATACCAAAAAAATACTAAAGTCTTACTAGTCATATTGACAAATTATACATACGTTTTTTTAAAGCTAAAACTAGAATAAAAAAAAAGATGATTGACTAAATGGGGTGGACACCAACTTTTTGAGGCGTTACCCCGGTTGGCCAACATGAGGCAAAAAAAAAAAGTGGCGCCTCCACCCACCACAACACTTAATCTAACAATGGCATTCGTTGGTTAATCATTATCATCACAAATTCGAAGTTTATGCATGATGCATATCGGAACACACCCACACACATTTAACGACCTTACTTGAGGATTCGTGAGACATGACATTTGGACATCTAAGAGTAATAAATGACACTTGTAGATTGAATAACTCGATGGTTCACCCGAATTTTCCCATAGCATAAAACCTAGAAATCTGACAAAATGTATGTATGTTTGTGTGAATTACGAGAACGAGAGATCACAGGGAATGACCAAATGACAATCAAAGTCTATTTGAAGGGATAGGGCCAAGACTGCGGATCTATTCCAATTCATTTTCCACCAAACACATTAAAATTGAGGGAATTAAATTCCATTCTAATGTTTCAATTTATACACAGTTACCCGGTGAAAGTAACAAATAATGAATCTAACATAACCCATTTGATATTACATCGAAAACCGAGGGAGGGACTTGCATATGATAGACTAAAAACAGGGGGAACCGTGACTTGAAGTTCATTTCCGCTTGTTTGATCAGTGACCATTAGAAGAAAGGAACATCCCTGCTGACGAATCATTTCAATAGTACGAGTGAGACAATTTCAAACAACAATGGTCTCCCCTCCTTCACTGCATTACTACTCGGCTATTGTACCCACTACAGAAATAATGTAGAACAATATGTACTTTTGACAAAAACTGAAGTAAAAAATAATAATAATAATAATAATATTCTAAGATAAAATTTTATAATGTCTGGCATGTTAATTTGAAGTTAATCTCAAAAGGTGGTTATATCAAACTATGACAAATATAATAGAAGCAGCAGCATATTTTGGTTTACTTTACACTTTCACTTTGGTCACCCGTCTCCATTCTCTCCACTTTCTACTTTCTACCGTTGCAGTTGCCACCACTATGACGATGAATAACTGTTGCAGTATGGCAGAGGCAGCAGTTAGCCCATTTACACACACAAATATACATGTATTTAACTGTTAAAACCCCTACCTCATTATGTCGATGCTACTTTCCCACAGCTGCCTTGGTCAAATCCCTTAAACTTCCCTACACATTTATACTCAAATTTCAATAACAAAAATTCCATTTTTAATCACCTCATAGGGGACAAAAACTAAAACCCCTCAGTGTGCAAAAAAGGAAAACATATTGAAGTCAGCAGTTTAGGTTTCCTCACAAAAACAGTCTCCAAAAAGTGATTGGAATTACTAGCATCAAAGATAAATGACATACCTTATTCGCCCACATCAAGCCACATGCGTTACAAAGAGTTTTAGGTCCATCAGGTCCTTTGCGCATCATTGGAGTAGATTTCTCATTCACACCACAATGCCTACAGCTGCATCACATGACCAAATAATATATGATTAATTGAATAACATAAGTGATTATTAAAATCTCCTATATAATAGTTTGAAGATAAGACAATGTTATTTAAATAGGAAACTAGATGATCAGTGATCACCAACAAACAATAATAGATATCTCCTCTAATATACTGATCCCAGTCAAAAACTAAATAAATAAATAAAGCCTAAATTATATAAAAAGCAGAAAATGCTTATTTTGATTTTCAATATTTTCCCAACACATAAGTGACTTGCAGAAACCTAAGAACTTAATACAAAATTAGAAATACCAATAACAATAATCTTCCAAGCAAAATAAGAAAGCTGATGAAAACAATTATAAGCTCAAACAATAGATTGCACAAACAAATGGCCTGGCTTTCTGCATGTTTAAACAACAGCGTTTTCGATTTGAATAAAATAGAGGCTTACACAGTTTCTTGATGCTGGTTACCACTACCGTCCGAGTGCCAACTTTGATTTGAGTCCCAGCTTGTGGATGCATCCTCATGAGTGGGCTTTGAAGAAGTAAACTGGCCTTTATGCCGTTTCATTCTACAACAATAAGTAAGGAAACATATCAAGCGCGCGCAGACAGAGTAAACACACTTCCAATATAAGGCATATGAACAGCATTGGTAGAAACAGAATACAAATACATGTTATAACTGGAAGTTGGAATCTACCCCTTACCCGAGGGCCACTTCCTTGCGAACGGTATAAAGAATTTTCTTGTCAAAATTCCTCGATTTCCTCTTTTCACGAAATCTCATCAGTGAGGCCAGCCTCCGCGAATTACTGGACAGATCCTGGTAAACGAAAATTATAAAAAAAAAATCTAAACAAACATACAGTGATGAACTTAATTCCTACGCATACCCTGTTATTCTGGTTATGGGTTAAAGGCATATACGGAGGCATGCTTCCGGTTGCGGGATCTTCACAGCCACCTAGTAACAGAAGTACTGCTTGAACCTGATAAAATGTTAAAAACATAATAAAACTTATGAGGTTGAAGATAACTAGAGCATAAAAATAGTTAGAAGTGATTAAACGAATGGTACCTTGTCGGTAGATACGGAATCGAACACGTAAACCTGACCCTGGAAAGAGAGAGTAAGCTGGTTTGTATCATCAGCGGTGGCAGCAGGCAACAAGGCATTATGGTTATCAGGATCATGGTGAATCATGTTGTCATTAGTTAACTGGTGTAAGTCATCATCATGTTCTTGCTGTTGCTGTTGCTGTTGCATTTGGGGATGATAGTAGGTATCTGGCATCTGCATTGATGCTTCATTCACATGAAGCTCATCCATTCCTCAGCTCGATTAATTTACCGTATCAATCTACAATATTCATATCGAAACCGAAACCCTAGCTATTGATGTTGTATGAATTACAGAAAATTAACAATTGGAATTGACGGAAGATTAACAGGTTTTGTATCTAGTTAATTGGTCCAATCAAGTAAGTATATATACTTGATCGAAGGAAACACACAGTACTTACTTCAACGATTGGAGGCAACAATCTCTCTAGGGTTTCTGCGAATTGTTCCCAAATTGCTATTTTAATTCCGTTTTTATGTTTTGTTGAATGATAAACAAAGCCCGCATTAGCAAAAGGTTGGCCCACCATCTCATCGTGTAAAGGCCCACTGTGATAAAATTATGCACTTCTATATTGAAACAAGGAGAAAGTCACGAGACTAGAGGTCATTCTATATTGAAAGAGGGACTTTTGTAACAGTTTTGTCTACCGAGTTTAGAGACATTGATGATAACTTTTGACTGTTAGGTTAAGGAGCTGGCATACGGTCATGGTTGTAAAACTCGTTTGACGCTAGTTAAACAGTGAGGTAAGTACTAACGATTAATAGGGATTAATCATATTCGAATTTTGATATGTAATTTGAAAAACTAGTTCAAAGTTCACATAGTATATTTTAACTTTTAAGCATAAACATAACATTAACACCTCAATGAGAAAAAACAAATAACTAGGGTTAACAAGTCCCACTGCCAACCAAAAATTAAAAGAAAATTAACAATAATTAAAAATTTTAAAATAATAGTTTTTAATAAAAATGTCTGATTTGGACGTTTGGCCTGGTTTGGGCCGATTAGGTTCGACAACCGATTAATAGGGCCGATCAGCTAAAAATGTATCGGTTTAGAGGCACTTAGCGATTAATCCCTGCTTAGACCCAATTTTTACAACACTACATACGGTCAAGTAATTTAACCTTCATCAAAACCACTATACATAAGATTGTTTGTATTGTGATATCTTTCAATTTTCTATCCTTGGTTTGAGTTCCTTATTGGAAAAAAAACCATCTTAACACCTTCAACGTTTCAACATAGTTGATCAACAATCAACTTCTTGTAAAACTTGAAGGTCGCTCACTTTGAACCCCCCCCCCCCCCCCCCCACACACACACACACACAAACACACCCAAAAAAAACACCTTTTTAAATAAGCATTGAATCCGGCTTTTTTTCATTTTCGAGCAAGCTTCACCACTGCGAACAAAGATATACTGTAGGATGATCAAAACAGTTAAGATATTGTGGCCATGTGGTTCCATCCAATTCAGATATTGTTGTTTGGTTGTTTACTATTAGTGTTCTGCCGGCTATTGATCCCCTGTTCATGTTTCATGTCTTAAGATTTGACAACTAATCATTTGTTTCAAAGACTATAACAAAAAATAATAATAATAATGGCAATAACAAGACAGGGAGGTGCAAAAAAAAAAAAAAAAGAAAGAGATCACATGTTGAAAGCGGCAATTGAACACCAGCCAATAACCTCCTCTCACAGAATCAAACGATCACATGTTGAAAGCAGCAATTGAACACCAGCCAATAACCTCCTCTCACAGAATCAAACACCACTACCTTCTTCCATCAAAAACCTATTCACACTAATTAACATACAACGACTGCAACACACCCCAAACCACTAGCTACTATCTACCACCTGCCTATATATAATATATATGTATATCATAAAAATAGATGATTCCTTCCTACCTACACTGGTATGACATCTACTTTGGATGCATCTTCACATCTCAAGACTACCCCCTCGAGACTTCCTGGCAGCATACAACTTGTCCATTGGCACCCCGTTGTGAATCCTTCTGCAGGAGGCACTATCATTAGCACGTTCTCGTTCCTCTGCACCACTCCCATTACGCTTACCGTGCTCCCTTCCTTGATGTACCTATTCATTTATCATCCTTATTATTATTTATTTATTTATTATTACAAGAAGGAAAGAAACCATCAACAGAAACTTACCCTTCTTTCAATCTCATGACACGATCATTGCTTGCCAGGTTTCTCTCGCCCATCCACCTTATGAAGTCCGGGGACAAGTCTTTATTCAAAGGGTCGACTTCAACAACCACAGAGTCGTCCACATAAGGGGTCACCCTTGCTCCATACCCTGTCTTCACCAACGCTCTTAATCCAGACTGGAAATCCGATATGTAGAAATCCACCACGTGCCTCTGCCATCAACCAAACACCATGTTAATCGTTAATCACAAAACCAAAGGAACCAGCTATAGCTAGCTACTCACTTCTATTGACCGCAGCCCCCAGCTGAACCTACGGTGCGTAGGGTTGGAGTCCCATCCTCGAAACTCGTACAAGCTTGTACAAGTATACACACATCTCGGCATCTTTTGGAAAGTTGACTCAAGAGGTACGTTTCCACAAGTGACCACCTTCACAAATCAATTCAAACTATCATTGCATATTTGCATTGCAAGTATATATAATTATAATCAACAACAAAAGGAGGGGGGAAAAAAGAGTACCCCGGAAACCTTGACATATTGGCCATCTTTTGCAGTTCTGAGTTCAGCATCTGGATAACGGGCTATAAAACCAATGATAGACTGTCTACCATAACAAGAATTCCAAGTGAACAATGCAGCAACAACGATGAAAAGAACCACGACGACGACCAAGAGGATGCCATTGTGAACCGCGCCAAGAATAAAAGCACCTGCAATAAATCCCATCATAAACAGTAGAATCATGGACCACATAATTATCTTAGGGAAACCCTTGTTGAAGGAATAGTCATCCTCTTTGGTAAGAGTGGTGACTGCATGACCATGGACTTTGATTGACCCCTTGGAGTCCAGAGGACCCGAAAACTTCCGTGGAGCCCCGGATGAATTGAGGGGCCCCGAAGAGATCGGGCCAGACGTAATCAGGCCCGTCGTAGGCAGAACCGGTGGCAGAGGACCTGAATATCTCATAGGTGTGACTCCACCGGATTGAGGACCCGAACCGGATGACTTCTTTATGGGCTCGCCATGCTTGTTCAACGGGCCAGAGTTAGACTTCTTGACACTGGACCTCGCAGCATTAGGTATTGGCCCGGAATGTGAAGCGGTTCTTGAAGGAGCAGTTGTGGCGGTTAATGGACCAGACTTCCTTGGCTTGGAGGCGTCGGTGTTGATATCAAACATCTTTCCCAGCTCTCCGGATTTTTTGATGTCACCGCCGGTGTAAACCATGGCTGAAGAAGTCATTGTTGGAGGTCTTTCTTTGGGCTGCTCGGGGCGGCCGGATACATAAAGGCCGTTACTCAGCTGATGAGACGGGAACCTGGAACCCATCTGGTTAAGATGAACAAGCAAGATTAATAATGACTGATTAATAGGTTGTGCAATTAATTAAGGAGTAGAATGAAAAGTAATTGCTAAACAGGTAAATGAGAAATGGGAAGTCTCCATTGTTTCTTTCAATTAATAGACAGATAGACAGACAGACATACATACATACATACATACAGAAGCAAAAACATAAATGGTGTGTTATGATATTCAATAAGCATAGGGGATAAAGAGCAAGCAAGCATTGTTGTAATGTAAAAGCATAAAGAAAAGGTAGATCTCGGTGTATAAGAGCAGATCCAGAAGCAGAGATGTGTGTGTGTGTGTGTGTGTGTGTTTTAGCCTAAAGAAAGATACTCCATTGTTGATGAAATAATAATAATAATAATAATAATAATAATAATAATAATAATAATAAGTGAAGAAGAGAAGAGGTACCTTGAAGAGAGAAATCAATGGAAATCTGAAGAGAAATCAGAGGTAGAGGTAGGTGGTGTTGATGTGAATATATGTACAGAAGAACATAATAATCTATTTTTTGTTTTCTGTCTCTTCAACTCAACTCAAGTGGTTTGGTTTGGTTTGGTGGTTGTGTTGTGTTTTGTTCCTCTCCCAAAAACACTCACTTTGGAAAACAAAAAGGAGAACTGAAGTGGGGACTGGGAGTGCGGCCGGTAGGGGAGAGAGAGAGAAGGAAACGGAAAAGAAGAAGGTGGTTAGTGGGTGTACTTATTGTTATTAATGCGTGTTTTTTTTATTATTATTATTATTATTATTATTATTATTATTATTATTATTATTAGTAGTAGTAGTATCAGCAGAAGCAGCATTTGTTATAGATGATGGATAAATGAAGACATACAGACCCACTCTCCCCTGGATTTCTTCCTTTCTATATTGTCATTTTGTCAACACTATGTCCCATAAACACACTTTCATTGTCAGACACTTCTTTTCATACCCAAACTGTGTTAAATGTTTCTAAATTCTTATTTATAATAAATTCATATTCAAGAAAAGAAACAAAACATGGTTTTTGCTTGCACAAAATAAACCATCTATTCTTTTCAATTTAAGAAAATTAAAAATGAAGCAGATCTTTTATTCATCTATGTTGATAGGTTACACATTGAAAACGTGTATGTGATATTACCTACACATGTTTAGGTTATATGTAAAATTTTTAAAAAAGTACAAATACATTATAACATACAAATGTATGTCAAAATAAATATTTTTGTTACATAAAACTCTAAAACAGTTTGTGATTTTAGGTTATGGTATTTTATTTTATTATTTTTTTTTGATGGGATAGAGGAGGTTATTATTTACTAATGGAAACTTTCATTAACACGGACAACTAGCAAGACGCTAGAGGCCCAAACTACAAAACAACATTAGAAATCAAAATTATGCTACTCGGTCCACGATAAAGACTTAAAAGGTCGATTTTGGTTCTATAGGCCACGTATATTTGCATTTGTTTACGCACGCAAGCATAACATGTGATATGGTACGTACAACCGTGTTGTTTTAACATTTAAGCCTTTTCAACAGAAAGTTGAAATAAGAAGACATTCCTCACGTAGAAATAAGAAATCATTCCTCACGCGCATATATTAGTTTATTTCACCAACCAACTTTTTTTCCTTTTCATCATACCATGGACTTAAAATCCATACAAACAAAAGAAATCAACTTGAAGGTCTAATGATTAGAAATGATGTCCAAAACATGTGTTTTATTTTGCCTTCACGCATACAACAATAAAAGAAAATTCATTTATTTAGGTGTTCCAAACCAAATTCAAATCTCTGATGCTCCCTTCCAAAACCTGCAAATCACAACAAATCATAATTAAACGTTTTTCCGTCTAAAAAAAGAACCTATATATCACAGATTGTTAGCATATCCTATCCCTATATATCACTGATTTTTAAAGCCACAGGATAGATCCACAATATATTTCTCATTGCAAAACAACCACTCTCCAATACAGCTTTATATATACCATATGTCAAAACAACTATGCACCCAAATCATTGAAAAAAATACTATCTACTAATTCCTCAAAGATTCAACTGATAAGCTATTGATTAGCATTTTTGTGAACTTGTTTTTTCCTATTAGTCTACGCAAATAGCATCACTTGATTTAGCCTTCACAAAGGTAGGGTCTAGTCCCCCGTGTATCAGTGTGATATAACACGTGAGTACTTGTGCATTCTAGAGTTAAAGCGTATCAAAAATAAAATCTACAGTATCCAAAAATACAGAATGATAAAGCCTGCTAATTTTTATTCCTTAACAATGGAAATATATATAGATGTGTTCACGGGTGAAGATATACATATATCTGATACACGAAATAGAGATGTGCTTAAGTCTTAGCCCAAAGTTTGGGGATACTGGGATGTGTTCATATATGCATTAACATACAGACAAATGCAAAATCAAAACCAGCAAAAGAAATTTTAACACTTAGATTGAGCATTGAACACATGTTCGTGTTTGAGTCTTATCATGCTAATCATGCCTCCTCTCATGCAAGTATACTAACGTGCGTATAAGACTATAAATGTATTTGTATTTTGTAATCAGCAATAATAAAAGACTGTCAAAACAACATACGGTGTGCACACTGCAGTCTGCACATCACTAAAAGCCCAAACCAAGGGGTAAAACCCGTACCTCCTAGCAAGTTAGCTGCGACCCTTGAGAATCAACTATGTATAACCTTAAAACCTATAGCAATCCAATTTGGTTGCTCTTCAGGTTCACTTTGGCCCCATTTTCCAGTATCTTGTGTTATTCCCACAAGTATACGCTTTCAACTTATTATCATATTCGATCGTCCATCAAATTAGTATATAGAATCAAAAGACTCAGTATCGATTATACCATGCAAGATAATAGATAGCAGAAAATAAAAGCTTGATTTTATTGAATAAGTAAGACAGTTGGCCCAATTCAAGAGGGACTGATAGTCTGATCTCCAATACAAAAACACTTAATAATCAAATAAACAAGACTAAGACAACTACAACAGGAAATGCAATACTTAAAACATAACTTTGGCAGTTACTACCTCCTATCAGCCCCTAACAGTCAAAAAGTTAACTGTCTCAACCCCCCCACCCCCAACCCACTAAGTCAGACCTAAACTTTGCTCCTGATTGACTGGGTCAAGGTAACTGAACCGAGACCTTTTGGACCACCTGATAAGGTGAAGTCATATCACAAGATCAATCCTTTTTGAAAACTCCATCTTAAATTCTTAACACACAAATAGCACATGTCAGTTGACACTAGTTAAACGTCTTCTATAGTCATTAGTAAACATCACCAATGTAGTAAAGAAACTTGTAATTTTTATTTATCTGTTTCGCACTATCGTTCTAAACTTTAGCCTAATAATATGTCAATAGTAAACATCACCAAATAGTGCTAATGATCTTCCGGCATTCCACAATATGCTTCAACAACACTTTAGAGCTAATGCCACAACTCCAATAAAAATGCAACAAGTAAACAAACAAACATACCAAAACATAGATATATAACACCAATCAATACATTCATATCCAATTCAATGGTGAGCTAATATACCTGGATCGGATGAGCAACTCAATGGCCGCCGTGCTCTTTGGCGTGTTGCTGGTGCTCAAGGTGACGGCGTTCCTCAGGCAAGGCGACAAGGTAAGAGAAGATCATGCCACCAAAGCAGACATGATACAGCGGTACAATGGAATCGGTCTGGATGTATTTGGCATGGTAATTGTCCAAAGATCTCTGGATGAAAGTCTTGGCGTTGCTTGTGGTTACCAGTGGCTTCACGTGTGCCGGTACGTCTTTCATCTTCAATCCCCTGATCTCGTTGAAGAACTTCCTCATCGCCATTTTCAGATCGAAGAATCGCTCAAACCCTAGTTTTGTTGATTCTAGGCGGAAATGAAATGGGCATGTAGCCTTTTATTACGATACCAATTACCAGTGCCGGTAACGGGTCGGTATACCTCAAGTGTAATTGGGTTGTCGATGTCTAAAATCAATATCGGGCCGAATTAACATAGTGTTGGGCCTCAATATTTTTTTAGGTAACTTGGGCTAGAGGTGCACAAAAAAACTGTACCCAGAACCGGACCCGAAAAAAATACCTGGAACCGGTTTTTTTATATCGGGGTATTCTATACCCGAAACCGGAACCGACCCTACCCGTAGGATATGGATAGGGTATACATTTTGAGTTCAATACCCGTACCCGGAACCGTACCCGATTTATACCCATAAATACCTGGACCCGGTCATACCCTATACCCGATACCCGGTTATACCTGATACCCGATACCAATTTTCTAATACCCGAAATAATACATGAATTTTTATAGTATATATTTATGTTTACTTCACAACTTTTATCTTTAAGTTTTTGTAAAATGCATATTACTAAGTAAATAATTTGTAATTAAGTGGATTTATGGTTTTTGTAATATAGTTTAATTATTTTTATAAATTACAAAGAAAATTTAAATTTTAAACAAATTAAAAAATGTATAAAAAATTTACAAATTCAAAACCGGGTATTAATACCCCGGTCGTACACGGTTTCAATACCCGAGCCCATAAACCCTACCCGGGTACATAGGGTTGAGTTTTTCTCCTCAATACCCGAAACCGGTTCCATACCCGAACCCGGGTGTTAGAAAAAAACTCGATTTATGCACCTCTAACTTGGGCAAACGACTAGAGGTGCACAAATCAAGTTTTTCAAATACTCGGTTCAGGGTATGATCGATCATAAAACAATACCCGGGTCGGGTTCGATTCCAGATATTGTGTCTAAAAACCATACTCTATGTATCGGGTTTGGGTCGGGTTATTCTAAACCGAGTAATCGGGTATTTGAATACCCTGTTTTCATGTATTGAGAAAACTCTATTTTCGGGTTTTTTTATGAGTATTTTTTGGGTATAAATTGGATTTTTTAAGAGGTTATACTTTTTAGGGATATTTTTCGGGTATTTTCAGGTATTTTTCGGGTATAGATCGGGTACTTGAAAACCCCGGTTTTGGGTATGGAACCGGTTCCGCTTTTCAGGTATTACCGGGTACAAATCAGGAATGGTTCGGGTATGGATTTTGGTATTGAAATGCATAACATATCCGTACCTTATGAGTAGGGTAGGATACAGGTTCAGGTATTAAAACTTGAGTATAAATATATTGGTTTCGGGTTCGTTTTTTTTTCCACCTCTATAGAAGACTATTGCTTTAGGAACTTGTTGCTAGTTTGTTACCAAGAACTATGTTACTACCAATCTTTAGTAGCTATCTCTTTAGATGATTAATTTGCATGAAACCTTCTGTTTTTCTTTTTAATCCATGGGGATTCAATGTGTTTTAAATGAAACATCTTTCATGTAATAGACTTTTTTCACCGCGAGCGTTGGTCACTGACCGGGTAGCTACTCATGGACCTTGCCAAGGGTGTTGTCCACTTGTCCCTTTGAACCCATGGGCTCTTTGGCTCTAGAAAGTAGAAACAACATCTTCTTACTTGTATCAATGTATATAGCGAGGGTTTCTCATCTAATCTTTAAGTCAGTCCAAAATAGTTTGACAGACACTAAAATTACCAACGGTTTTCAACTCATAAGAGTTCCATCTTTTTATGATACAAACTACAGGTCTTTCTCCATCCATAGACTAGTTATGTAATTGTAGTATTTTGGATGGCATCAAGTTTAATATATAATATTATTCTCTATGTATAAAGGCACTACATAATCCTATAATACAAACAATCAATAAGGGTTTTCTGTTTGCACTTGAAACAAAACATATTTATTTTGTCTACTAACGGTGGGTGGTTCAATTCTTTTTATAGTTTAGGTCATGTACTATATATAGATGTTTATTGGTTCGGATATCATGTATTCGGTTAGTTCGGATTCGTTTGCTTGGAATTTAAATTTTGTTGTCCATAACCGATATGAATTTTCAATTGTCTAACTAGACCGAGTTCAACCAAAGTAAAACCGAACTCAAATGAATATCAGTTTTGCCTAGGTTCGCCCCCTATTTTTATTCCGAACATCAGTTTTTACATCGGATATGTAAATAGATGACAACTAGCTAGGTAATTCGATAGGGTTGGGCCATTAAAAAACTCACAAACATAAACCATAGTTACATAAAAAAAATAAAAAAATAATAAAAAAAACATAGTTATTCGGTTTAACCGAATAAACCAAATTCAAACTTTTGTATATCAGATTCGAAAACTTAATTCACAATTCGGATCGATTTCTTTGGTTACAGATACAGTTTGACCATTTCGATTTTTAGTTTTTTTCTTTCACGTCCCAAGTTTGGCGTGACAATGGTTCTTAACTTCTTATCGAGCCAAGTATTGAAGCACTTAATGCCTGAATCATTAACTCTAGCAGCAACCACAGTACAATTTAAAATAAACTTTTAAGATCTTATAGTTGTACGTAGAGGTGGCAATAGGAGTGGGTTGGGTTGGATTTGGGTGATGGGTCAGGATGGGTATGGGTCATGAGGGATTTTTAAAATAGAGGGTTGTGATGGATATGGGTCAAGATGGATAAAACTAACTCATCTTGACCCAAGTGAAGGTTGACATACAAAGGGTTTTAAAAACCCCTCAAAAAAATATTCAAAAAAACTATTAAAAAAATAATAACTCAAAACATAAATAAAAAACGCAAAATGTAAAATAACTAAAATGTTTCCCCCATCCTCCTCTTTCATAAAAAAAAACTTTTTGTTCCGGTTCAATTTCGTGTTTTTCGGGTTTTTCTTATTCGGTTTTGTTTTTTTTTCATTTCGGTCGGTTTCAGTATCTGCTCGGTTTCAATGATTTCGGTTTTGATTTCTCGGTTTTTTCGGTTCCAGTGTTGTTTTATGTTAGTCAGTTTTTTCGGTTTCATTTCGTTTTTTTTGTTTCGTTTCGACTCATTTGTTTTATTTTGGTTGCTACGTTTCATTTTTTTTGTTTCGTTTTGGTAAGCTTTTTGATTGCATTTCACTTTTTTTTTGTTTCGTTTTGGTCAATTTTTCGGTTTCATATCGGTTTTTTTGTATCGTTTTGGTCGTTTTTCTATTTCGGTTTAGTTTCGTTTCAGTTTTTTTGTTTCGTTTGTCGGTTCGGCGTTTTTTATTCATTTTGGTCCGGTTTTTAAATTGCATTTAGTTTTTTTATGTTTCCTTTTGGTTAGTTTTTCAATATCAATTCGTTTTTTTTTTGTTTTGTTTCGGTCGTTTTTCTATTTCGGTTCAGTTTCGTTTCGATTTGTTTGTTTCGCTTTGGTCGGTTCAGTGTTTTTGTTTTGTTTTGGTCAGGTTTCAGTTGTATTTCGCTTTTTTTTTTGTTTCGTTTCGGTCATTTTTCTATTTTGGTTTAGTTTCGTTTTGTTTTTTTGTTTTGTTTCGGTCGATTCAGTGTTTTTGTTTCGTTTTGGTCGGTTTGGTGTTTTGTTTTGTTTTGTTTTGGTCCGCTTTTCAGTTGCATTTCGTTTTTTTTTTGTTTCGTTTTGGTCAAATTTTCGGTTTCATATCGTTTTTTTGTTTCGTTTTGGTCGGTTTTCTATTTCGATTCAGTTTTGTTTCGGTTTGGTCGATTCGGTGTTTTTGTTTAGTTTTGGTTAGCTTTTCGGTTGCATTTTGCTTTTTTTGTTTCGATTCGGTCAGTTTTTCGGTTTCATTTCGCTTTTTTTTTCGTTTTGGTCATTTTTCTATTTCGGTTCAGTTTCGTTTTTGTTTCATTTTAGTCAGTTCGGGGATTTTGTTTCGTTTTGATCGTTTTTTGGGTTTCAGATGAATTTTGTTTCGCACATGATAGTTTGGGTATTTTGAAATAGATAAATTTTGGATAACTTTGATATTTTGTTTTGACCCATTTTAACCTATAAATGAAACTCACTTGTATATTTCCAACCCATCCTGACCCACTTGAAGAATTTTTATAATCTATCCTAACCCATTTTACTTTTAAAGTTTATCTATCTTGATCCAAAACAACCCATTTGAGTTGGGTTTGCCACCCTTAGTTGTACGACTCACCGACACCTGTGTGAGTGTGGTCCTTAAAAACTGAAAGAGATTAATGGAACTGAGTTAGAGTTAATTATCTGCAGCTGCAGCTGCAGCCCATAATTAATATTGAAGGTCACACTCACATCACATGCATTTCTTGAAGCAGTTGGTCGTTGCGCAGACGTCCCTGTTCAAGGTGAGTCTTGCGGGTCCAACTGGGCTCTGCTGGGACCTACCTCTTCAAGTCCCCCCAGTCCAATGTTCTTCTCATGAATTATTAATAAGTGAGGTGAACTTTTGGACTAGCAATGGGTTTTGAAAAGGGTTTTTAGTTTTAAGGTTTTCCGTGGGGATTCTTCCCGCGGTTTTCCTAATGTCACGCAGAAATTCCCGACTTTTCTGCTTGATCTTTGGGTATGAAGCGGGTAGGTTTGTAACCTCCTCGCAAGTCAGGAGCGTTGAGTCCCACTTGTGTGGATTCTCCATGGGGTTTTGGTAGTTTTCAACATAGTGATCAATTATGTTAAAACCACCAATTCCATCTTGGAGTTTCAAACAATATAGTTCTCGACGTTCCCGCCATGCGGGGATGTTATTCCCGTTTCCGCAAGCATGGCCCAGAAGATCCTTCCTGGTTTGAATTCCCTGCGGAGTGCTAAGTATGTGAAGGGTTTTGCCTTGACACTGTACCCGCACTCGTCTTACGGTTACTTTACTTCCAAGGTATTCCTGGCGTCAATTCCCTGCGGGTGCTAAGTATGTGAAGGGTTTTGCCTTAACACTTTACTCGCACCTGTCTTATAATTACTTGGTTGCCAAGGTAAGGGGTATTTTCCCGCTTTTGAATCTTTTTGAAATTTTGAAATTCGAAGAGTTGGTGAAAGGATAAGAACAGTCCAAACTATTGAAACGTCATCCGACGGTTTCTTCTGACAGTGTCAGGACGTGCAGGAAGTTATGGCGACGTGACAGTATATGGTCATTCCAGGCGCTTTTTCAGGCACGTGGGCGCGAATTTTCGGGCGCGTGGCCGCGAAATTACTGGCACGCGTCCTTTCAACAGCTGTTGCCAGCTTGCTTTTTGCCACGTGTCATAGTTTCATTGCACCTGCGATTTCTCTCTCTTCCGCATTAAATTCACCGCATTAATTGCGATTAGTATATAAAGGGGGAGAGTGTCCTTTGTAATCCACACTTTCACTTTTCTCTTCATCTTCAAAACGATATCCGGCGAATACTCACCTTTTCAGTCGAGCATTCTCTTGAAATCGTTCTCTTTTTCATATCTGCAAGATGTCTTCTGCTTACGATCTTGAGGGTACAGCCCAGGAGGCTGGGGTGCACGCCGAGCACCCGTCATCCACGTCCGACAAGGATGACAAGAGTACTGCTGGCGAGTGCAAGTGTGCTCTGTCTGTCGATCTATATCAGTACATCGTCAGGAAGTTCATGCTCGAGTCTCTCGAGCCTGAGTTTCCTGAACCTCATTAGACGGTGTATGATGCCCCCAGAGGCAAGATCGGGGTATATAACGCATTCTTTGTTTATGGGAATCTTAGGTTCCCATTGACAAAGTTTGTGTACCGTGTCCTAGAGAGGCACGGTGTACACATGACCGAGGTGCACCCGATGGCGATCGCGAAGATTCGCCACTTCGAGTGGGTGTGCCGGATTCTGGGCATTGAGCCCTTCGTCGACCGCCTGATGACCTTCTACTCTTGGAGGTGCATCCAGGGGTGGTATACTCTGATAACCCGTATAAAGGGTTTGAAGATTTGCGCAACCGAGCGCAGTCTTCGTTCGTGGAAGCTGGAGTTCTTTTTTATCTCCGCTCGCGCCATCCCCCTTGCCATGAAGTTCAAGAATGGGCAAGCACTCCCCAGCCTTCACGCCTCCAACTATCAGGAGGCGGAATGGTTCTCGAAGATATCCCGAGTCCAATCTCCGGTTTACCGCTTTGCGGAGTCCGGGATGGTGATGCTCGGGATGAGCCGGGTGTGGAAGGATGCGGATGCACAAAAGATCCCGATCGTCCTTGAATACGGTTTGAACTCTGTCCCTTACGGTACGGTCTGTCTTCTTTGTTTATATTTGTTTGTCTTCTAACTGTTTTGTCTTTTATTTCAGAGGGGAACGACTTGCAGTCGCTCCTGTATCCGCGGGAGGCTGATAGTCCCGCTCGGATGGGTACTCGTGCTCTAGATGAGAACGAGTTGCCCATCCTTGCACAGACGGCGGATCGGTTCGTGGAGGTCTACCCGCCAGGCCACGAGATCTTGAGCGCCAGGCGGCCAGGTAAGGCGTTATTCAACCCTCGACCCCTCAATGTTGAAACCTCTGCTGGAATTCCTCTAATCCTGTGTTCTGATGAAGAATCCGCAGATGGTCCTTCGTTGGTGCGGAAGAAGAAGGCTGCCGGCGGGAAGGGGAAGGCGAAGGTGGCCTCCACTGCCGATCCGGTGCCTCGGTCTGACTTAGAGACCGAGAGCGAGGAGGTGGCGGGGAACCCCGGTGGTGATAAGACCACTGCTCCGGAGGCTGCGACTGTCACCTCCGGAGAGCCCAGGATGACGACGGTGAGCGGCGCAAAGAGGCCGGCTCCATCGGGTTCGTCCCCACTTGTCCGCACTTTTAGGCTCAAGAAAACCCGTAAGTACAAACTTCCTTTATTTTTAACTTCATAGCTTTCCATCATTAATACTTATTTTCCTTGTGCAGGCGTGGATGCTACCGCATTCCAGGGTGGAGCGGGGAGGAGTACCTCCCCGCCCATGACGGTAGGCTTGGTCAGCCTACCTGAGGCGACGACCCAGGCGGCTGCGCCTACGCCTGCTTCCGCTGGTTCAGTTGCTCACTCCGTTGAGCCAACTGTTCCAGCTGTGATGACATCACCGCCGGCCGTCAGTGCCATATTTACCGCATCTTTCACTGAGCCGGCGGTTACTTTTGCTGCGGACTCCGCAGCGGCGACCGCGGCGGCCTTCACCATGCCTCCTCCGTCATCGGCAACGACGGCCGATCCTTCAGGTATGCATGGGGCTTCTCGCCAACCTCTGCCTCCTTCCCATCTACCTGACCTCTTGGACGGATTTCCCTTGGGTTCAGGTGATGGGTTTGGCGGCTATCGGCCTGTTATTGACCCTACAGGTGCGTAGGGTTCTTTTGGCCTATTTTTTTTTTTTTTTTTTATATATCATCTTTTCCTAACTGCTTTTTGTTTTTTGCAGTGTCGGATTCCAATGAAGTGTATGTTCCACGATGGAACATCCGCCGAGGAACAACCCTTCGCACACCTGTGGAGTGCGTGGAGTGGGCTCGTCACGCAGCTCCCAGTGGTGCGTTGGGGGAAGCCATGGCTAGCTACCAGGAGGGTAGGCTAACCAATGAGCTTCGGGTTCTCCTAGCCCGGATGCAGCCGCGCGTCGAGCTGCTTTGTCGTGAAAACGACAAGTTAAAAGCAGCTCGCATTCAAGAAGTAGCTCAGGCGCGGGCTGTCCGGGAGGAGAATAAGAGGCTCTCCGCCGCGGCTGCGGAGAAGGAGAAGGCGTTCAAGGCCCTTGAAGTTGAGGTTCAGGCCCGTCTCGAGGCCCGTTCCAAGGCTGCCGAAGCTGTTAACGAACAGCTTCGGCTGGCTAAGGAAACTGCTAGGAACGCAACTGAAAGGGTCACCAAGGCTGAAGCTGTTGCTGAGCCTCTACGCCTCGAGAATGAGGAACTTAAAGCTAAATTAGAGGCGCTCCAACAGGCTCATGATGCCTTGGCGATGGAGGACGCGAAGAAGCTCCAAGAGATCCTGGACCAGAGGGGCGTGCTTGACCACACTGAGCGGAAGCTAAAGGGCGTCGAAGAGGCTGCTGCAAAGGAAGTGTTGCTTGCCAACCTCAATAAAAGTGAAGCCGAACGCGCCTGTAACCAAGCTCAAGCCGCCCTCCAAGAAGCTCTGGTTGCCAAGGAATGGCTTCTTCGAGAAGCGTTGTCTCAGGTAAGCTTTTCATGTCTTTACGCTTTTTTTTGTAAATAGAAAAGGTTTTGATACTTGTATTTTTTTTCTTTTTGTAGGTTGTGCATCGGGTCTTCACGGAGACGTCTTATGACGATGCTATGAGCACAGCCCTCAACGCTTCTCATGAGGATGGGGAAAAGGCCGGCTTCCTGCTTGGTCTAGGGTTTGTTGAGAAAGGCATCCCGCCTTCCAACTTCCCTTTGTATGATGTGGATACTGAAGCTGTTTATGACCAAGCAGTGAATCAGTATGCCGCCTTCCCGCATCCGGTGGTGGAGAAGGTAAACGAAATCGCTGCTGCTGATGATGGGCTAGCTATCCTTAAAGCTTTCCTTGAACCGCCACGCTCTACCGATGGTGCGGGTCCAAGTGGAAGTGGTCCTGAAGCATGATCCTGAAGATCCCTTTCCACCATTAGCGTAGATTTTTGTTTTTGTATAGCTTCTTTTGTATGCAGGTATGCACCCAGCAATCTTTGTAATATTTGAATTTTGATGGAATAAAGATTGTGTTAATTCCTTGCCTTGCTTATTTTACGCATGTTTTGATTTATCTTAGCAATTTATTTAGTACTTAGATAAGTTAACTTTTTAACGTGGCAAATTATAAGTTTGTTTCGCTTCCTCTTTCATGATTGTGCGGGTATGACCGTCACTTACACTTAGTAGGATGTCTTAACTTTACTTATATCTGACCTGCGTGGAAGTTTTCCTCATCTTTTCCTTTGAAATTTTCTAAGTGTTCAGAATAAGTTAACCTTTGAACGTGGTAGATAATAGGTTGAAGTTTTGCCTCCTTGTTCGTGATTGTGCGGGTAAGACCGTCACTTGCACTTAGTAGGATGGCTAAACTTTGCCTACATCTGACCTGCGCGGAGGTTTTCCATAAAACTTGAAATTTTTACCGTTTTGTGTTTATGCGGGTTTTGCCGCCTTCCACACGTAACGACTTACTTCTTCCCCTATTTATGCGGTGAATACCGGCACATCAGTGTGGGAAGTTCATAAGTATAAAGGTAAGGCTATCAACACATTGTGAAAGGAGAATCATTTCCATTAGAAGTGGCTCTAGGCCTTTTCTTTACAAGTTTGGAATTGATCTACATATAACATTTGCATAATTGAGCTCCATTCCATGTTCTTGGGATGGGAGTGCCATCGAGCCTTTCGAGCCGGTATGCGCCCTTTCCCAGAACTTCTTTGATAATGTATGGCCCTTCCCAGACCGGGGCCAGTTTTCCTGGGCGTTGTTGGTTCGAAGCCTCGTTGTTACGCAGTATGTAGTCTCCTACATTGAAGTTGCAGAGTTTTACCCGCGTGTTGTAGTACTTTTGCATTTGTCGCTTGTAGTTCTCTTCACGCACTGCGGCTAAGTCTCTGCGTTCCTCGGTTAGCATAAGGTCTAACCGTCTTTCCGCATCATTGTCTTCTGGCTGAATCAAGACCCTTGGTGAGGGTAAACCAATTTCGACCGGGACCATGGCTTCAGTGCCATAAGTGAGACTGAATGGGGTTTCTCCCGTACTGGCCTTTTTCAGCGTTCTGTTTGCCCAAAGGACGTGCGGAAGCTCGTCCACCCAGCCGGATCTATGTTCCAAGAGTCTTTTCTTTATGCCTTCGACGATGCTCTTATTTGCTTTTTCCACCTCACCATTACCTTGCGGGTGTGCCACTGAGGTAAAGGTGTGGGTGATTTGATGTTCTTTCAGCCACTGTTGTAGCTTCTTGTCAGCAAAGTTGGTGCCGTTATCGCTCACCAAATTTTGTGGAAGTCCAAAACGACAAATAATAAATTCCCAAATAAATTTTTTGATATGTTTCGCGGTTGTTTGGGCTAAGGGTTTTGCTTCTATCCACTTGGTGAAGTAGTCGATGGCTACCACTAGGAACTGAACATTTCCTGCTGCTGTAGGAAATGGGCCTGTCACATCGATGGCCCACTTCTGAAATGGCCATGAAGAGGTGACTGGAACAAGTTCATTCTTCGGGCGGTGCGTGTTGGGTGCGTAGAGCTGACAGGACCTGCATTTTCTGATGTATGCCAGCGCATCCGTATGCATCCCCGGCCAAAAGTATCCCGCGTTGTTTAGCTTAGCTACAACAGCGCGTGGACCTGCGTGTACTCCACAGATGCCTTCGTGTACTTCCCTTAGGAGGTAGTCAGCATCTTGGTTATCCACGCATCTTAAGAGTGGGCCAAGAAAGTTACGTCTGTAAAGGATGTCATCGATGAGTTGATAATTCAGTGCTTTACAGCGTAGTTTTCTTGCCTGTGTTTTTGACTCTGGTAGTGTACCTGCCGCGAGGTATTTTATTATTGGTGTCATCCACGTTTCTGTGCCGGTTTGGATGACACAAATTTCCTTGTGCGGGACCGAAGGTGCCTCGAGGAGTTCAATGCGGATGTCCTTTCCCAAGTGGGTGAAGGCTAATGATGCAAGCTTGCTTAACGCATCCGCAGATTTGTTTTCACTACGCTTGACGTGTATGACTTTGCAATCGTTAAAATCGCGCATAAGGGTTTTTGCTTGTGCGAGGTACAGGGCCATTGTGTCGTTCACGGCCGTGTACGTCCCGTTGATTTGATTGGCTACTAACATGGAATCCACGTGGGCTTCCAAGTGTTTCACTCCCATCTTACGCGCAATTCTCAGCCCAGCCAAGAATGCCTCATACTCGGCTTCGTTATTCGTACTTGGAAAATCCAGTCGAATAGCGTAAGTGTATTCTTGGCCTGCTGGGTTGGTTAGTTTCAGCCCTGCGCTTGAACCCTCGTTACTGGCTGCTCCATCAGTGTAGAGTCGCCAGACATCATTGTTGTCTTGTGCTGGAGAGGGTTGAGCCTCTTCCTGGCACTCTTTTTCCCGCGATGCAGGCACTTCCGCAATAAAGTCGGCCAAAACCTGGCCTTTTATAGCTGGTCTTGGCTTATACTTTATCGCGTACTCCCCCAACTCAATTGCCCATTTGGCTAGGCGTCCCGATAACTCGGGTTTGCGTAGAACATTTGCAAGTTTGAAGTTGGAGAGAACGGTGATTGGGTGACCCTGGAAATATCGTCTTAACCTGCGTGAAGCGTGTATAAGTGCTAAGACTAATTTTTCGAGGGTAGAGTACCGGGTTTCTACGTCTGTTAGGATACGGCTGACATAATAGATTGGCATCTGGATGCCTTTTCGCTCTACTAGCAGGACTGCCCCGGTTGCTCTATCTGTTGCGGAAAGGTATAGGATTAACTCTTCTCCCGCTTTTGGTGCTGTGAGCGTTGGGAGTTCGATCAAGCGTGACCGAATCTCCTGAAAAGCTGCTTCCGCTTCTGGTGTCCAGCGGAAGTGCGTTTTCTTTAAACAGTTTCTCAACGTTGACACGAAAGGAAACGACTTATCCGCGTGGTATGCCAAAAAGCGATTAAGTGCCACTAGTCGTCCATTCAGTGTCTGAGCCTGTTTGATGGTAGTAGGTGATTCCATTTTGATAATGGCTTCGACCTTTTCAGGGTTCGCTCTGAAGCCATCTTTAGTGACGATGACCCCCAAGAACTTCCCTTCTTCCATTCCAAAGGCACACTTGCCCGGGTTGAGTTTCATGTTTATCTTCCTAAGCGTGTTGAAAGTTTCTTCGATGTCTTTCAACATCGCTTCTGCGTCAGGGCTTTTGATGACCAAGTCATCCATGTAGACTTCTAAGTTCCTCCCAATTTGGGCATGAAACTGGTTGTCCATCAGGCGTTGGTATGTGGACCCGGCATTCTTAAGTCCGAATGGCATCATTTGGTAACAAAATGTGCCATCGGGCGTCCGAAAAGCGGTTTTGTCCTGATCATCAACGGCCATGTGGATTTGATGGTACCCCTTATACGCATCCAGGAAGCATTTAAGGCGAAACGGTGCTAACGAATCCACCTTAAGATCAATTTCGGGTAACGGATAACAATCTTTGGGGCATGCTTTGTTTAAGTCCTTGAAATCTATACACATGCGCCATTGTTTGTTATTCTTCGGTACCATAACGGGATTTGCAACCCATGTTTGATATCTACTAACGCGTACGATGCGTGCGTCAAGGAGTTCCTTGACTTGGGTTCTACACGCGTTAGTTTGTTCTGGCCCCATTACTCTGCGCTTTTGTACGACTGGCGTAACAGCCGGATCGCATTTGAGCTTATGCTCTGCCTTACTTCGGGGTACACCAGTCATGTCAGCTGGTGTCCACGCGAAGATGTCAGCGTTTTTCTGTAATAAGCGCTTGAGTAAGGTGCGTGTGGGATCAACAACTGTTGGGCCAATGGAAACGGCCTGGTCAGGGTATTTGCCGTTGAAGGCCCATCTTTCCGGTTCGGTGATGGTTGGTTTTGCCATCTTTGGTTTGGGTTTAGATGAGACAGATGCGATGCATACCTGGGGAATGCCGGTGATCATCGCTACACCCTCATCTGTTGGCCATCCCATCATGCCGTGGACTGAAGATACCACGGCGTTGAATCTTGCCATCCCGTCTCTTCCGAAGAGAATGTCGTATGTTTGGTGTGGCTTCCTCATTACGACAAAATCCACGTCTTCTGTGCGTGAGTGATTCCCGTCCGTAAGAGTGACGGGGAAAGATAGGATACCCAGGGGGGTGTTTGTGCTGCCGTCGAACCCTTCCATCGAGGCGTAGATCGTTTCCAGGTGTTCCTTGTCTTCGTCATCTAGCTTGTCGAAGAACTGCCTGTACATCACCGTTGACGAGGCGCCGTTGTCAGCAAGAGTGCGAGAAGTGATGTAGTGCCCCAGCTGGCTTTTGATGACGATAGGGCCTTCTTTGCTGGGTCCTCCTGGCACTCGCGGGAAGCGCACCTCAGCTTCCTTCCACGCGCATGGTTCTGTCGTTCGCCTTTTTCTTCCTCTGATCTTACGATGAACCATGTTGATGCTGATGTCAACGGGCTTTCGTCCGTTGCCTCTGTACCGGTTATCATTCCTTCCTCCCTTCTTGATTGATGCCACAAGGTGTGCAAGTCTTCCATCCTTGACGAATGTTTCAACAATATCCTTCAAGGATGTACACTCCTCCATACTATGACCTTTTGTCCCGTGGAAGTCACAGGATTTGCTTTGATCCGCATTAGGTCACTGCCGGATCATTGGAGCTTTTGGCCATGGTAGTTTTTCGGTGGCAAATATCTCCGTGACGCTTTTGGTGAGTGGCGTCCACCGGTGTTTTCGGTTTGAAGGGTGTGTGTTATCTCTTCCGCCAACAGGAGGGTGAGAGCTGGATGAGGTGTCAAAGTTTACCCTTGACTGCCAAATACCTAGCTTCCTCTTTTTGTTCTGCCGGGCGATCCGAACATTGTTTTCTCTAGTCCTTTGCGTGTAGAGGTGTGTACTCTGGGGAAGATCCCTTCCCAGTTGCTTCTCCGTCTCGGCAAAGCGCTTGGCCGCCGTCATGATGGCATCCCATGTGGATGGCATGCCGTCCTTACCCGTCAATGTGCGGATAAGCTCTGGGTATTCGGCGCCCTGGATGAAAGCGGCGCGAACAAGATCTTCACTTATGTTGCCCACACTTAGCTTTTTGGAGTTGAAGCGAGTGATGAAGTCTAGTAAAGATTCATCCTCCTCTCTAACGCAGTTGAGGATCGTCCACTGTTCTTCAGTATATTTCCTTTGTTGGCTGAAGTGTTGGCTGAACTTGTTCTGAAAGTCCGCCCAATCATAGATGTGGTGGACCGGTAAACGATCGAACCATGCCCTGGCCGCTCCAACCAGAGTCAACTGGAACATATAACACCACGTGGGTTCCGTCCAGTTACTGACGGTTGCCCCGCAATGAATCTGTTCAAGTGGTCGTCTGGGTCGGATAGACCATCATAAGTGCCGATGTTGGACATTTGTTTGGCACTTCTCGGGGCGATTGCTTCCGCAATGTCCCTTGCAAACTTTGACTTTCCTGCATTTGCAGCAGTTGGTCTAAAGGTTTTGGAGAAGTCACGCGGGTTTCTCTCCGCATTCGTTGGTTTAAAGGTTTCTCCAAAATTCCTTGTCGGTTGGAAGTCCGTTTCCTTACGCTTCCCTTTTGCCTTATGGCGAGGGTTTGCGTCGGTATCGGATTCTTCCCGCTCATCGTCTGAGTACTCGCACTCACTGTTCATATTGAGATGTTGGCGAGTATTGCCGAATTCGTCAGCCTGTTGAAGTGAACGCAAGCGTTCATCCAACTCAGCTTGGAACTCTTTCTGACGTGCTTCGGCCCACGCCTTAACTTGATCTAGTGTTTGGCGAGGGACCCTCGTCCGTTTCTCCAACTGGGCATCAGTGAACCCCAGTGAAATATTGTTTACTGCACTTGTCCCGGCTTGGGTAACCGGGGTAGTGTTTGTAAAATTTGTATAACCGCCGGTGTTCCCAGTTGCTGGGGTTGTGGTCACCGGGGTTTCTTGGTCACTTACTGGCCTTGGGACCGGAGTAACGTTAACCATTTCTTCAGAAATTTTGAAAAAACTAAGAATTAGTTCTAGCTTTTATGCACGGATGGCGCCAATGAAGAAACACTAAGTGACCCAGGGCAGATTATGGATAATCTGTGGGTTAAGTAATGTTTCCCACGAGGATGAGGTCCAGCAGAGAAGGTTGTTCTTCAGATGACCTGCAAAACAGACACCGTAAGCTCGTCACTGAGAAGGGGGGGTTCCTCCTTGTGACCACCCTCCGGCGTGAGAATCAGACTAGATTGCTCTGAATATAAGTGTATATTAAGAGATTGCTAGATAAGATAAGATAATGAGATATCAGATGATGTCCTTACCATTCCAAGGTGTTGGAGTATTTATAGCCGAAGGTAGGTTTCCTAGAAGGTACAGCCGGCTGAATAGTATTCCTGTTCTACCAACAGTGGGCTACGCACAAGCCATGTTGGTTGGTGGATAGGCTGCGGCCGACAGTGACAAGGTCGGCTGTATACTGTTCCTTTACTGCCGGCTATGCACTGTTCCACCAACTGTAGGCTGCGCACGTCCCACAGTAAGGGTTGGTGAGTAGGCAGCGGCTAATAGTGACAAACAGTACTAGAGGGTGCACCTCCTCGTACTGTTGTCGGTGAGCTGTCACCCTGTGATTGGTTCATGGGTGTCTCTGGTCAGATCGTCTGTTTTGCCCATACCTTGGTAGGTATAGTACAAAAGATCTTCCAGAAGCATACGGACTGGCTTATTTGGGCGGGAGTATTCCCGCCTTGCTCATTCCTTCAGGTGACTACTGAAGTAGCAAGAGTTAGTGCCTTGTGCGTGTAGCCTTGCTATCAGTGCGGGTAGCCTTCCCTGATGGCTTGTATCCGCAACTGCGGGAACAAGCGGGGTACTTCACCATTGGGAGGCTTTCCCTGCGGGTACAGCTGGCGTACTGCGCGTAAGGTCTTTTCTGAGCATGGTGGGTCCTGCGGAAGCAGTTGGTCGTTGCGCAGACGTCCCTGTTCAAGGTGAGTCTTGCGGGTCCAACTGGGCTCTGCTGGGACCTACCTCTTCATATGCATATGCTCTTCTATGTTATTTACCAGCAACTTGTCTTCTCCACCACTTTCTTCGTATTCTAAGCAAATTAAACTTGATTAAAACTTCGCTTGGATTTAAGAAAACATATATAATTTCTTAAGGCGCGCATTGATTATTAATCGTACGTCAAATACGGGCTACTAATTGTCATTTGACCAAAGCTAGCTAGCATGCATGTGTTTGTGTGCAGACCTAGTTGCATTGCTTGTTATTAAAGAAAACTTACCCACAGATGATATGCCAATTCTATTTTATTGTATTACAATATACATATACATATATAATATAAATGTCAAATATTAGAATAAACATGAGAGCACAGGGCAAGTTGAATTCCACCACTGATTACCCAATCAATGCACCCATGATTGATCCCTCCATCTTCAACTCTAATCATTCCTCAACTAACAAAATACTGCTTATTTTTATCTACAAACTAACTAATAGATTAATTAATAATATTTATTTCTTAAACATATGCCTAGCTAGCTAGCTAGTTACTAGTATAAATAGACTTACAGGTTATACATGACAACCACCTCTCCCTGCCCTTTGGTACCTACATACTCATATCCGGCCTTTTTCACAAACACACTCACGCCATCTCTTAGATCTCTTTCAACCGTACCAGAAGAAGAATATAGCAGACATGGGTGATGTTAATGGACCACCACCAGCACCAGCATCAGCACCAACAAAGAAGTCCAACAAAATCAGAGACATTGTCAGGCTTCAACAAATGCTCAAGAAGTGGAAGAAGGCTGCTACTACCACCAAGAACAACAACAACGATGACAACAACAATGGCAACAACGACAACAATGTAGCTGCTCCTGTGACCAACAGCAAGCCAGCCACTAAGGGACTCAACAAGTTCCTGAAGAAGACGCTATCCTTTTCCGATATCAGCAACTCTCAGGGTGCGCAGGAAGATACTGTGGTGAAGAAAGGATATTTGGCGGTTTGGGTAGGGAGAAATGGGGATGCGATGAAGAAGTTTGTAATCCCTACAGACTACTTGGCACATCAAGCTTTTAGTGTTCTTCTACGAGACGCAGAAGAAGAGTTTGGATTCCAACAAGAGGGAATCCTCAAGATTCCATGCGACGTCCCTCTTTTTGAGCGAATCTTAAGCATGTTGTCAGACAACAAGAAACATCATCCTACTCTCAAGTCTTCATCTTCTACATCCTCATTCTTCTTATACGACCAAGATCAACCAAGCTCTACTTTAAAGACCCCTCCAACTACTCCATTGTACTGTCGATAGACTTCAATCGTCTAATGATCTCTTTTTTTGTTCATTTACTTAGTTACATGTATGTTTACTCCTTTTGATCAATATCATCAACACTTTGTTTCTTAGTTGTTGCTGCTATAGCTACTTAATTACTTATTAAGAATGCATGGCCTTGATCAATGATAATAATAATATTGCTACATTGTATGTGCATTTGACAAGTAAATGAATATGTTGTTTTTCTTTTTTATAAAATTAACCATGAAAGGAAATGATATATAACTATGAATATGATCATTTAAGTGTTAAAATAAATACAAAGGTAGGTATTATGTAGTTTTAAATAAAAGATATATAAAAAAAGATTGCTGGACAAAGCTAGCATTGTCTTATTATTAGAAGATTTGGTTGATATTGTTTGTATTGTATTTGTACAAAATCACTACAATATCTATATGGTATGATGGGCATGGACACATTACATATATCTTCTTTATATATGTATATATCTTATATGTTTCGGTTTATTTGTTTTTTCTTTCCTATCGTCGTCGTATCACCACAATCACATATCCTATCACTTACAGCCAAAAGTTCGTTTGTCACTTGAGTTTTTATTTGTTATTGCGTTACGATTATTTACCCTCTTATGTCTACATCTTTATAGCGTATAATCTCCTAATGCAATGGAGTATTAGATTGATAATTATTAAGTATTGTATTATATTGTGTGATTATTGTGAGATGGTAATGGTACGTAATTGATACTGTTTTTATTATAATTAAGTATATATATAGTTGTGATTATTAATTTCGTGGTCCTTACTACTAAAAATATTATTAATTAATAAGTATAGATCTAGAGTGGAAAGGACAGGATACATGTACGAACTAGCTAGCTAATAACCAAGTGGATGATTATACATACGTACCCAAGTTCTCCGGTGCAATTCACATGGCGATCCAATACCCATGTGGATTCACATGTGCTTTCATTTAACTGCAACTTCCATACTTCATTCTGTCTAATTTCATTTTTCTATACCAAATCTAATTGACTAAACTGTGATGAATAATGTATTAGCTAGCTAGATATATTTCAGAAAAGCAGGGTACTTTATACAACATTTTATTAACTAGTTTAAATAGTTATTGTATTTTAGAAAGTAAATTAGCTCTTCAAACTTACGAATCTTAGATACTACACATTGACTTTTGCCACATTCAAGGTTGTTTGGCAATAATTTCTTTAAAAAATAAATAAATTACTATTTTGATACATGTAGTTTGGCCCATTTAACCATTTCTGCCACACAAAAAGAAAATTTTTGATATCTCAAATCATGTTGTTAACTTCCTTTTTGTAAGTCATTTCACACATAATGACTATTTATGTCGTAGTGATAACATTGTTTAATAGTTTGGGGGTCATGCTTGGCGTTTGCTTAAATTAATAACATAAAATACATTTTAAAAAATAAGATTATTTATGTTATTATTGTTTTTATATTATTTACCTCAAAACTATTAAATTGTGTTACTATTTTACATAAATAATCCTTACATATAAAATTACTTATATACTCCTAGACTTAAGACAAAAAAGATTAATATAGCTATTGGAGGGTGAAATGATTACCAAACTCAAAGATGGGGATTGGATTGAAATGTCATAATTATTCTTCTAAGACCACCCGTACTGGATGCGTTGTTGGTTGCGTTGTGATGGATAACGCGGGGGTACACCGCCCCCCCCCCCCTGCGTTTTGTTAATTTTTTTGACACGTTTTATATAAAACGCTACAAAAGGCACGAAATCCAAAAAGTGACCGTTGCATATTAACGTTGGAGAAATAATTAAAAAAAAATCTCCATCTATATATTATTTCCTATATATTAAACCATTTCATCCTCAATCAAAACTCATCAAATTTATAAAAATTCTCTTTCAACTCTATAATTCCTTACACAAAATTCACTATATATGGATCCTCCATCTATATATAAACAGATTTTCGGGCCCGACCAACAAGCCGATGACCTAGAGGAGGAACAGGCGGTTACGAGTGTGATTATGCTCGCGACAAAGTATATGAGTTCCGTTACGAGTGCGATTAGCTCTCCACCCCCCGTTTCAAAAAGAGCATATATCGAATGAGATCGTGCCGAAGCCAACAACCGGTTGATGGCGGATTACTTCTGCGACTCGCCGAGATACAAGAACCCAAAGGCCTTTAGGCGTCGTTTTCGGATGTCTAAAAATTTATTTATGCACATCACCAATGATTTGGAGCGTGAGTTTGATTACTTTCAGCAAAAGCCTGACGCTCGAGGGACGCTAGGATTCATGGCTATTCAGAAGGTTACGTCAGCCGTACGCGTGCTCGCCTACGGAAACACGACCGACATCAACGACGAGTATTTAAAGATGGCCGAAAAAACAACTCGGGACACCTTGGAGTATTTTTGTTACGATACGTTTTGTTTTTTTTTAAATAGTTTATCACTTGTTTACTGTGATCATTTATTTTATAAAATTTTTGTAAAATATAGGAATATTTAAACTATATGGACCACATTATCTGAGAGAGCCCAACGTTAACGATCTACAACGTCTTTACGAGGCACATACAAGGGTGCATGGTTTTCCCGGCATGATAGGGAGTGTAGATTGCATGCATTGGGAATGGGCTAATTGTCCAACTGCATGGCGAGGTCAATTCACACGAGGTGACCAAAAGGGACCAACGGTCAGCCTTCAAGCGATCGCTTCATACGACCTTTGGATTTGGTCGGCACTCTTTGGTGTTCCCGATTCCAACAATGACATAACCGTCTTAGAGCAGTCTCCTGTGATGGAGAGTTACATATCTGGGACCGTTCCGGTCGCTTCGTTTTGGGCTAACGATAACTTCTACCATCATGGGTACTATCTGGGTGATGGAATATATCCAGAGTTCGCGATAATCGTTAAAACATTCAGAGACCCGATGGATGAAAAAAGACAATATTTTAAGAAAGTGCAAGAGTCTTCGAGAAAGGATATCGAGAGGTGTTTTGGTGTTCTTCAACAACGATGGCATTATGTTAAAAATCCTTGTCGTCTGTGGTCTTTAGAAAGAATGAGATGTGCTATGTATGCGTGTATCATAATGCATAACATGATCATCGAGGACGAGGGAAGAGCAATATGTCCAACTTTCATACCGGACCCGGATCCACCACGGACTCCGGCAAGTATTGAGCAATGAATCGAAAACTCGGATTCCGTGCGGTCAAGAGAGATACATAACACACTAAAGAAGGATTTGGTCCAACATCTTTGGATGTATTGGCCTCTACCTGGTGAAAACAATGATTAAAACGAGGGCAACAATGAAGACGATGATGAAGACAACGACGGCGATGGTGAAGACGATGAAAACGACGATGAAGACGACGAGGACGACGACGACGAAGAGGGCGAAGACGATGACGACGACAACAACGATGAATAGTTTTTTTCTATTTTCATGTAATATTTATTTAATAAAATATTATTGTTATTTGATTATTCTTATTAAAAATTAAAAAAAAAAACAAAAAGTGTAAAACTGACTGGGCGCCACGTGGCGCATAATGCCTGGGGGTGGAGAGTTATGACTACAGCCTGTTTTTTTAAAAAATCATAACCCTGACTGGGCGCCACGTGGCGCATAATGCCTGGATGTGGAGAGTTATGACTACACATGGTCTAAGGTGGTAAGTGGTAACAACATTCACATTTAAACCCAAAACAACATAAAAAAATCATTACATATTCTTTCATTTTTCAATTAAATAAAAATTTATATACAGTTATAATTACCGCTTCTCTCTCCTCTACTCACAACCACTTTTAAAATATATTAAAAAAATATAATGCGTGAGTAGTAATTTTCAAATATACAAAAAAATCAATAAATTTCTTTTTTCCGTCATTCTAAACCATATCCTACATTATAAATAAATGCCAAGGATTAAATGAACTGATCCATAGGGCTGAAATAGTAATTTAACAAAAAAAAAACCAAGGAAGAACCATAGGATAGTAGGAAATAATATTTATTTAAAAAGTAGGGATTACTCCATAAAATAGTAACCAACTTTGAAAGTTGTTCCAATCAGGTCACTAATAAAAACTTTTGTTCCAATCAGGTCATTGAACTTTCATTTTGTTCCAATCATAGATATTTTACCTGGATAGCAGATAATCTAGGTTTTTTTTTAATTTTTCAATGTTTTTACTTTGTATAATAACTTTTAAATGTTACGAAAATTAGTAAAAATACGAAATATAATTTTAAAATTCAGAAAATTTGCAAAAAAAATTCAGAAAATTGCAATAAATTGCAAAAATTGAAAAAAAAAAACATGTTCAAAACGGGTCGGGACGGGTTAGGGTCAAGATGTTCGGGTTAGAACGGGTCAAGATCGGAATTGATCAAAACGGGTTTCGGGTCAGTTTTTTTACTAACGAATCAGTGCGTTTTCAACACGTTACAACTCATTTATGCGATTTTTTCAGTTCGTTTCAGCACCTAATAGCTCGTTTAAGTGATTTTTCAGCTCATTTCAGCACCTAACGGCTCGTTTAAGCGATTTTTCAGCTCGTTTCAGCACCTAACGGCTCGTTTAAGCGATTTTTCAGCTCTTTCAGCACCTAACAGCTCGTTTAAGCGATTTTCAGCTTGTTTCAGCACATAACAGCTCGTTTAAGCGATTTTCAGCTCGATTCAGCACATAACAGCTCATTTAAGCGATTTTTCAGCTCGTTTCAGCACCTAACAGCTCGTTTAAGCGATTTTTTAGCTCGTTTCAGCACCTAACAGCTCGTTTAAGCGATTTTCAGCTCGTTTCAGCACATAACAGCTCGTTTAAGCGATCTTCAGCTCGATTCAGCACATAACAGCTCGTTAAGCGATTTTTCAGCTCGTTTCAGCACCTAACAGCTTATTTAAGCTATTTTCAGCTTGTTTCAACACCTAACAGCTTGTTTAAGCGATTTTCAGCTCGTTTCAGCACCTAACAGCTCGTTCAAGTGATTTTTCAGCTCGTTTCAGCACCTAACAGCTCGTTTAAGCGATTTTCAGCTCGTTTCAGCACCTAACAGCTCGTTTAAGCGATTTTCAGCTCGTTTCAGCACCTAACAGCTCGTTTAAGCGATTTTTCAGTTCATTTCAGCACCTAACAGCTCATTTAAGTGATTTTTCAGTTCTTTCCGACCCGAAACTCATTTCTAAATCATTGTTGGGTGCTGAAACGAACTGAAAAATCGCTTAAACGAGCTGTTAGGTGCTGAAATGACCTAAAAAATCGCTTAAACGAGCTGTTAGGTGCTGAAATGACCTAAAAAATCACTTAAACGAGCTGTTAGGCGCTGAAACGAGCCGAAAATCGCTTAAACGAGCTGTTAGGTGCTGAAACGAACTGAAAAATCGCTTAAACGAGCTGTTAGCTGCTGAAACAAACTGAAAATTGCTTATACGAGCTGTTAGGTGCTGAAATGAGCTGAAAATCGCTTAAACGAGCTGTTAGGTGCTGAAAAGAGCTGAAAAATTGCTTAAACGAGCTATCGCTTTAACGAGCTGTTAGGTGCTGAAACGAGCTGAAAATCGCTTAAACGAGCTGTTAGGTGCCGAAACGAGCTGAAAAATCGCTTAAACGAGCTGTTAGGTGCCGAAACGAGCTGAAAAATCGCTTAAACGAGCTGTTAGGTGCCGAAACGAGCTGAAAAATCGCTTAAACGAGCTATTAGGTGCTAAAACAAACTGAAAATCGCTTAAACGAGCTGTTAGGTGCTGAAACGAACAAAAAATCGCTTAAATGAGCTGTTAGATGCTGAAACGAGCTAAAAATCGCTTAAACGAGGTGTTAGGTGATGAAACGAGCCAAAAAATCGCTTAAACGAGCTGTTAGGTATTGAAACAAGCTGAAAGATCGCTTAAACGAGCTATTAGGTATTGAAACAAGCTGAAAGATCGCTTAAACGAGCTATTAAGTGCTAAAACGAACCGAAAAATCGCTTAAACAAGCTTTTGCTGTTAAAACGAGCTGTAACGTGTTGAAAACGCGCTGATTCGTTGGTCAAAAAAAAAACTGGCCCGAAACCCGTTTTGACCCGTTCCGACCTTGACTTGTTCTAACCCGAATCTGTTGATCCTAACCCGTTCCGACTCGTTTTGAAAAATTTTTAATTTTTTTTACAATTTTTGTAATTTATTACACTTTTTCAAACTTTTTTTTTTCAAATATTCGGAATTTTAAAATTATATTTCGTATTTTTACTAATTTTCGTAACCTTTAAAACTTATTATGCAAAGTAAAAACATTGAAAAATTGAAAAAAAAAAATCTAAATTACCTGCTATCCAGGTAAAATATCTAGGATTGGAACAAAAAAAAAATTCAATAACCTGATTGGAACAAAAGTTTATTGAAACAACTTTCAAAGTTAATTACTGTTGTATGAAGTAATCCCTAAAGTAATAGCCCAACGGAGAAGGCCCAGTAGGGTTTATGACAATTACAAACCTAACCCCTTCCTTGTTATCCTCTTTCCATTCCAAGGTTTATCGTTTCATTTGGAAATCAATTCAATTATGATGCCAGGTAAGGGTGGTGCTGCTGCTGGTGCTCCGCCAGTCACCGGATTAAAGCCAAGAACCATGAAAGCAGAAACCCAAAAGGTAAGGGCAAAGCTACCGAGCCCAAAGGAGATGGTGGCACACTACGAGTCCAAAGGTATGCAGCCCCCAGAAGCTTCTCTTAAAGTCATCGACGACCTCCAGAACCTTCTCCTCAGGGTCGTCTCCGCCAAGAAAACCAACGACATCAACTCCCACTTGCTCAGGATTGAATCCAAGCTCGACTCTAAGCCTGGCTACCCGCAAACACTAGCCATTGGTGTTGTCTCTGGAGCCGTGTTTCATGTCTGGCCACGTGTCGCTGCTTCTGTTGCCAGTGTTTGGAACTCTGTTCGCTCGGTTACTAATTCTAAATGATGTGTTTTTCGTTGTACATTGTTTTCGTTGTTAATTTTGTTATAAATGACCTGTTCAAGTTACTGATGGGCCTAATTTTATAGAACTTTAGACGAATGTAAATGAATAAGCGTAAACGGATTTAACTAAGTAAATGTTCACCGACATCATATATGAATGAACGAGACATGTTTGTGATTGTTTGTTTAACTTAAAAGAACGAAAAAGTTTGGTTCACTGAATGGTTGGTTTGTTGATTATATAAGGGTATATATTTCGGTAGGGTGCGGATTGGGTCGGTTTCATTAGCAACACCGCCGTAATTAAGTTGGTTAGGGTGTTTGATTTGGGATTTCGGGTTGGGGAAGCCAAGAGTATGAACGTTGAACGGTCAAATGACCATCAGAGCATAAAAAAACAAATAGTTTTAAGTAAAATTCTATAAATTAATGCCCTCTTCTACAATTTTTATATTTTACAAGATCCATATGTATACCACAAAACGGAATCAAGCAAAAACACTTGACAATGAAGAGGCGGTTCGAGCAAAGAAATTTCAAGTGTTTTGGTTCTAACCGTTCTCAACTGAATTTCAATTAACGAAATTTATGTTTTTTTATTGTTTTTATTTGAGTTAATGAATTTTATGTTTGGTAATTTTTTTTATCTAGTATTTTTATGATTTTAAATATATAAAAATGAAAATAAAAAAGTTCCTCTAGTTTTTGTACACCCCTCATACATCTTAAATCATACGGTCTCGACTCTCTACTTTTAACATGACACTCATTGGTTGATCACTCTCCATAATTCTCCATCCACCCCTAAACTCATATAAACCAACTTTCCGCCCAGTGACACTGAATGTTTGGTTTGATTGCAGGTCTAGTGATGGTAACCGGTAAGTAACAAATTCCAAAAAGAAAGTATACACATCTACTAGCTTCATAACTTACAAAGTTGATGATTATATACATCTGTTTGTTTCCTAACTTAAAAAGTTTACAGCTTTGTATTAACCAAAGAGAAGTCCAGTAACTATATGAAACCTCACAACAGATTATGTTGAACATTAAGAGAACAAAAACACATATTCTAAAGTGGACAACAACTACAGCGCTGCTTGGGAGGAGGAGAAAGAGACTAGGTGTTGCATCAGCAGTAGTGAGCTGCCGCATTTGCAAAACGCAGCATCCATCCATTGACAGTAGTAATGTCATGTAGTCGGCTGTGAATTCTTCATCGTTCTTTCCCAGCATGTCTTTTAAGCTACACTCACAATTCCTACCCTTGATCACCCAAAACCGCGGCTTTATCTTCTTCTCCAGGGAGTAACTAAAATATCTCGGATACTCCACAACCTCTTCCAGTGGCTTCTGCATTGTGTTTACTAGAAACTCGTATTTCGGCCTCAAAACCTCTTCGATACTGTACCCGAGCAATGGAGAGAACCTCCCCACCATGAATGCAATTTCCCTCTTCGATAACCCAATCCGTAACAAGTACCTCATTCTGCAACAACTTATCATCATCACCGTCCTAATATTATTATTTATATAAGAAACGCAGCAAGGCTTACCGTGGAAGTAGAGAATTATTCACGTCACAGACAAAAAACTCCGGGTATTTTTTTATCACACGAGGAAGATGCTTCTTCGAAACTCCAAGGTCATAAAGGAACTCAACCTTCTTCTTCAGTGTCTTATCAATGTTGGCCATGAAAATTTCAGGGCATCGCCCAAGCACCCTTCCAACAATTTCTTCTTCAACTCCTAAATCTTTTAAATATGAAGCCACCTGTTCAATTAATGAGCATGCGTTATCTGTAATAGCAAAGAAACTGGACTAAAAGCTGTTCTACACAATTGTTAAAAGGAGAACGAATAACCAACCTGGAAAATTTCTTGTGGTTTCTGCATAAGTAGTTGTGGACTAGTGGTGATAACTCTGTTTAGCTGGTTTTCTGTAACACCTATTTCACGAAATTCATCAATCATCAGCTTCAGTTTTGCAACTGAACAGCCTAAAATAAGTGGCCAGCTCTTGACTGCATGACAAATGCTGACTTCTGCCACCTATCATGAAATGTTATCACAATTTACTGGCTAGGAAACATGATTATTGATTAATAAATGTATGCTCAAGGATTATCAAATAATGGAACCACTATTACTACCCCTGGTGTTAAAGGGAGAAAAACGAAATTTCCAGGAAACTAAATTTAAGGAGTGCAAGAAGAGGAACTTAAAAATTCAAACACATGCACGTGCAAAGATAACTGAATAAAGTAAAAGACAAAGCAGTATTAAAGATTCACATTAACTGTATAAACAAAATGTATAATAAATGGTTATATTAATTATAGAGTTTAAAAATTTTGGTTTGAAAACTGAGGTGTGACACTTGAACACGCGATGTTCATATACCAATGTTGGTTATAGGTTTACTAATAGGAAAACTCTTTCAGTATGCAGCAAGTGCAAAAATAAATGCCCAAGTAAATATATGAATATGTATTAACAGTATATAAGAACAAAACAAACAGACATAGTAGAATCCCACTCATAGCAATGCTATTGGTAGGGATCGGGGAGGGTAGGACAGGGGCAAATCTTTCCTCTATCCCAAAAGAAAGAGAGGCTCCAAAAAGCTCTTCTTGATATCTATAGTATATAATATTATCGTGTGCCACATGGAATCAAAACAACTATACAAAACGTACCAAAATAATGGTAGTAAACTACTAAAGTACTAATAACAGAGGCAAGAAGAGTATATAAGAAGTAAGACGTATGTATATGTAACAGATAATATGCATACGAGCACATGTACGTGTATTCATACATGAATCATTAAACACTGAAAAACACTAAATGTTATAAGTTTCGGTAAAAGAAAGGACTGTGAAGAATGTCTACCAGGAGCAAACCCCAGCTGCTAAAGGGTATGACTGATCAAAGATCCATATTAGTAATTTATATAGCAGGGTAGAAGTTTGAGATCCACATAAAACAAAAGGATATAACTTTATTTAACAAATCTAATACACTGCGTGATAATCATAGTACTTTTAGCTGAGCATGCAATGGAGTATGAGATTACATACCTTATCTGCATATAAAAAAGCAAAGATTTCCTCATAATTTTTTCCAATGCTTGTAGAAAGAATCCAGGGGTATTTCAGCAACATCTTACCGAATTCTGTATCCTCTCCATACACCTAAATACTGGTACTGATAAGTGACTTCATCGGCAACAAAATATTATAAAAAGTTACATTGTAACAAATTTTATTCAGTTTTATGATCATATACTGTGTTCTTGGGCTACACAAAAGGAAACTACATTTACAAGGATAGGATAGATGAAGAATCACATTTAGAAAAGTTCTGCTAAGTCGTGTGATTATGCGCGTATTTGGAATACAGACGAGCTTAGAAGAGACTAAGTGTTGCATGGAAATATAATATATGACAATAAAGAAGCAAATTGTATGTAGGCTACAAATATAATAATACCTTTGCGAAAACTTGGATTTTTGGTTTAATATCTTTCTCAATGTCGTAGAAAAGTACTGGAGGGTACAACAAAAGAACATTTCTTATACAACCCTTAGGGACCCCAATTAATTCAAGGAAATCTACCACCGGCTTCATATTGGACTCTACAGACAGCAAAAGCAGCCTAGGAAATGATTCTATTAGGTAGCGGAAAGACCCGTCTCCAGAACCCAACAAAGCTAGACCTCCTCGTCTCGCTTGAATCTACATAAACGATACAATTAACAAAGCAATGAGGTGAAAAACCAAACCAGCAAGAATGCAAGATTTACCTTCTCAAGAAATGATAAGGTGTGCTGCAAATCATCATCAACCGATACTGATAAATGCTTCATCATTCGGCGACCAATCTTTTCAATTGGCACTTTCGCATCCACATCCGAAAACAATATTCCTTTCACATACTTGATCTACCAGCAAATGCCAAACAGTAACTAACTTTGCCATGTATAAGTATAAGCTCAAGGCAAACTTTAAAGAAAAATAACTATAAAGTGTCCGTTAACAAACATCTTATGGTTAGTTTAAGTTTTTAACCATTTAAGCCAATACTTGGTTATCCATATCTACAAGTTGATTGATAACAGTGTTGAAAAAAATCAATATCAATCGGCAACCAGTCTCTAATCGTTGTCCACCGATTAATTTTTTGGTAATCAGCGATATTAATTGCTAATCAGTCTAATCAGCCCTAAGTCCAGCGATTTCGGTCCTGAGTGGGTTGAAGGGCGGTTAAAATCCGTCTACTTCAAAATATCACATATAAAAATGTGTATATATAATTTTGAAAATTTGCACATAAAAATTCCAATCTGATTAATCTCGATTAATCGCTAGTCAGTATCCCACTCCCAACCAACGCCTAGCAAGTTCTACAACACCGATAGACAAAATTAAAACTTTTTTTATAAAATAACAACATTAAAGTGACTGTTAAGTAAATCTTCAAGAAACAGAAAAATAAACCAAACTTTAATATTAAAAAGAATACCTTGCGGATGAGGTTAGTCGGCAAATGAGCCGAAAGATAGCGAGCAATATGCATAGCAGAAGGCAAAGGCAGACCCACCATACTCTCCAACACAGGAACCAAACCCTTGTCCCCCTTCTGTTTCCCCATCTCGAAAACCTTCTTCTTGTAACTCCCGGTAGACCGAAACATCTCATCGAGCTCCCGAACACCATCCATCAACATTTCCACATACTTTGGCGAATTCACAGCAATTTCCATTGATTCCTCCATCGAAACACCATTTTCCACTAGAATATCGGATACGGCTTCTATTGCTGCTGCTTGATTTTGGGTTTCGTCTGAATAATCGTTGTTAGCGGTAGAAGAACAATACAGTTTCAATTGTTTCTTGATTTTGCGATAATGAACAACGCCTTTGGGGTAAACGGAAGGTAATTGAACCGGGAAGCATAGACGGAGAGTATGTGAGTGATTGTTATTAGACCAATAATAATTTGTTGGAGGCTGAAGGAGTGATGAAACCCGCATATCTGCTACTGCGAATGACATCGGCTTAAAAGTTAAAACCCCAACCTCACCTAAAACCCTCTATGAGTACGGGGATAAACTCATAAACATGAGTACACGTAGTCAAGCTATCTGCGTTTTGCGTCACGTAACGTCAAATCAATACTTCAAAGTTTTATAAGACACACGTGACGTCCAGCCAATGCTTCAAAGTTTTATTAAACACGAGTGTAGTCGATACTCTTCTTGTAACTCTACAACAATCGTTACTCAATCATTTTATTTTCTTTTTTACATTTATAATCTTTTAATAAAATTTAAACAGATGATATCTAACTATACTATTAAAGCAATAAGCTTTAAGTCCATATATCCCATTTCTATTGGTTGATTCTCATACTTTTCATACATATAAATGTTTTCTCTGATTTTCAAGTGAATAAAATAAATCAATAATATATTAAAATAAGATTAATCAATGCTATTTAATTATTATCTTTCCTCTTTCCTTTAATCTTTATTTTTTCATTTTGAATACTTAAATAATAATGTAATATTTTAATATTCCATTTAGGTATAAGTGTAAATTTAGATTAATTAAAGAACAACAAAAAATATTCTAATTAATGTAATATTTTAAAATCGTAGCTATAGTTTGAATACGAAATATTCATTTTTTTTTTAAAATTGTATTATTTTTGGTTGATTTCATTCACCACCTTTGTTATTTTTTGGTTGATTTCATTCACCACCTGTGTTAATTTTATAGATAATATATAGTAAATAATTTAATCAATTATTTGTTATTTCATCAATAGAAGAGATTACGGATTTAATATAGAGATTACGGATAATATATATATATATAGAGAGAGAGATACCGATTTAAAATATTATAATTCTGTTAAAATATGATATTATTTAAATTATATTTGTCAAACTCGTAAGGAAATTAAGGAAATTAGAAAATGATGACCCATTTTATTAAGGAAAGGTTTAATTACGGATTTGTAAATTTGATATTCTCCCCTTCCTATTTGAATTGATTATTGTCTAAATTATGGTATAAATTTGAATGTCAATTTTATTTAATTAACAATCATTAAGTTTTACTATAATTACGTTAGTTGACCCATTGACCCATTGACCCACTTATTTAATTTCACTCATTTACTTTTAAGAATTAAAATACAAATCCATTGATTTATTATTGTTTAACAATAACAATTGAGTTACAAATCCATTGTTGACTCATTCACCCATTCACTTATAATTGTCAACATTGACTTAGAAATACGATTTACTAATTAACAATTGAGTTACATATATATAACTAAATTAGTAACTTTTTATTTCACACCTTATATAAATTACAATACATACTATATAATTAGTAACTTACATTTTACATTATGTAACATTTCATTTTACAGAACTACCATTACATAAAACTCAAAATTTTCGATATATATTATTTGTATTTCGAATCTAATTATGTAACATTGCATATTATTTGAAAATCCATTAATTACGATATCAGTTCTATTCCTTCTTACTATAATAATTTTGAAAATTTTTGAAAATTCCTAAATTTATGTTTTTAATCAATTACATTTATACATTCCTTCTATAATTTTCTCTACCCTAATTCGTTTCCTATAAATATGTACATTTGAAAGGCTAATTCTTACACCATCAAAGCCTCTTTAGTAAAAACGAGGAGCTTTGTGCCAAGGTTTTTAGTTTTTTTTTTTGTTTATATATCTTCCATTTTCATATTTCATTTTTGAGGCTTAAAAGTGTTATTGTTGTTTAATTTTAATATATTTGTGTTTTTGTTAAATTTTTCTAGCAAGATGGAGCCAACAAATATCACCATGTTGAACCAACTTGATGTTCTTAACAGTGAGTGTATCCTAAAGGTCCGTATTTTGAAACTTTGGCGGCTGAAGGATAACTCAAAGCCCGGGAAAGATTGGTCCATCGAAATGATTGTTCAAGACGAAATGTATTGTTAACACATTCAATAATTTACTATATTATTCATACAACTATTTACTAATCTTAATAATAATTTGCAGGGCAACAGAATGCAAGCCTATGTAAGGAAGCCTTGCATTCCTAAGCATGATGTTTGGCTTGCCGAGAATAAATCTTTGATTGTTTGGAATGCCTCACTCGGTGCAAATATGTCTACTTACAAATACATCGACTGCCTACACAAGCTTTGTTTCATCCATTGATAATTCTTACTAATTTGTTTTTTAATAGTTCAGTATATCTAACATTAATTTATTTTAAATAGGTTCATTTTAAGGCGGTCCAAATTGGTAGATTGACTAATTGCATGGAAAAAGTATTTGATGAATAGTAGTTTGATTATGTTTGTTTTGGTCATTACTAATGTATTTTATTTATTAATTTTCTATCATTTTTTATTTTATGTAGTTTAGACAATTCATGTAAATTATTTCATTTTTATATGAATAACAATCTTTATTTTCTCTGTGTTAAAGTTTTTGAATCTTATCTTGAAATTTTTAACAATTATTTATTGAACTTCTAAAAAATCGAACGTTTTTTATAATAATATTTACAATTATTTATTTTTGTTTTCAAAATTCAAAATTGACCATTATTGCAACAATCTTTTTTTAGTTTTTAGTAGTATTCAATCTCAACAAACTTTCCATCTTTTATATTTTACCAAATTTTAATTAGCATAAATGACATATTTAATATATACCGGAAATATTAAATAATTTACTTTTGATAATACTTGAAAGTTAATAAGTTTTGGATTAAAAACACATTAATTTATTTGACCAATTTAATATGTGGTGTATTACTTATTTCAAATGTATATTTAGAACATCTTAGATATTTACTTTAATTGCTTATTTATTTTAAAAATATTCATCATCTTTAATTTAATGGTACACTAGGTTATTGTCCCGTGGGCGCCACGGGTGGAAATATAGAAATCGTCTAATAAACACATTTAATTTCAAACGACAATATTTCCCGTCCTCGAAAGTAAGTTAATAGAACTTGTCTAAATTCGAAGGATAGACAAAGTCTATTCAATCAGATATTCGATATAATGAATTGTTAATTAGAAGATCATCGTAATTTGTACATTCATCTGTCGTCATTTGAAACCCCCCCCCCCCAACATTCCTTTCACCTATATCCAATAGTCAATTCGCAAATTATTTTATCTCTTCAACATGTAAGGATTGACATCTAACGGTGAGCCTCGTGTTTTTTTGATAGTTTAAGTACCTTGTGCTTTTACAAGGTGTAGGAAGAACTACTTGAAGTGTAATTTAAAATAAACATGAAGAAAATTCTATACAATTTAACTATTTATTTAACAAAAGTATCATAAAATTAGTATCTACAACTCCCTAAATACTTCCTTGTATATAAGGTTTATAATTTAATTTGTAGCATTTAGTTGTTGATAAATATAAAAATGAACAAAGTGGTTTTTTAATAGCTAATAACTAAACAGTTACAAATATTAATTGGCTTATATAACTTGTTTAGCGATTCATAGAGCCATAAATTGTATACACTCTAATATTGACTTGAAC